>NW_009970716.1:246291-250973 GCF_000747805.2 Chaetura pelagica | reverse complement strand
GGTTCCTCGCTAAGGGAGCCGTGAGGCCCGCGCGGTGCCGATGCCCCGGGGCTCTCGCCCCGCGGGGCCCGCCTCGCCTCCGCGGGAACGGCCGGAAAACGACGCCCTTCCCCCAGGCGAGTAAGGGCACATACTTGTGTCTGGGCCAGCCTTACACCTGCCTGGGTGCCTCCCCCCCCGCAGCAGCAGCAGCTCCGAGCAGCGCTGCGGGGCCGCCCGGGCCCGGGGGCAGGTCCCACGCGGAAACGCTTCGGCTGCGTTTGACACCGGAACGTGGCTCCGAGTTCACGCACTTTCCCCATCACAGGCACCGATCTGGAAGGTCTGCGGTAATGCGAGTGAAACGGATGAAAAGGCAAGGTAACGAGATCGTTCACAGCAACAACTTCAGAAAGTTCATCTGATGCTGGGACTTGTCAGGATTTCACTGACACAACAGGTCTGGAAGCCGGATGGAACGACGTCTTTCTAAAGAATGCAAAGATCTGGGAGCCGATGGTTATAAAAACACAAACAGTACCGACATTTTAAATTGTTATTAAGTAACTATGTTTTCTGTTGAAGTGCCTCAAAACTTCCAGGCTTGAAAGAAAAAGAAAATTAAAAAAAAAAAATGCATGTCAAGCATGGTAACACCAAATCTGCAAAATAGTACTAGAAAGAATACTGAAATCACAATCTTTCAATATTAGCCTGTCTTGCAAGTACTGTACTATAATAAGCATATCCAACAAAACAAGAACTGAGTATAAAGTATGCTTTTTACAAACAACAAATCCACCAGCACAACAGTTGCCAATCTCTGTTAAGAGAAGGTTCAAGTTCTGTTATACTCTTTATACAGTTCTGGTTTATCTGGAGTAAAAAGTCCCTTCAAGCCCAACTATTCATCTCACCCTTGAGACAGATAATGTACATCCATCTGCATAAACCAGTAGGAACAAGAAAACAGGAGAGGAAAAAAAATAAATCATATACTGGTAGCTGAGTATTTCAGGTTAACTCTTTCCTGTAGATTTAGGAATTTTGTGAACGGAGTATTTTTTATTCTATTTCAAAAATTGTACCACAGGTTAAACGCTGGGTAATAGAACACCTAACAAGAAAAACTGGATTCAGTGCTACCAGTGTTATGCATTATTTCAGACAATTGATTGTCTCACTTTGCGTTTGAAGTTATCCTGAGTTAGGAGCTCAGCCCAGTTTTCCGAATAACTGCATATAGATCCATGAAATTGAAACAGGAACAGCTGAACCTCACTGCCAGTGGAAATCAGACCATTGCTATTTAACCCCAAGCACATGAACTTGACAGGATGCACAATCATGCCACTTCCAGAACCCAGATTCTCCTGCTACCTGCCTGCTTTACAAAATAGCCCTAAGGTTTAAATAACAAGTAAAGTACTTTTCAAAGTACATTACAGTACCAGTTATTATTAGTAATTATTATCAATGTGGGTAGTCCTTACTAATTGAGGCTTTGAGTATCAGCTCCACAAAGACACCCACTCTTGGTTCTAGCTGATGTGCCATAATGCTTCAGGCAAATAACTGATTCTTTGTTTGCCACCAGTTGTAGTAGTTACAACAATGCTCTGTTCTTGGTATGAAGTGCTGTTATTTCTTCATTAGGGAGAGAGTGATTTTTTCCAAATACAGTCCTGTTAACTCTTGGCAGCTACTGAAGAATCAGCAGCTCTCAGCTGTTTTACTCTATTGTCCACAGTGCCAAGCAAAAAATAACAGCAGCAAAAAAAAAAACAAAACCCAACATCACCATTCCAGCTATGTACTCAAGCACATAACCTTCCAGTATTTGTTTTGGCTACTTTGCTTACTAGATCAGTGTAATTCTTTCGGATGTCTACTTGTTTCAGTTGTATCTTAGGCAATATTGTAAAACTACACTTATTTAAGCCAACTCTTTGTTTTGCAGTTGATCTGTGTAAAGCCTGTCACTAAGCATTGAACGAGGGCATGAAGAATTTATTCCAAAGATAAGCTTTTAAACTACTTGACAGTCTATACACAGCTGGCACTATTAATTCTTGAGCTCCAGCTTCAGGAATTCTGAATATTCACCAGTGACTTTGTTTTGCAAAGTACTGCCATTAGAAACCATCTGATTTTCACACCTACCAACTTGTTGCATAAGTAATCAGCTCACTCTAAGAGAATCTTATTTTTCTGAAGTCTTCCATTTTTCTTCTTAGAGGTACCTCCTTCAAAAGAAACAGTTTCAAATTTATGAAGGTTAAGTATCAAGTTTGTGTATTGCGGTATTTTGAATCTCAAATATGTTCCTCACTCTTGGATGATAGGAAGTCATAACAGATAGAAAGTTGAGAGCCATAAATGAGTTGTAACACATCTAAAAATTATTTTTTTTTACTCCTGAAGCAGTACAAAAATACATCACTGATGCTACTCCTTACAAATCTCATAGTATTTTATTTTGTACATGTTTAAAAACACACAAACAAAACAGCAATTGGAAGAGAGTTTCTGAAACAAACTGCCATTGTGCATGTCACGGAAGCAAACAGCTCGAAAATTCCCAAGAAATAAAGTTATCTTGTCATCTCCAAAGGACTACTCCAGTGCACAGATTTTTAAACAAAAATACTATTGGATAATGGCACCTGTCAAAGGAGAAGGTAGGGAAAATAGTAGTCAATATGCTAGATTTATAGAAAAGTGTTAAAAAGCTAGCTTAAAATCTTACCCTCAGACAAGCCTTAATGTCATGCATCAGAAGGACTTGGCCATACCATCACTGGCTTTAAACTCAAGTTCTCAAAAGTAGCAAGAAAGATGGCATGAGTCTAAGTGGTTGAAGTAGACCAAGCATCAAAATGGGTGTCCGTGTTAAGATTTCTTTCTATGGGTGAACTTCAAAAAAAGGCTTGAAGACAGAGAACAGAGTGCCAATGATGTGGATATGCTCTACCATCTATGCTGAATGCGGCCCTACAACTGCAGTTCTCAGCCAAAACGCAGATATATGCAACGAGGTGAAACTTCAAACTACCTTCAAGTATCTCACAACCAGGCTGTATTAGGCAAGATTTTTGAAAGGACATTAAACTCACCAGTCTGCTGCAATATTTTAATTCTTTTTTCCCTGTTGGAAGTCTAAGGGACTTGAGGATAGTGAAGTGAGGAAGCTGAATAAATAACTACTAATTCTACAAAACAACTCAGAGTAATTATTTTCTCCAGTGAAGGAGACTGACAGGCATTTCCTCCCCACTGAACCTCCATGTTTGGAGTAGGTGCAGTCCAGAAACATGTCCTCCCTTACAGAAGTGCATGGATCAACAAACCGTTGTACTCTTTGCACAGAGCATGCTGAAAGACAAGTGGTAAACAGCATGAAATAAATTGCCTTAATAATTGTGCTACAGTCCCATAAGTAAAACTATTACAAGCTGATGAGGCCAAAACCTTTTGCTTTCCCATTAATAATGTGCATAATTGGTGTTCATGTATTGGAGAGTGCTTCATTAGGGCAGGCACAGGTGTTTGGCAGACATGAAAGTTGGAAGTAATCTACATTATCAGGTGGAGACGTCTCATGGAAATTAGAAACTTATTGTATGATGAAAGCTATGAATTAAGAATCCCACAGTACATCATTTCTGGTTCCATACTCCAAGCTTATTTCAAGAATCCAATACTCAGAAAGTTATCTCCTCTACAGCTTTCTTGGTGCAGCTTACCACTCCAGGAGCCAAACCTGTTACTTTACACACACACTGTAGTCCATTTGTCCTTAGGTCCTTCACATGCTCACAGTATTTGCTTAATAGTTGCATTCTCTACTAATTTCAGACATTTCACATCCACATTCCTTACTCCTTTCAGATACCTTCAATCTACCATCCCTCTCTGGGCTGGATTTTTTTTGTATAGCCATCAGACAGCAGCAATTTAAGCCTCTTCATTTGAATTCCAGGGTGAAGTGACAATGGCTTGCTCCAGGAAAGGCTGAAAGGGAGTGGTGCATTCCAGGCAAGTAGAGGCAGATCAGGATATGGTGAATTCTAGCCACAGTACTGAATGTTTACAAGAAAATGCCACAGCATATACTGCATTATCAAAAACATATTTTTATTTTCTCCTCAGCTTCTCCTGATAAACTGCAAGCATCCACTAATGCTGTGATTTCAACAGCACTAGGTGGAGGCAGGCACAGAGACTCCTCATCTCCCACTTCAACGCAACACTAACCACCAAACCTCTTTCAAGTTCAGACAGTTGTCCACCAGTTCCTTGCTGGGTCCTAATTCAAATACACTTTTTAGGTAACAGGCATCCTTTCTTTTTAGGCAATTCTGGTCATGTATCTTTAGCAGCCAGTTAGCATACCTACTGGTAAATTACCTAGAGTTAAGAGGTAGGTAACAACAGAGAAAAGCTTTTAGCCGCTGTTGATCCAAAACAGCCAGGCAGCTTTAACAGCACCAACGCGCGCTGCGCAGGTCAAACCCAGCCTCTCAGGATCACCTCTACAGGGATCCGCCAGCCCAGAAGCAGTGCCCGCTCCGGGACGCAGCGGCGGGTGGCACTCCCAAGGCAGGCAGGAAACAAGATAAAGCACAGGAAGGAAACATCCCCGGCTCCAACGACCGCCCCGAGCCCCAGTGCCAACTCCAGGCCCCTCCACCGCCGCCACC
>NW_009970716.1:220747-244900 GCF_000747805.2 Chaetura pelagica | reverse complement strand
GGGGTGCCGCCTCTTCCCTGCCCCTGTCCCGGCTGGCGGCCTGTCGGGGCCCGGCCGCACGGCTCTCCCCACAGGAGAGGGTCCCGCAGCCCTGGCGGCCGCTCCTCGCCTGCCGGCCCCACAGCCGGCCTGTTTGGCCTCTCAATACCTGCGTGCAGACGGGCAACGCGGGTTGTGCAGCTGAAACCCCGGCAAATGTTTTGTGAAGGGATCTAGTGAGCTGTCAGAATTAATCAGTTTGGAAGGGTGGTTGCAAGGGCCGAAGCAGACTTTTCTGAAAAAAACAAAGAGAATGGACTGAGCTGGGGGTTGAGCGTGCACTAAGTATCTTCTGCTCTCGTGTTTTGTAGAAGCACTGGATTTTTTAAATGATATGTTTCAAGTCGCATTTCTAGACAAAAAGTACCAGTTCCTTAAGTATAGCTGTGTGAAAGTACAGCACTGCAAGGTGTGAGAGCCAGACAAAGTTTTTAATTGAAAAAAAAATCAAACCTGCCTTTTGCTCATTCTTTTCTAATTCATTCCCAAATTAAAGAGGGAAGTACCTAAGCCTTATGTGCCGACAGAGCAGGAAAGACGACTCCTCAAGGAATGTGCTGAAGAGAGTGCCCGGTATAGAGGTAAGTTTGATTTGCTAGTAAATTTGGGTTGCTTTTCTCCCACCCTTAGTTTTTGCTTTTATCTGAAGACTCAAGGAAAGAAGACCCAGGTACCTTTTCTGAAGTTGCATCCAGTCAAGATTACTGTGAAATGCTGGTTGGAATCCTCCTCTAGTTTAGACCCATCAGAGTTTGTGAAGGAATAAACTCTTAGTTTGCAAAGTATATTTTAATATTGTGCTCTCCAAATTCTAAAAAAAAGTAATTTATCTTCAAATATGGGCTTAATTAGCAGATTGTGTGCATCAGAACACTGTAAACATTTAGTGCTGCTTCAAAAATTTCTGCCCTGGGTAAAGTAAAAGTCACTGAGCCTTTTTTAGTGTACATTTTTAGACTGGCTTAATATGTAATTTCATTATGGCACATCTAAATCTTTAATCTAATTAACTTTAGTGGCTTGTCACGTTCGTTATTTCAGTGTCACTGTGTATTGTGGAGGTGTGGTGGTCTTTAGAAATAGTTTCAAAGTTAATCTTTCCAACATCATATTTATCAGTGCTTGAAATAAACATTCCTTTTGGTTTTTGCCATCTTCAAATTTCATCCTGAATTCTTTCAGTGTGGTAAAAATCGACGTGAATTGTTAAGTGGTTGTAATAGGCAGTAATGCTGTTCCACATTTATCATCTCTGTATTCCTGCCCCTGAGTTATATAGTTTGATCCATAAGCTACAGAAAGAGCTGCCCTGGTCTTTAATTTGCTGGTGAATGAGCAGGTTACCTAATTTTAATCAATATAGCTTATGTCTCAATAAGAGTTAGGCTTTTTCCAAAGCTCTTATGTTAAAACAAAATCAAGATTTTTGGTTATAAAAAAATTTTAGAGGAATCAGTCTTTATCTAACTTGCCTTCCTGTCCTGAAAAACTGTGCATGCTTCTCTGGTTTTAAAGTTCTGCATCTTGATGCTGCAGCAGCTGTAGCTAGACCTGGAATCTTGTCCTTAAAGCTTTATCCCATCTGGCATTGGCTTTTGTATTTTAGGAAGCATGAAGTCTAATGAAGGCAGGATGACTTATTAACCAGTACTGCATAATTTGTAGTAAGTCTTAGAAGCTGGGATTGGGAATGTTTCATAACTTACAAACAGTTTGTTAATTTTATATACACTTATATTCTTATACAGATGAGCTTAGTGAGGCCAAGCAACCCCGATTTTGTTGCATATTTTGTTAAATGTGGTTGAAAATACTGAAAATCATATTTTAAGCAACTTTTCTTCTTCACAGCTTTTCCTTTGGCTGCAGTGAGCATGCTTGGTACCAGCTTATTAATTAGGAAAGGTAAAGTATAAACGTACTTTGGGTTACTTAGGGTTTGCTCAGATTAAATATATTTCTGCTATTAATAAAGTTACTATAATAACATAATGTCTGATCTACTTGTAGTTAAATGAATTTCAGACTCTTCAGCTACATGACTTACTAAAACTAAAGAAGGAGCAAAACTTTGTAAAATAAAATTCACATTTATTTTGTTTTGTTTGACAAATGCAGTATCAAGTCACTATGAAACAATGTTCTATGCTGTACGATAGTACTATGTGATATGATTAAAGGTAATTCTTAGATTTTTATAATTTTATGGGGAATTCAGATGTTAGGTTTTCCTGAAGTTTCTACAGTGTTTAGTGTAGAAGTGTAACCTGCTACCTACAAACATAACTACAAACTAGCCTACAAACATAACTACAATAGGTGTTTTTCAGCTTAATTCGTAACAACTTACTACCTAATAATTTGATTCTCCTTTTTAGGTGTTCTAAGGGATACCTCAAGATTTGGCTCTTTTACAAAAGTGGCATGTAAGTAAAAGCTACATATACATTCCACTTATATTCAAGCCTTAGGTTCTGGAGTCTGTTATGCAGATGTAATTCCCATGAGACTAGCTGGATGATTCACTGTGACTCCACTCTGCAATTATAAAGTCATAGAATATCTCAATTGGAAGGGACCCATAAGGATTGTCATGTCTATCACTGTGCTTCTTTACAGGGCTACCTAAAACTAAACTATATGAATAAGTATTGTCCACACACTCCGTGAACTCTTGACAGGCTTGGTGCTGTAACCACTTTCCTGGGGAGCCCAATCCAGTGACTGACCACATTCCCAGTGAAGAACCTTTTCCTAATGTCCAATCTGAACTTCCCCTGATTCAGGTCCCTGATGAGGGTTGGGGCTGTTCAGCCTGGAAGAGAGAAAGCTCCAGGTAGACCTTATAGTAGCTTTCCAGTACCTGAAGGGGCTACAGGAAAGAGGGTAGTGATAGGTTGAGGGGTAATTGCTTTAAACTGGAAGAGGGAAGATTTAGGTTAGACATTAGGAAGAAGTTCTTCAGTGTGAGGGTGGTGAAACACTGGAATAGGTTGCCCTGGGAGGCAGTAGATGGCCCCTCACTGGAAGTGTTCAAGGACAGGTTGGATGGGGCTTCGAGGAACCTGGTCTAGTGGGAGATGTCCCTGCCCATGCAGGGGGGTTGGAACTTTAAGTTCCATTCCAACCCAAACCATTTTATGATTCTATTATTGTCCTGTCCCAAGTGAAGAATCTGGCACTTCTAGAATCACAGAGTCAATGCTTCCGTTGGTGCAACTGTGCCTGAAGATAGGACTAAGTTATCTGATATATCCAGTGCATGAGTTTCACCCCGTTGCAGATAATTCTATCAGTCAGCAACTTTTTAGCTATTTTTCTTACTACAACATCTTGTACTGCAAGAACCTCTTCAATGTCAGTAGGTTAATTTCATTTATTCACTGTCTTTGAATTTGTGCAGCATGTTTTGGACAAGTTACTTCTATAGGCTTTCCATAAAATTGTAAGATTTTAAATATGCGTGGGAAGTGTAACATAAGAATTTAAGATAAAAGCATTGTAAATAGATACTGTACAACTTTCAATTACTTTGTCAGAGTACACCCACCCCTCCCTTCCTAATTTGAAGGTCTTTATTCATGTGTCTCACTTGTCCCATTCATGCTATTTTAGTGCCTTTTTTTCCTGGACATTATGTATGTACAATTGTAGGAAAACAGCAATTTCATGTGAATTATTTTGGATTAAGTATAATAAAAAATAAATTAATAAATTAACCTTTTAAATGTCATACATGACAGTAAAACAGGAAGTTGCCATCTTGCCAATCTGCCCAGATAAAGCCAGTTACTCTTACAGTTTACTTCAGTGGGAAGAGGGTAAAACCCATGGTTTGTGGTGAAGGAAGTGTTGTTTAAGCAGATAAATGAATGTAAGAGACTAGGACTGCCATTTGTTTATGCTTAATTCTACTTGCTTTCTTTGAATGCCAAACAATGTTATAACAGAGACATTTCTAGTAAATAACTGAATTGCCATTTTCCTGATATTTCCTACACATTTCTAGTTCAGGTCTACATTCCTCCTGTTTAATAGAACTTAAGTTTTGAAATCAAGGGCAATAAGGAGCAGCTGGACCAGAGCGACTATTCTTGGTGTTAAGGTTATAAGCCAAGACACTTCTGGCTTCTCCTGTTCGATGTACATTGGTAGGCATGTAGACTTTCATTTACTACTAGAAGAATTTCTATAAAGGGTACAGTTTGGTTGTTTTCCAGTAGGTAACTTTGTGTGATTTATGTGCATTTTCAATATGGGGATTTTTCTGTGATATAATTGGAGTGTAAAAGGCCTGAGTTAAGCAGTTTTCATTTCATCCTCATTCCTGTTGTTTAG
This sequence comes from Chaetura pelagica, assembly GCF_000747805.2. NCBI lineage: Eukaryota > Metazoa > Chordata > Aves > Apodiformes > Apodidae > Chaetura > Chaetura pelagica. The sequence continues at coordinate 240,523 of NW_009970716.1, read as the reverse complement.
GTCAGATATGCCTAATATCGACAGGATCTTCCTGAAAACCGTTGCCAGGGACATAGCTTACAGACCCAAGTTCTGTCTCATAATTTAACGGCACATTCCTCTTGCAGTGAAATCTGATCAAAGGAAGCAGTATAATTGTGTTTTGATTAGGTTTTGTCCCTCCATGAGTCCTGCAAGAAGAGCGTATGCAGTGCCAGGCACTGCTGCTAGCTCATAGCTAGCTGATGTTAAGCAACAGTAAGACAGTTCAAGACATTTCTTGCATTTCTGGTGTCACTGATCTGAGCATACTGCTTCTGCATCTCTTGATTGCAATACTCTGGCTTTGATAATAGTGTGTGTCACTTGTGGTTGTTAGATTATTTTTCTGAAGAGTATCTGTGCCTGATTACAATAATTAATCTTTTATATCTAACTAACGTAGCTGAGTCAGGTATTTTTTTATTCTCCATCTTGCATCTTTCTCTGGTTTATCTGGAAGTTGAGGAGTGCTTCATTTTCTAGATAGGAATTTTCAGATTCCAGGATACTCTCCTACCTATATGAATTACTCTTCACTTTTCTCAGTAATCTTCTAGACATTCTGACATTTTAATGGAACTTCCAGTTGTGACTGGTACACTACATTGACAGCATCACTTTGAACATAGCATAGAGGTCCTCTATCCATCTTTGGCAAAGAAGAGTAAGATCCTTATGTCGTACTTAATGCTAACTTTCACTGGGACCTGGCCTTTTTTATCTGTCTCTAATCAGCTTCTCCAAAGCCTTGTCACAGTGAATACAGAAGCAGAGAGCAACAGTATGTAACTTACTGTGCTAACTTATAAAATGTGGATCATCTGGCTGTTAATTCTGTAATAAGAGAAAACAAATATTTTAGCAAACGATTTCTTTGGGTGAAGCATCTTCCAGAGAGATGCTTCAGCTTTTTTAATTGGAAGGTCTTAAGAAAAGGAGAGACTTTCTCTTTGTAATTTATGCCAAAGATTAATCACCTTTGCTGCTTAGCTTATTTTGTTAAATGTTTAGTTGGAATTCTTGTTGAGCTGTTTTTCCCTTTAGAGGCTTGTAATATTTCGGGGTCTTCCAGTTTTTTGACCTGCTAAGCACTTAAACCCTTACATTTCTCATTTGTAAACTTCACTCACAGTGTGGCTGTTCTTTTTTCTCTTGAAAAAGGATTTTTAACCTCCTTGTGAAAATACAGACAATAGAACAGGAATCACAATTTCAGTACCAATATAGCAGGGTAGGGTAAAGTCCCCTTTTATATTAATTCTTGGGCAATGTATTCTACAGTGTGAGGACCTCAGAGGATTAATATTACTGGTATTTAACTCTTTCCTGACTTAAAGATGATCATGAGTCTTTAGTCTTTGTATTTGAAAATACTCATTGTGCATGAAAGAAGGATCTAGTCCTTGTCTCCTGCAAAGCCAACAACAAAACTTCTACTGTTTACCATTGAATCTTTCATGTTCCTTAATACTCTGTTTTGCCCACACAGAACCTGAAGAAGCCAAATGGTGGAAATCATAAGTTTTCAGCTCAGAAAGAGCTATTGTGAGAATTTATTCTAGCACATGAAAATATCTCATGCACTAAATTGAAAGCATTTGCCTAGAAATAGTGCTGGTTCAGCTAATTTGGTTGTTTGCCCTCCAGCAGCTGCATAATAGAATCCTTTTCAGAATATTCTGAGCCTAATTCTAACTTTTATTTATACTTCTTTTCATACTACTTTTCAAGATCTGACTGTTCTGATGGATTAAATTAGCAGAATATATTACCTTTGTTTATTCCTGACTGTTTAATTATCTTTGATAGTTAATTGTTATTTCTGGATCTTGGGAAAAACTGATGGCAGTTATTGTCCTTTTTATTCGTCACCTTTCATTCATCAAGTACTAGCTGAAATAATCTGATGCTTTTAGTACCCTTTGTCTGCAAAAGAAGCAGAGATGATTACTTCAATTTTTTTGGTTTAGATCTAAACTGGATTTTTTATTTTATCCTGGATACAATATAATATTTTTAAAAAAATAAATTGACTACATTGAATGTTATGATACAGCTTATAAACCTGTCTTTTTTTTCTTTTAAAAAGTTGCTGGAATGTGTGGATACCTGGCTGGAAAGATATCCTACTTGCCAATCTGCAGCGAGAAATTTAAGAAACTGCAGGATTCCCCAATAGGAGATGTTCTAAGACAAGCTCAGAGACATAGTTCACAACAGTAAGAATTTAATTCTCTTTTAAATTTAAAATTTATCTTGAATAGGACGTTTTAAACACTAACAGTTCAAGACTATGTTTGCAGCTTTCAAAGACCTTCAGAGTTTCACCTTCCCTCCTTCCTGTATTACCTCAAATTACCACTTTCAGGAAGCTGTGTCTGTATCAGTTGGCCAGCTATAAAACACACGTTTTGAGCTCTTTACCTACAACTCATTACTTTGAGAAGTAGAAAAATAAACTAATACTTTCCGTGTAAATGAAGATGTTGTTTTCCCGTGGAATTTACTTACAGTATTGTGATAGCAGAAGTTGCCTCCTTAGTTTATAAGTAAACTGAATTATCTGAAATAAAATAGTATTATGTTCCGTAATTTTTTCTGATAGTTTAATTTGGTTGAAGTAGGAAGAGGGTGGAAATTATTTCAGTGTTTATCAAAGGAAAAGGCTCAGTAAACAATATCAGTGCAGGAAGAAGCTTGGTGGTGAAACTTATTGCTGTTTGTTTAAATTCTTTACATCTGTAACAGCATTATGCTGTGCATCTGAGAAACTCATCAGGTTCTTAAAACTATTTCCTGTTTTGTTCCAAAATGCTTTCTACCTCAAGTGTTTTTTAATTGCAAACTACTTTCAGAATATCTCGCTGAAGCCCTTGATTAAAAACTGGGAGTATAGTGTTTGTATAGTGAGTAGTTGTCCTTCTGTGTATGTGCTAAGATTTGTTAATTGTTTATAAAGGACTTGATTAAATTCTTAATTACTTTATAAATTCAGATTTCTGACAGTTTTGTCTGCAATATTACCTTTATTCTGAAATGTTTACACTTTTATGACATCAAACATAATTTTAGGAATTACCACTTCATGCATTTACTGTGTAAATTCAGCTGGATTTTAGCTGCACTTGTCCCTTCACTCCCTTCCAGTTTCTAGTAAAAAGTTGTTGTGATTGTTAATTGTGTTTACTCCAGGTGAGAGCCTGTTTAAATGCCGTCATCTGCTGCACCAATAAGTCACTTCAGCCTTCAATGACCCATCCTGTGAATAACTAATATTTGTAAAATTTAATATCCTTAAAATTTTACTTCCTAAGTGATACATATTTTTTTTCCGTTCTTGGTTGAATGATTAATTTAAATTAATTCAAACTGCATTGTCATCCATACATGCTACTCTTTTAAGCCAGCAGCACAAATAATTACATTTGCATGGTCATTGTATACCTACTAATTAATGTGTTTTGATAATTCTGATTTGCTGTTAAAAATAGATAGGGAGCTAAAAGATGAGATTGTTCATAAGGCTGTGTTTGCACATACTTTAAAAATATAATCGAGGCAATAAAATGGCCTAGCTCTGTATGTTTATTGAGAAAATAAAACACAGACTAATTGAAAATCTTTTTCTTATGAAACCAGAAGTACAACTAAGCAGAAATTTAAAGTAAAAAGTTAATAAATACTCTAGAGACATTCTAGTGACACCGAGTGGTGGCATTCTTGACAAGGAGACGTTCTATAGTCATTTGTGGGATCATCTTGAGCATGTAGCAAATGCTTTTAGAATATCAGGCATCAGTTTCCAGAATATTTTTGGTATAATCTTATGAGAAAACTAGTTGATCTTTCTGCTGAATTCAGCAACTCAATACACCTTCATAATTTAATTCCCCAAGATAGCTCGTAGTTCTCCTTTTCTTCTGCTGTTCAGTATTGATCAATTGCAGGAGCTTCTGATGACGAAGGGTGTTAAATTGCAAATTCTTCCTAAAAGGCTTTTAAAAACAACTATAGTTCGTGCTGCCACTAGGTACATGGGCACACCCTGTGCTATTTGTGTCTAATGTGTTTTTTCTGTCTGAAGACTCCCTGGGAGAAGGGATTGTAATTTTTTTCTTGTAAAATGCAAAATACTTTGTCTCTTTTGTCTTCTGTTCTGGACATTCTCAGGTATGAGATAAGTTCCTGTGAGGAAGGGAAGAATGTTGGAAAAGCAACTAAATAGATCTTTGCAATGTAAAAAAAAAAACAACAAACACCTCAAACATTTTTTTTAAGACAATAATTCATGTTGGAAACTGAACCATGTAAAATGAAAGAGTATTTTCTTGATCAGCACATATTGTTACTCTTACAGCTCTATTTTTAACATTAGCATTTTTGCATTTAATATTTAATTGTTATGTTCCAGCCGTTCCAGTCGGAAATCTGAATTTTCAGACATGCCTTCTCAGTCATTTACTGAATCTTCTCCAAGAGCTGAATTCCCACTTACTTCTAGCTACTCAGATGATTATAGTTCAACAGACAGAGGCCTCTCCAGTTATGAGCCTGTTCCATTCAGTGCTTCCCTGAATGAATCTTCACCTACAGGAATTACTGATTACACTGCTCAAGGTGTGTTTTGCCTTAATATTAGCAGTTTGTAGTATAATGACTCTTGCCTTTACCTTAGATATTTCTCTTACTAAACAATGTATTTTCATCCCATGTGAATAGCCATGATACAACATAGTGGTTTTGAATGAAACATCTAGAAGTTACCAGAATTGTTTTTAGACAGATAGTAAATCTATGTATTATTTTGTATTCTAACTGTAAACTAAATTCAATTTTTTCAGATTTTATAGCTCTAATTGCTAGTAAAGATCATAAATTAACTTAAAAAGTTTAAACGGTTGTGAAACTAAACCTGCAAAAACCTCAACCTGACTTGAAGGGGTATTTTATTAAAATTAAGGTGAATATGCCATCCTTTCACTGCACTAAATAAACTGTAGTCTCTACCATTTGTCTGCTAGCCTTCCTGAGGTTGTTTAATTTTCACCAGCAGTGGTATACTGTTACAATTCAGTGACACTAAACTGCTTGTCATAATGTAACAAACATTTAAATCTTCTGAGAACTGAATGCATATTGTGTTCTGTCCAGCAACAGCTGATTTTCTCATGGAGAGCTAAAATGTTTTTCAAGTCCTGTTCTGTGCAGCTGTTCCCCTCCTTCCAGAAAGAACTCTGTCCTCAGCTATTGCAGGGCAAACACATGAGTCTGCGTTCAGGTCTCTGGCACACAAAGGAGGAAGTTAGAGTCAAATGTAAAACTTTGTACTTTGAATTAGTTTGGATTTTTTTACTTCTTTATGGGAAAGATTTTATTTAATGAGAAAGCCCTTTCATGTAGCTCAGTTTAGTTATATAAAAGTATCAGATGTAAATGTGTTGAGGTAATTGTAATTGGGCATCATCACAAACACAATAGCTAGTAGAACCTTAATAGTAGAACTAAGATTCTGCATTATAAATGTAGATAAAAGGGTAAAATGTTTATCAGGTGATGGATGTAGCCCTAATTCTTTGAAAGCAAAATTTAAAGGCTGAATGCAAACCCTTGAGCTTCACTTAGGTTTCTCTTCAGAAATCATAAATATATTAAAATCTATGCTTATCATAAATTTTACATAAAGTAACCAGAACTAATTTTATCCATCAGCAACACATGGTTATTAGGATTTTCATTGGGTAAGATGAAGAAAAGGAGTTAAGTGCCAATCTTCCAAAGCAGTTTGACAAACTGAAAAGGATAAAAGGAACGGATTAATTGAAGACCACATACATTCTCAGTTGTGTTTAGAATTGCAGCTGTCATACTCATTTTCATTTGGAATTGAGTTGTAATTAACTGGCATTCTAGAATAGGTTGTAGCCAAGTTTTTGTTTATGATCCCATTTCTAGTATTTTGCTATTTGTTTTGTTTTCAGGTCCTGCTCCAATCCCAGAAGAAAGCCGTAAAAAAAAAGGCATCACATATGAGGAATTAAGGAATAAACACAGGGAGACATATGAAGTAATGCTACCACCAAAGGCAGAAACTCCAAGCAAGTTTTCGCAGGAAAAACCAGTTAAGGAAGGTAATACAATGATTTACAGAAATATACAGCAAATTCAAATATTTGGAGTAATATTTTAAATGGCCTAATTCATTTTACCTGTGAAGTAATTTATTTTTACAGCATCTTCAGGTATCTCATATGTTATATGATACATAATGCCTGACTGAAAATCTCATAACTTTTGGTTTATTGAATACATTGAGCAGCCTCTTTCAACAAAGACTTCTCTGAGCTTAGAGCTATACTGAAGAGTTTGAGCTGTGGAAGGGGGTGTATATTTTAGATAGCATTGTTCTCTCAAAATAGTGTGCATGGTTGATGGTTATGAAGGGGAGGTATTCATTTTTATGAATTGTTTCAGGTGGAATTGGAGGATTTCTATAGAGGCATTGTTTGTGGAGGTCCCTTTTCTACATTAAAACTCAAAGGAAGGAAACGGTATTTGGCAGCAGTGTTGAGGTTTGTTTTCACAGTGATTTCACGGCAAAACACACAGTGTTTTCACGGCAAAATAAGAATGCAGCCTCCTGAAGAGTAAGATGCCATTCAGTCAACTTTTTGACTCATTTTTTGAAAAGGAGAAACAGAAGCAATTAGTAATTGCTTGCTTTAGAACTTTTGTATTTGTTGTGACATCTGTGAAAATGACTAGCAAGGGGAAGGTCTTAACACAGTGCTGAGCAAGTCAGCTTGAACTGTTTGGGTCTGTGTGCAGTGTCCAGTTTAGACAATCACGCTGTACTAGGATTTGCAGGAATAGCTAAGGTCTCCTATCAGATATAACAGGTGATAATAAGTATATTAATGCAGAAAGCTCTGAAGCAGTAACTGTAACCCTTGGAACACCGTTGCTAATGAGTGTCAGTCTATTTCATACTTGCAAATTACTTTCTCCAGATTATGTGCCTTTAGACAGATCTACATGGTTTTGAAATGGTCTCTGCCCTCTGTTGCAAGGACGTAAGGGAAAAGAAACCGTGTTTATATCTGTTTTTAAGCAGTCCCTAACTTCCACCCGCTGCTGCCTTCTCCATTTACTGTAGCCATACAAATACGTGCATCTGCATCACGATCAGGACTGGACCATTTTGCAAGGAATGAGCACAGCCTGCTTGGCTGCCATGGTTAATAGAAATGGAAATCAAGTTGTACTTTGAGAGAGGTTCTCATTGTGCCTCACTGCAGTATCAGTCAGCTTGAAAGAGATTTGTCAGTGTGTGATGCTTAGTTTGCTGACCTCTCACTGAAGCAACAACCAAACATTCTGCTCTATTCCACTGGTTCTATTGCAAATAGGTATTAATAAACAGTGGACTTAGTAATTGGGAAGTAGATTTTGGAGCAGGGGGTGCCTGACTAGTGTCAGCATTCCTACTGTATCATATACATCCAGCCTTTACCCTGACAGTGATGGCAGTCAGTTACAGACTACTTTGCAGCTCACTTTCAAGAGAGCATCATTGCACTTTCTGGTTGTTGCTCAGTTATGCACGACGTACTTCTGAATAAATCCATTAAGACCAGTACCCTGTTTGTTTTTTCCCTCTCTGGCTCACTCCTGTACTAAAGGAAGCTTCTAAATAATAATGGCTGAGTAGTTTCCTAGTAGGGATTACTGATTTTCGTTTGTTTGTCTTTAAACATGTTTTTAAGTATCCTCTATCCATCCAATTGTGCACGTAGCTAGATTATGTAGCCACATTATTTATCATAACATTCCTTGCCTGTTTCCTCCAATTGTCATTGTTTAATTCATGTTACATTTGTTTCAAAGTAATTGCAAATTCTGTAGAGCAGGAATTAGTACAGTAGGCCTCTTGACTGAATAGTGGTTCATTAAAGAATAATGATTAACAAAATCTTCTCCCCATTTATTCAAATGTAGCTTTAATTAGATGTTTCCTGTGCTGTGACTGTTACTCTTCCCACTCACCACTTCAAAAGATAATACATTTCACCATACTTTTCAGCACTGTGTAAGATAAACTTTTGCAGTTAAATTAAGTCATATGTGACTACTTCTTCTTCTTTTCTTTAGTTAAAGTAAACAAATATGGAGATACCTGGGATGAGTAAGAGCTGAATGAAGAACTGAAGAAATTCTCTCTTGTCGGCTAACTAAGTTCATCTAGATTAGTCATGAGTATTGGCACCTGTGGTGTGTTCTGCAAGACACAGCTATTAATAAATGAGGAGAAAATCCTGACTTGCCAGAAGATTAAAAAAAAAAAATAATTAAAAAATTTAGGCTTAATTCCTTTGTTTTTCCATAAATGGTAAGCAAGACTATGGTGAGATGTCATGACTCAACCATTTGTGCTGTTTAAGAATGAAAAGGGTAACTGGCAATAACTAATGCAAATGTATTGCAAAAGGTAAAAATATATGTAAATAAATGCAATCATGTGTATTGGGAAGGGAAAAACATCAGAATCTTCTCAAATTTTCAAGACTTGCATTAAAAGTTACCTGTAGAACTAACCTCTCACTCTGTTTTGTCTGAAAGGGATATGCTGGAAACCTCGAATAGTTGTCATGCTTGGTCAGTAAGGTTTGCAATAATACTGTGAACTATTCAGGGGGAAAAAAGGGCTGAAGAACTTAGCCAAACACATACGTAAGCATATTTAAGTGTTTTACAAAACTTTCATGGTGCCAACTATATCTTTAGACACATATTCTGACTTGCTCACGCCAGGTCTCTTACGACAGATATTTCAGAAGAAAATTATCTAATGAAACTGCAGATATTAAAACCAGCTATATTTAAGTGCAGAAGGTTAAGCCTGACAAACTTTGGTAAAAGTCTGAATGGTACCTTGCCTAGGTTTTGTATATTTAGCCTTATTTCTCAAGTTGTGCATGTCATGACAAAAATCCCATGTTTATGGAGAAAATATCTGGATCAATGGAATATTGCATTATTATTATTACTTACAAGAAAAGAGTGGCAATACCACTGAAAAGTATTTTCTAATGTTTGCATTGCCCGCTCTGCCTTCATCAAAATGTTATCTTCCATTAGGGATTTTCAAATTCTCATTTGTGCTGTTTCATCTCACAGCATTGTGTTTATTTTGGGTTTTGTCTACAGGTGAGCAAAAACCATGATGAAGTTGATAGTGTAAAAGAATTCCTGACATCCTTGTTGGAGATGAAAAATAACTTACCTACCAAGATTAAAATTCTCAAAGACCTTATTGATTTAGTGGACTAGCAACAGAGCAGTGTGACTCAGAAGATTATTTTGGGGGGTACAGAGTAATCAGCTGAAATGGGGAGGAAGAAGGGGGGAAGATAAGAATGGTTAAAGAGCCAATACTTTTTAGAAAAGCTGAATTTCTAAAAAAAGGAATGTACTAATCAGATAACCTTGAAGTTGTATAACAAATGTAACTTACAGAGAATGCTTCTTGTGGCCATGATGAGAGAAGTCTGAAAATACACGTCTGCCACAGTTACATTGCTGTGTTTTCCAGTGTGCAGCTCCAAAGCTTTACCGTGAAAATACTCACAACGTTTCTTAGTTGTGAGTTACGTGCGTAGCAGGAGGCTGAAGATTTAAATTCTAAAACTGAAGCAGATTCCTATGGTGGTGGTTTTCCATCTCCAAAAAGGATAAATACTTTTTCTTATGAATGAATGGAAATTTTGGATGCATGGAAGTCCCCCAAGTGAGAACGTGTAGGAGCAGACTTATGACATTGAGGAAATAGCAACAGCTAGGCGACAGAAACTATTGAACAATAAGCTTGCCAATAAAAATATTCCTTTTTTTTAGATTACTTTTGGAAGTTTGGGATAATACTGGATTTTCTCAAGTAAAAGAATATAAGGATATAGTAACTTTCTTTTTCCCCCTTCAGGAATCTTAATGCATGCTTATACTGCAAGTTATTTATTTGTGTAAGGGACCGATCTCTCAGGACTTGACTATAGGAATTAATGTAAATACCTCTGCAGTGTGGACACTCCACAGGAAAGTGAGACTCCCTCTATTTCTTGGCATGCACTGTGAAAATTGCTGTATTGCCAGTAAACTTACACCTGTGTAATCCAGTGTTTAAGAATACCCTGGAATCCTGAGTAGGGTTGAAGGCATCAGACTCCCATTTGTGGCCATTCTCTGGTTCTCAATCCCCAGGTGTTTGCTGCACTGCACACTTGGGCCAGCACTGCCAGTACCAATCGCTCTGTGCATCCTACTGTACCTGCTTTGCCTTACAGTGGCCTTCTAGTTATTTGTGTGTTCATCTTCCTGACAGAACACTGACTGGGGACCAGGTAGTGCAGAACAGACAGTGTGTTTCACCCAGTGCCATTTCAGTGCTGAAAAGGTAATGCCTATTTCAGACCTAGCTCACTCAAATTACGTCTGCAGAATGCTCATTCTGTATACTGCTAACTGGTTAATTGGCAGTTCATATGTTTTATCACAGTTCATATGATTATTTGAAGCCCATGATCTGAAAGATGAAACTTCCTTCAAAGCAGCTTGCCTCAAATTAATATTTTAGGTGCGTAAACATAGCATTTTATAGAAACTGTATTAGATTTTTTTTCCTGTCTTAGAGGAGAAAATAAAAGGCATATGTAATACATAATTAATCTTGTTTTAAAGTTTTAATGTCTCTGCTTAAGTTAACATTGTGTATACATAAGATTTCTAAACAGGATATGATGTTTTCACTCTGTTGCCTCTAGTTAATGCCTCTCAGAGGACAAACTTCTTTTTTTGTACTTGGTAACAAGTTGGGTTTACCATCAAACAATTTAAAATTCTTTGGCTTTCCATCACATCCTTAGTAAGTATTAAATACAGGAAAGTTCACAATCAGATCTGTTAATTTGATAAGAGTATTGAAAACTGGTATTTTGTCTAAGTGGGGTCACATTCAGTTGCTGTAGCAATGTGTGTGTTGAACTCATCCTTCCCTTTTCTGCCACATCTTCCATTAGTATCACCTCCTTTCAGTGTTTTTTTTCCTCAGTCTCATGGTTTCTTGGCAGCTACCCTGTTACTTATGAGCAGCTTGCTCATACTGTGCTGACATGACTGTTGGGGATTCTCAACTGCATCTGAGTGTCTTAGAGCTGACAGCAGAGTTACTGACACTGAAAGCAATGTGTCTGAGTATAATGAAGTACTAAGAATGGTGAATGTGTAAGAAAGAAATGCATGACAGATTCTCCTGTTTTAAGTTTACATTTATTTCCAGCTAATACACACTGTATTTTTCTTAACTCATTAACCAGGCCAACTCTTTTTCTGGAATATAAGTCCCTCACTACTCTTTAACAATCATAGTAGGAATTTCATTTTGTATTACCTTTTATATTTCCAGTTGAATATGTTTACAGTCTGACCTAATCACAAAGACAGCAACATTAAAAAAGCCTGGAAGTTGTCCTATGGGCCATCCTACCTATGTGTTCATTAATAAATGTGAATTAACACAATATATATTGTAAAGCAAAGTAAATTTGCATTTATGCTGCAAAAATAAATTTTAACTAGATAAAAAAATTAATTCACATCTTAAATCAAACACCAGGAAATTAGTCCAAATGCTTCACTATGAATATGTGTAAAAAAGATTTAAAGTAACTTCTTTCACAGTTTCTTAAAACTCTTTAAAATAAACAGTTGTGTGGCCAGTTTAAAGGAGCTAGTAGCATTATCCTCGAGTCAGCTTTAATGATGTGCATGGACACAGAGAGGGTTGGGAAAATGTGCCTCAGCTCTTTAACAGCTGGCAAAGCTCTACAGAAATCCAGCCTGAATGTTTCTGTGTTTCCCAAATTAGCAGGCACGTTGGGAGTCCCAAGTAAGTATACCATCTGACCTTTCCAGGGGTTTGTTCCTGCTAAGAGTTGTTTGGAACACATTCATGGAACACATTCATATTAAATTGAAAAGCGTACATGAAAAGTAATTTTATTAGCTTAGTGAAAGTTAAGCAGCTTTGCAGAAGCCTGGGGAAATCATGCCTACTGTTCCAAACTGAACCTACCCAATTTCTTGCCTCCTTGAGATTCAAGAAGAAACCTTCACATGTCCACCATCTGCTGGAAGCTAGATGACTTGCTAGTTTTCCCCACACTGGACTGCTCACTTGGTAGCCCTTTGTGAGGATCTCATTCAAGCTGTGCACGCTGCAGGATGTGCATCCAGCTCAGCTCCTCAGCTGCCATGCAGACAGCAAACCTTTCATTGTAAGGCTTTTCTTGCAACCCAATCTTCCTTGCTTGCAACCCAGTCTCTCTGACTTGCAACCAGAATAAGTTATATCTGTAATCTCTTCAGTGGCACAGTAGCACAGTAGCACTATAAATACCCCTTCACGTTTTGCAGTTTGATCACCTATTAAGTTGTTTGTAGAAAACCACAAATTGTGTTTGCATTTTAAGGCAATAAATGGGATAACGTGCACCTTGTTACTATATCAGGGTCTTCTCTTGAGTCTGTTCCTATGGGTTTGCAGTAGTTCAGCTAAGCCAGTGCAGGTTTGGGCACAGATATGCCTTGACTTTGTAGTAATAACTTTGCTAATGTAACTGGACAGAAACCACCAGCACCAGACAAAAGTTCTGAGACGTTTTTGAGTACCTGCATTAGAACCCTGAGCCACGAAATACCAAGGACTCTTACACAAGAACAACACTGGCCACAGCACAGATTTCCAGTTCATAAGACCATCAAGTCAATAATAAGGAACATAAAGCAACTAGCATTTTTATTTAACTAAAGTCAAGCAATATAGCAAAACCAGAAATGCGTAACAATTCAGGTTACACAATGTGACAAAAAGTTAACGGATACTTGGATCTAACAGTTACTAAGAGAGTTGCTGGAGGGTAGGTAGCAATCTCTTAGGGACAAAATTTGTATGTATTTACTGCAGATAAATTAAAAAATGGTAACTCTTAAAGAATCAAAACATTAACAGCTATGATTTAAAGCCTTTGTTTCTGTTTGTTCTCTTTAATTCTAATGAATACCAATTACCATGTTATTTATATATTGCTGGTTTAATACTTAGCTCTTGGTGGCTGCTACTTTTTTTAATTGGACAATTTAAAATTTCCTGTGATTTTAATATACACAACAATACATGGTAAAACATCATTGTAAATGACTGTATTTTCAGGATATGCAGTCTTGGCATGAACAGCTTCTAAAACCAAAACCTTTCAGTTCATTCCTTACATAGATTTCTATGCATTTTCTACTCTCTATAATCCACAGCAGAAGCATATTTTTTAGTGCAATAGATTTTTTTTTTTAATTTAGCTAACATTAGGATCTATATAAATCTAATGCCAAAATAAATCTGTTTGGCTTACTTCTGTAGCTCAAATATAATCACTATTCTTAACTATTTTAGGATAACTATAATTTTTAAAGTTTAGCTGACACAGGAAAGGTTGTATTTGGTTGCAGCAGCTGATGACTGAGTAACAATGATGGATTATTAACATCTAAAATATCTTCTAAATAAGCCGTGCTAAGTAGAAAACCTCTCTGCAGCCAGGGCACAGAGCAGTGTGCTTGTGTTGATTAGCTTAGTGTGTTTTTTTCGAGTCCCCTTAGATCTGATGAAGGACTGCCTTCATTTTTCCTCTCTTCCCCTGTACATGCTAGGTAGACACCAGTGATGCACTGGCCAGCAAGTGAAAAAGGAGGAGCCCCTTCAGCTGTGCAAGTTCTTTAGAAGGAGGTGCAGAAGGGGAGAAGGCTGGGCCGGCAGAGCAGCTGTCTGACCCTGGCTGCCTGCCAGAGCTGCCAGCTGCTCAGCAGCACAGTGTGAAACCCCTGCAAGGACAAGGGCAGGCTGGCTGGCTGGCTGGCAACGGCCAGAGGCAGCTCCCAAGATAATTACCATCTACTGGGTCTGTGGAGTTAGGCAGGAGAGTGGGAGGGACTGAATGACAAGTATTTGCTGCTAGGTAAGGTTTCAAATTTGTATTTAGAATTATTATACATGCAATAATAGAGAAGGAGCTAACTGCAGGCATGTCCAGTTCAGTCATCGCAGACCTCAGCCTACAGCTGGAGTGAGTGAAAAGTAGGTTTAAAGGAGTATGCGTTGGGGAGAAAGCTTTAAAGCTGTTTCTTGCTCTGAAATTCCTGAGCTTGCCAATGTGCCCAACAAACACAGTGTTGCTGCTGAATGCACAAAAACATGCATATATGTGAAGTAACACTTAAAAGTTCAGGTTAGTGTTGTTTTTTTAATGCAAGGTTCTAGCATCTGCTTTGGAAGTGCCACTGCTCTTGGACAATCTGTATGTCAAAGTGTCCTGGTTTTGCAGGAGGCTGCAGAGTCCAATTCTGTGAGAATGAAGGAGAAAAGTTGTGTTGGTTTTGTTACACCCAGCTCTGGTGAGCAGGTTCCCACAGTGACCAAGGCTGAGGGCAGGTCTGACCTGTGCAGGTGCAGTGGCTGGAGGGGCCCAGGGCAGCCAACCTGCTCTGGCAGCCCAAGCATTCTGTACCATAAACATCACCTTCCACATACTGGGAAGCTTGGGGGAAGGTTTAAACTGTGACACAAACACTGTGACACAACGCTGTTGGGTTTTTTAGCCTTCATCAGCACAGAAAAGAGCTATATTGTAATTGAAATTATTTAAAGATGTGTCTTCTCAGGAATCTTAAATCTTATGCTTTCCGTCTCCAGTCTCCACTATCCCCACTCCTAGCTGTTAGCTACCTGGCTTGTATGTCACGTGGCAAAGCTCTTAACTTTGTTTTTCAACAGCTGTAAGAATATCAGAACCACCATAGTGGTCAACCTGTCTCCCATGTTGGCTAATGATCCTTCTAGGAAGAGATCCTTCACCAGTACACCCTCCTGTTCTTCTCTGATCAGAACTGAGGAGCTTGCCAAGACAAAGACTGCATTTGGATCATGCAAATCTAGATGTTTACAGCCAGCAAGCCCCTGTGTGGATGGTGCCTTTTAGAGCTATTTTATTTGTTTCCAGCATATCCTGTGGCAAGAAGATCCATGATGGAATCATGCTGTATGAGGAATACTTCATAAAATGCTACTTCAAATAATGCTTTTCTGTTTAAACCTGATTTCACTGAGTGCCAACTGGTTGTAAATTTACAGAAACAGCAATTACTTGTTCCCTATTCATCTTTCACACTGTTACATATACCATATTCTTCATCTTGAGTTGTTTTCAACGTGGAAAGTGAGTTACTTCATCTCTTGTGAAGAAACCATTTTGTACCTCTGATCTTCCTTCCTGCAGCCTCTTCTGTCCCTCACCTCTGCTGTCTCTCACCTCTGCTGTATGCTTTTTCAGATGGATGGGAGGCACTGCAATGTTAAAGATAAGGACATGCCATAGAACTTGCATAGTATAATCTATTTTTTCCTCATTTTTTTTCCTAGGAATTGTTAATGTTCTACTTGCCTTTTGGCTGTCATAGACCACTGATCTTGTGTCTTGCAGCTATGCAAAACTATGCAAAATGACTCCCAGATCTCTGCACTGAGAATGTCAGAGTAATTTAAAACCGTCTGATGCAGTTAGTATTTTTCCTCTTGACAATGAAGCTTTTAACTCAGTCTCTCACTAGTGAGATTTTTTTTCCTAGCTCTTCCATCATTTTGCCATCAAGAAACTTAGTAATGTTTTCCTTTATCAGATTATGTCCTAAAATGTTGACCAGATGCCCCCTGGCATGTCCCCAGAAGCCCTCTCAAGCCTTCTAGGTTTTAAGCTGACCTCATTTCTTGAGAAGAAAAAAAAAGGAAAATCCCATCCCATCCCAACTCACATGCACAGCACGGAGTAGATTCCTTTGTTCCCATGTCCACTCCTTCAAAAAAACACTAATATATTGGTAAGGCCTAACATTTGTAGTGATTCTTTATGTGATAGGTACACCTGCAGGACTTTACAAATCCACCTGTTTTAGAGGTGATTCCTCAAATGAAGAACACAGTTGGGAAAACAATAGTTTGTAAATAAGTCTGTAAGCAAAAGTGGCTTAGTATTTCCAAGATGTGGAACTACTGCAGCTCTGCTGATGACAGAAACTGGATCCCTTTTTTGTCTCTCTCAAACAGAGCTCCTGTGTGTGATGCCAGTTGGGTGAGTGGGACAAATTACCAGCAGCTTTTTCACTGGTATAAACAGTTATGAGGAAGAAGGTGCTGTTCCCAAATTAGGGTTGCTGTCAGAGGTACCAGTGGTGCCTGACATAGCTGCCTCTTCATACTTACCACTTGGCCTGGTCCCACATGCTCCTGTCCTGTGACTCCCACCCCAGAGCTTGCTCTCTTATCAGTCCACCCCAGAACCCTCCCCTCCCATTAACTGTGGTTGCATAACATGCTCTGTTGTCTCATTCTCCTCTCAAAATGTAACAAATGAATTCCCAAATCTTGTTTTAGATAGGTATTTATAGAAACTTGGATAGTGAGTTTTCATGTCCCCTTTATTCACAGTTTTAAAAGAGAATTATAGACCAGCTGGCTTGCCTGAAGTCCAGCTACTAAGTCAGGATTTAAACAGGAATGAGCTTTGTATTCAACGTGCAATTGCTTTCTCTTCTAAAACACAACTTTTTTTTTTTTTTTCCTTTTTAATTTGGATTGAATACAGTATCTGTAAAATTATTTCAAATACCTTATAGGAAAGCCCCCAAAGACAGGCAATGGGGTCTAGTTGTTTGAGCTTAATGTCATTATAACTCTTCTCTTCTACTCTGACCATTTTTCTATTCATAATTTTACAGTCTGGATTGAGGCTTACATAAAGCCACTCACTTTGCATGCATTACAGTTGAAGGGTGTATTCTGTTTCAGCTAAGCTGTGATGCCTAAGCACACAGTTAAAATCCTTCATCTCTGTGTGAAGAAAGTAACTTCTACTTTCCAGATATAAGTAATTAACAGGAAGGTAGGTGCTCATCGGATATTTTTTTTTTAGCATTTTTGTAACATCTTCCTGCCAAAATGGAGTGTATATCCTATTATTAGAAAACACTAAAAAAAAAAAGGTTTAGCACTATATAAACAATGCTTGGTTCTTCATAAGGTTAAGTGTTTTTCCTCCTGGAGAGCTCTTCCCCTCTTATTCCAGACTGAAATATAAGATTATGGAAGCAACTGATCTTGCCCTATTTTTTAATAGGTCAACCCTAAATTCAATGTATCGAACTTCTGCTTCAATTAAAACCAAATTATTTAACTGGCATATATGGAATGACAGTAACAGCCGACAATAGTTAGCTCTTCAAATTGTGCAATATTACAAAACAGCTGTACTGACTTACAGTTCTTAGAGCACCCTCTGTTAATCATCAGGAGCTTATCTTCCCAGATAGAAACATCACAAGGGTCTGGCCATAACAGCACATGAGGTTTTGTGCAGCTCTTCCTGTCTCCCTTTTGCATAAAGTAATAATGTAAAATAATCAGTATTCATGTAAATGTTCCTTTCTGCATCGTGCAGCATCACTACAAACACCTCAACATCTATTTTCTTACAGAACTTCTCCTGTCAACAACATGGCACTTTTTCACTTTTTTTTTCATCACATCTTGAGAAGCTCACAAGTTTAACTAGGTCCTGTAAACCTCACAATGCTAAAAAATCCAGCATCTGTTTGATTCCACCTCTAGAACGCACATCCATCCACCCATCCACCAGGAAAATTCCAGCACACCTGTAAGTCACAGTACACTGAAATCCAGTTGGCTCCAATTTTACCAAATAAGTAACACTGTAGAAAATGTGTTGTGAATCTTCCCTATCCTTTTGTAGCTCCTGCTTTTGGGAGTGTCAGTTAACTTACAGTTTACATTATCTTGACATTTTAAAGTTATATTTAAGAAATATTGCAACATCATTGCTACCTCATGATAAAGGCTTGTAGCCCAGCTGCACACCTGACTAGATCATTAGCAAAGCAGGAGAAACTGTATTTTAACAAAATCAAATAACAACCTTGCCAAAACATACCCCCTGATATTTCTCAAATCAAGTATTATGTGGAGCCTGATACCTGACAGGCTAAAGTAATAATTTGGCCATCAACCCTCTGAAGTACAGAAAAATGCTTCTAAAGACCTTCTGAAGAACAGTTTGCCTGTAAGCTTTGTGCATTTTTTCCTTGATTTGCACAGATTTAGTGCTATATACAGCTTAGCTTCACAAACGGACCTTTTTTCGTAACAGGATTATAGAAACTCATGAACTTCAATCCACACAATTAGCTAATCAGAGTATTGCCTCTTGCAAAGCATGGAAATAAATTCAGAAAAAAGGAGATAATTTTTATATAACAGCACATTTATTAAAGCAAAGTAATAGGTAGCCTGAACAAAAATACACTTAAAGCAAAGTAGCTAAATTGTAAACCCAGCAGGTAACAATGACCACAAGAACAACCTCTGAGAGTCTGACATGAAAGGTTCCCTCTCACACACATCAACCTCCTTTGCATCACATGGATGTAATGGCTTGCCTCAGATAACCCAGGCATGACTAACCTTGCTGCATTTTGTTGCTGTTATCTTGACAGCAGATGTTAGATGAAGGGTAAGCAGCGAAGACATGTCACCATACGAGTTTTGCTGGCTATCACAGTACACCTGTAATAATTACATGATTTTCACAGAGGAGGTTAACTTCTCTCTGGTTGTGTAACCCTCCCTCCCCACAGCCCCTGATGAAATCTTCCCAAGGCTCACCTGCCTGTACACCAAGAACCAGTTCTGATAAAGCACAGCTGTGCACCCTTGACTCAGACTGCTGAGAAAGAGCTGTGGAAAAGGTCTGTAGAAAGGTTAAAAGGGTTAATTAAAGCCCCTGTTAAGACAAGGGTTCTTAGTAGATCAAGAATTCAAAAGCAATTTCCAATTGGGAAAGGCATAAAATCCTAGAGGGGAAAAAAAAAAACCACAACAAAAGAGGGAGGCTAGTTAGTCTAAAACTACTCCTCCTTTCTGGTGGGTGTCCAGCTAGGATAGACCCTCCAAGTACCTTATCAGGGTGGTATTTAGGCTAATAGCTTGTTAAATCCAGGAAGTCTCTTGTATAACCAATTACTAGTTGTTCATATGTTTACATTCCATATATCCTGCTTGCAGAATCTATTTGTACCCAGGTAAAGATGCCCAAATAAGCTGATTCAAAAGAGGGTACTAACTTATGGGCATGGCACAAAAGCAAACAAATTAAGCCCCACATAAGACAGGCTTCATCAGCTGATGGTGGAGTAGCTGTACATCAGTGGCTGTCCATGTGAACATCATTATGTTCAGGGGAAGTGTCTGCTTTTGATTTCCTGTATTTCATGGAAGTTTCTCTCATGCTGTTCATAGATAGCATGTGCCATCTAGGTGTTTCTCAACATCTGCTGGCCTTGGATTGTGTAGTGGCCACAAACTGTTCCAAAATACTGTATCTTCTTGTTCATTGTGAATGTGGCATGTGCTTCTGATCTGCCTGGCCAAGGGGGCTTTTATGTAAAACCAGTCAATTAAAAAAGCTATTTCCGCACAGTAACTGCGGTGTGACCATACCCCAATCAACTTCTAGCTTAGTACTCTTAAAACAGTCCATAAACAAGGAGTCAGCTCTGAGACTGAACAGTTGCTTAACTCTGCAAAAC
>NW_009970716.1:206414-220590 GCF_000747805.2 Chaetura pelagica | reverse complement strand
ACTCTTTCCTTTTGACACAGAAAACAAGCATTCCAGTATTGCTGTTTTGCTTGCTACGCAAGGTATTGCCAGCAACTAAGGACAACAGACAAATTTGAATTTTTCAGCACTAAGAGCTAAATTGCACTGAAGGGGCAAAAATGCTGAAGAAAGAAAGGGAAAATACAAAAAAATGCATTACAAGAAACTGGTATTTACTATGAACAGAACTATCTAACATTATGCAACAACTTCAAATAAGCCGATTTATACCAAAGTCATTATTTCATCTCTGCAGCATAAAATCTTGAAAGAAGAAGCTGATCCATAAGATTTTTAACATCTTCATCACATCTGTAAATAGAATGAAAGAACCCATTCTTAAGCTGAGTGGCACCTTGCTTTCAATGTGAAATGTGCACCTTCTTGGCAATTTATCTGAGAAGTCTGCAAAGTCACTGAGGATAGAAGAAACTACCTTTGAAATCATCACCACAGGTGTAATTGTATCTGGGTGGTCCTGCTAGGCCATGCCAGAGCTTGCAATAGTGCCAAGGTGTGCTCAGCAGGGTCTCTGTACATTTTCAGAGCACAGAATGCTAAATTCTGTGAGGTTGTTATTTTAATTGTTTAACAACAGAGGAAAACAACACAATGCTTACAGTATTTGTTTTCCTAAGTTTCTGAAGCCTACCCATCAAAACTGATTTCTGGCAAAGTCAAAGTATCACACTGGCCCAAATACAATGGCTATTTCCAGCAATCAGAATTTGAAAGAAATACACTTGTCTTACATTTGTTTTCAGACTATGTTTTTGACTAGGCTTTCTAGCTCTTTTAAAAAACAACCAAGAACACCTAAGGGGCTGGTAAAAAGCGCAGCAATCCAAGTCTTTGACGATCATGTGAGCTGGAGCACGGAGCAGGTTCCACAGCAGAAATTCCACGACGCACTGCAGGAGGAAAACAGAGAGGTCCGTGGCATCCTGCATTCTTCCCTTCATACAGCCACAAGACTCCTTTGTATTTGAGACAATTTGGAATTTATTTAAAAGCTAACTGGTACTTAATACACCACAGCTCACAGGGGAAGGCTGGAAAGGGAAGAAGCCGAAAAGGAAAATGTGTTTGAATGTGAGGTTAGCAAGCTCCAGCTCTGACGAGCAGTGGAGACAAATCTCACCATCGACATTCTATTCTCCTACAAAGGTAATTGCTAGGAAGTGACTGTCCTCAATTAAATATGTTTTGGGGTCCTTATTTAAAATAGGTGAGAATACTGGCCACAGAAGCTAACATTTATCAAAATGTTCAAAAGCACTTCATCAGCACAGTAACACAAGGGCTTAATTGAGGTCACAACTGCTAATGGTTTAGGTTGTCATTCACTCACAGATATATGTCTGGCTTGCTTCCTCCTTCATGCCAGAACTAGCAAATCACCCCTCAGAAAAGTTTGATTTATTTTCTTCCCCCTTTCTTTATGGGTCTGATATCCAGCTGGAGCAGCAAGCTGATCTGGAGGGCCACAGTGCTTCCCAATCTCTCAGCTGGCACACGAGAAGCACTGCCTGTAGGCAGCCAGCCTATTCCCTGAGCCTAAGCACCTTTTCTGCTAGTGGCTGAGCACTTGTAGCTCTTCATACCAAATACCCAAGCACTGGCAAAGTTGATTAAAACCAAAATTTATTTTAATGGCTTCTTTCAGGACAATTCCTTACTGCCACAATGAGTAGTAAAATCCATCAAAATCTCTTTTCTGGGTAAGTGAACAGATTCTGTACCTATGTACTTCAGAGCAAGAAAGGGACTATCTATCTTTGGCAAGATACAAAAACCAAACAGATTAAATAAAATTATTTCTGTATAAGGCTTTTGTTCCAAGCTACAGTTAGAGCCACAACAAACTCACACGGCAGGATTTCAAACAGGCCCTCTGCTCTCCTCTCTTGCAGGCAGCCAAGCTATTTGCAAACACTTTCACACATTCTCCTGCCTGAGAAAAATGTAGGCCAGAGCTTACCACCAGGAGAATGTGTGAAAAAGCTTTTAACAAGCCCAACTGCTGGCCTGTTTTCCTAAGACAAAGAGTACAAGTGCTTTTAAATACTCCCCTGCCTTCCTTCCACCCCGTGAACTCTCCTTTTTCACAAAGGGAACTTTCTCCTTTCTGGGTTGCAAACATCACATGGGCCATCTCCCCTGCCACAGCCTGTAGCTGCTCCAGTACCACTAACCTCTCTAAAGCTCTGGCCAAACCATAGTACCAGATGAAACCCATCCCCCAACAAAAAAAAACAACAAACAACTCCAAAAAAACCTTACCCCCAGCTGTGCCTGCTTTTAGATTCTCAATATTGAATATATTTTAAAATATCAAGATTACCCATAATTTTTTTTCCATAAGAAAAAAAGTTGGAAATGGAAAGGAGTTATATTTGGTTTCATACAAGCAGTCAATGCAAATTAATTCCAATGAGGTGAATAAACAGTACTCGGCTACAGATAAAGCAGAAATTCCTCAGAAATAGGGGATTTAAAATTAGCATGAATGTATGTAAGGTAAAAATGAAGAAACAAGTTTCATTACAAACCATAAAGAATATTTTAATCCATTATTAAAATTAATGACTTTCACTATATTACTCAAAGGTTTCAAACAAGAATATCACTCAACATGGAAAATAAAATGAGAATTTATTTTAAATTTCAAGGTTGCCTACCTGGGACTAAGATGCTGAAGGAACTGAACCCTGTTTCTCATTTGATCCCAATTTTGTTTCACATTCTTTGCAAGTATGATGACAATGCCTACAAAATTGAAGATAAAGTATTCAATAATTTTGCTGCATTTCTTCTAATACAACCACATTGCATGCTGGCAAATATTCTCGAAGAAGCAATCTCTTGCATATGTTCTCCAATTGCAGTGACTACTTTATGGGACATAAACTGCACAAGATGAGATCTAAATGTCTCAACCCATAAAACCCCATTTTTTCTTATTCTGAACTAACATTTCCAGCAATCACCAAAAATATAATAGGATTTTCTAAGCAGGAAATAACAGCCCTTGCCATTGTATCTATCAATAATGAGCAGAGTTAGAAGCAAAGCACATAATACAAAAGAGTGACAAACAGCCACTTCATGTACCAGCACAGAGTAATAGCCTTATTATATGGGGAAGAATGGAAGTGGAGAGACACAGGAACAATGAAGAAGCTTCCCATTATCAGTCAGGCATTCTCACAGGCATAAAGGCTCACAATGGTCTGGGGGAAAGACATGGAAAGATAGAGAATAATTTTTCAGGTAGGATTTTTGGAAATGCATTTTATGTGTGAAAGGTGCATTTGAGAAGCCATACTGGGAATGAAAAGTAGTACTGGCAGTCGAGTGAGGAGCTTGAGGAAGTCAGAGTGTGATTTGATGGGAAAGTCTACTCTGCATGAAGTTCAGAAAACAATTACTAAAACATGGAAGTGACAGGTGACAGGAGGCAGACATTGAGATCCATCATACGGTTAGAGTTGCAAGGTAGAAAAAACAGTCTTGTAGTTTGTGCTCTTCATAGTCTGGCATGACAATACGAGGTTGGGCAAAATCACAGAGGAGAAGGTTGGAATGTAGGTTGAGATTGAAATTGCTGAAATATGAGGACAGTGTAAAAAAAATCTGCAGTGTATTTGGCCAGATGTATGGTCCAAAGGTGGACTCCAAGGATTGAGTGATACCACAGAAGATCACGAGACAATCAGAGGCACAATACTACATGAAAAGAGAAGCAGTAATTGTGGTTCCATCACACTTGAAGTATGATAATTTCACTTAATAATGAACTTCCTAATAACTGGTATTACACTGAGTTTAATTTGCATTTTCTAAATAATATTTAGTAGTTTCTAACACTGTCATACATAGCCTAAGAATATAAGAGTGGTATCTCATGACCTGATCACAAAATCTAAATTCACAGTTTTGCTGAATATTATTTTTACTATTGTAAAGACTATAATGACTCAGGATTAATCATTCAAATAAGCCCAAACCTTTTTTTTGGTGGACCAAATGGTGCAATACCCATTTTCTCAAACTTTTTCTGGCATTCTCCAATGTATGACATCGTTCCAATGGCAAAACCTAAGACACCAGCAACTATAAAAACAGGTAACAAAACACTGTTAATACAACAGCTTAAATCATGAGTCTGCAATTGGTCCCATTCTAAACATACAATTAATTAGATGTAGCATGTCTTCTTAAAACGTACCACAAACACATGAAGTTGTACAGGGATTACAAGGAAGATTTCAGTAACTACTGAAAATTGGCTACCTATCGTGAGATACAGCAACTGGTCCAAAATACAGATAGGAAAGGGTATCATATTCACCTGGAATTACAAGATTTCAGACTCAGAGGAACAGGCTATAGGGAAACCCCACAACAAAATTACATCACTATGTCAGTACTAATTTATTTTTCCCTTGTAGGCACATCATGGTATTTCTGATGTTAACAATGTTAACACTTATCTTCTCAGGGTTTCTAAGAAACTAGAATGTCAGCCTGTCATACTGCTGCACTGGGGTTTCACTCATCACAGCATCCAAATCAAAACATTACTTCAACACCCTCAATTTTCTGTTGAACTTCTGCCAAAGAGGGAATCAACTTAATTTCCTGCCATTTAAGACCCACCTTATTGTACAGTTTACTTGCTTGTATTTGTATTCTTTATCAACATGGTCATTAATTACACGGTTAAGATAAATAAAATTAATGTATGAAAAGGAACATACTGATTTTATATATATATATTTACATATATATATATACACATATATGTATATGCACACAGAGACATTATGATGGCCCATTGATACCACAAGCTGTGTGATCTGCTAAGTATGGCTGATCAGCAAACTGACATTATTTATAAAACAAAGGTGAGATCGGAGATTTTACTAGTTTGAGAGGATGTATTAGGTAAATATATGCTGCTACTGAAAATATTTACATTAAAATAACCTTATTTCAGACATTTATTTTTAATCACAGCAGAATTCTGATTTCCTGAAGTACTGTGGTAACATCTCATTAATTCCAAAAAAAGCAGAGTTTGAAAAGAGGTTCAGAGAGATACATCTAAGGGCAGTAGGTTGCCCACAAATAATATTTATTTTCCTTTTAGAGTTGTGTACAACTTACTTGCCATCTTAGGTAATGCACCAAATCTTGGGCTTGCTGAGAAAACACCTACAAAAAAAGGAAATAGTCAGAAAACTTATTTATTTGAGGAACTCACCAGGACTCAAAACCAAAGTCAGTACTTTTCCTACAAGTTTTGCATTTCTGAAGGTTAAGTCTGTACAAAAACAACTGGAAGTCTACTAATTCAGATTTAGGAACATCACAGCACTTTCCATTCCACTTGTTCTCAGTGCCTGTGTTTTGGTGCAGTCCTTGCATCATAGGAGAAAAAAAGTCTGGACTTTGCAGGATTCATTTCAGGCAGAGGTTCAAAGTGTAAATCACCATGGCTGTCACTGGTGACACCTGCAGCAGCAGGAGATGGTGGCTTGTGTTTCAGCACAAGCCAACCTTACAATTACAAAAGCAAACTGTTACCTCTTGCTTAGGGTCCAGCTCCTTGTGCTGCGATAAACAGGCCTAAACTGTTATTCAGTAGTTTCCTGTGGCTGTTGATTAAACTTGTATTAAACTGTACCACAGACACCCAGCTTTCTCCTCCAGAATGTCCTTCATGAGGAACATGGAGTAGAAAAATGATTAGGAAAACCAGAATATTAGCTTTCCTACCACCTCTCCCCAGTTAACACCAGGAGGAACCATTATTCCCCTGCAAGCCTGTGTGTCTGCAAGAGGAGTGCCACGCTGTGAAGGATGGCTCCTCACAGCAAGACTGCCAAGACTGTTTTGCACTGTTACATGCATT
Organism: Chaetura pelagica; assembly: GCF_000747805.2. NCBI lineage: Eukaryota > Metazoa > Chordata > Aves > Apodiformes > Apodidae > Chaetura > Chaetura pelagica. The sequence goes on along the minus strand of NW_009970716.1, from coordinate 214,649 downwards.
CAGACAGTATTAATGAGGCTCAGAAGCTCCAGCTTCTTCTAGAGCCAGTGTACTGTGTGAGAGGAGTGTTTAGATAGAGGGGCATTCAGTCTGTCCAAGTGCAAGGGTCTTCACCCACTGGCGTCTATGTAATTTTAAATCGGGTCTTTTAGGCAAGGGATGGACAAAATTGTTGTTTTATTCTAACCAGCAACCCCTCCCAATTGTTGACACACAGTAATGATTATTTAATATGGACATTTCACAGCTGGTAAGACGTGTCCAAGTACAATGGAGGGAAACTGAGAAGAGTAGCCAGTGCCAGAGGGTGGAATGTCAGCTACTGAGACTTCAGTGCCCTTCCTATCCCTGCTCACCCCTTTTCAAATCTGTAAACCTTTGCCTTCCCTCACACGCTCTCCTTTGCTCCTTCCCTTCCTCTTTTCCTACATAGGTTAAGATTTGCCTGGTCATAGGGCAAGGATCAACCAGGAACACACATCAGCCTTCTGTAGTATAGCACGGCTTTTAAGTTTTCTACTCTAGTCTTCCTGAACATCTCAACAACAACAAAAAGAATAAATATATAAATAATGGTATAAGAAAGAAACATGGTAATAGTGGTTGGAACAAAATGAAGGGCTTGCAACCACACACTGTGAGAAAAGGCTGAGCCATTTCCACCTCCTCCATTTGCTGTCTCCTACCACCCATCTCTTACAGCCCCTTCGCTCTTTACCCAAAATGCTAACGTCAACCTTATTATTCATCAAGACCCCCAGAAGAGAAACTCAATGTACAACATGTAGAAACAGACTCATCCACCGCATAAATAGAATACAATTCTCTTTTGTGGCTGCAGATTGCAAGCCATCTGTGTAGAAAGCTGTCTCCTCATTTTGGCAGTATTCCTTGTCCCTCTGCACCAAAACTGTATTTATATTGATAAGTGGTCACTGTAAACACATTGTCAGCAGTTTTCAAATAAACCATTAGAGCTACAATACCCAAATCTGATGCCCCTGCAGAGGCTGTATGATGTTGTCCTGCTCTGCCCTAGAAGCAGCTCCAGTGAAGTCTCTACTCGTATATGATCACGGTGACAGAATCTAGCCACCAGTCTTAAAATTTGAGTTCTGTTTTCAGTCCATGCTCTTCAAGAGAGTGACTGTGGAAATGCACACATTGTGATTGAATCACTGTAACAATTATAGTGATGAGTCAGAGGAATATTGATCATGAAAAACAGCAGTATTTAGGGAAACCTGCATTTCAGCGGTAACTCTGGAGTTTCAATGTCATAACTTAGGATCATGTATTTTTTATATTTACCTTTTGAGACCAGCCCCTGAGTGACAAGCATGCTCCCAAGGGACAGAGGAAGAGCTGTAAAAACAAAATGGAGGAATGTATTTGGTATCAGCCAAAGTTTGTTACCTATTTATTTAATATACTCCTTTTTTACAAGTTAAATGTTTTAAGTGTTTATAATGTTAAACACGACTCCTCTTCTAAACATTAACTTTGTGTACTCTCTTAATGACCTATTACATCTGCTCATTCAGATTACTATCTCTTCAAAGCAAGGATGTGTTCACACAGTGCCAAACATCATCCATGCTTTAGCATCTGGAGTTAATGCATAACATATATTTATTAAGTAATAGCTTTCATAATCTGCATATCTCCACTCAGTACTGCAACACTAGTAGTTACATCAGCTTTGATTAAACGCTGAAACCCTTTTCAGCCTTCTTTCAGAAAATGTATCATTTAGATACAAATTGACATGGTAGATGTAAAAGGCAATAAAACTTTGGATGAATTAATCTTTTAGATGTCCTAACACTTAAAAGAGTTTTGCAAACCCAAGACATACAGCCTTGCCTGCTTTTCAAGGCAAGACAAGTATGTAGCAAAGTAAAACATTCTTAAGGTTATTTTACTAACGGACTTCAAGAATAGAACCAACTCTATGAGTATTAAAGTAAGTTCATATTAAAGAAGAGCTTAATTCAACCACCTTTACCTGCAATGACTACACTAATAATTCAATTAACCCTGTAATAACAAATTGCTTAACTTAATATAAGTTGATAGAGTTAACTCACCATAATTTCCAACAAAACCCAATGTATTACAATAAACAGCATGGCATTTTGCAGCCAGTTTTGCAGAAGGACATCAGGAAGTCATTCTTACTGTGATAAGAACAAGCTTGGATCACGCACCTCTGTACCAGAAACTCTCCCTTTTGCACTCTTTGCTGATCCTTGCAATTTCTTCAGCATTGTGATGTTGTGAGATGGGACAATTGAACATTGGCTGAAAGGATAAACCTGGTTTAACTTACTGAATTTAATCTCACAGGAAGAAAAAAAAAAATCAATTAAATACAAAACATTTTAAAGACCAAATAAAATGCAATGCAAAAAACAACCAACAAGCAAAACATCCTGTTCTGTTGTTAGCAGTGTGATAAAACAGTTGATATGCCAATACAGAAACAGAAAGAACTACATAGGTGTTAGGTTAAACCCACTCATCCTGTTGGTCTGTACTTTCCTAAAATAGCTCAGCTGCTGCTTACCCCAGAAATATATTGCTTTACTTCTATTACCCATTTCATTCTCATGAGCTGCATCAGCTTTCTAGGAAAGAAATTACAGGAAACTGAGGCAGAGTGGTAGTTTCTAAAAATGTTCTGCCTCATACAGAAGTCAATTTAAGTTCAGTAAGAGAAGATTTTTAAGTATTCAGAAGAGGATCAATACAAACTGTCAGATTCCTAAAACAAGCCTAACTTTCTCTATGAGCAGTTTAAATATATTCATGTCATTAACTGAACTCAACTGTACTATCTTCATCTTCCTAATAATTAGCTTGCCACAGGCTTCTTTGAAGCTAATGATAGTTGTTGGGGTTTGTTTTTTTTTTTCTTTTTTTGATTGTGGAAAAAAGTGCCAGTGCTCTCTCTTGCATTCTACTAACCAGGGTATTGACATGTGGATACAACTATTCTTTTTCTTCCTTTAAGAGATGACTCAACTATCAGTGTGAGCACTTGTAGTATCATTATTGGACATCTGAAATATATAGGTGTACTGGTTTTGGCTGGGAAACAGTTTATTTTCTTCACAGTAGCTGATAAGCTACTATGTCAGATCTGTGACCAAAGCAGTGTTGCTAACACAGGGATGTTTTAGTCATTGCTGAACAGTGCTTACACAGCATCAAGGCATTTTCTAGTTCTCAAGTTGCCCCACCAACGAGTAGGCTGGGGGTGGATGACAAATTGGGAGGGGACACAGCTGGGACAGCTGACCTCATCTGACCCAAAGGATATCCCATATCATATGGTGTGCTCAGCAATAAAAGCTGGGGGAAAGGAGGAATCATCATTAAGTTAAGATTAGTGGCACCACCTCTACAAGCATACCTATTCTTGAAAGCAAAGCCAGACCTTGGAGGACAAGCAGTGCCTTGGGAAAAAGAGTATATTCATCTATTACAGGATATACCTCATTTTATGCCTGACTGATCAATGATTTTGTAACCATGATAATGTAATGCATTTATTGGCAGCAGCCACACCTCCCACATTTTAGCTAATTAATATCTCGGTCCTTCTTCAAGCACTGATCCCACTACAGTTAATGTTACTTGGGTAAACAGTAGAAAACTGTAAAGTACACCTCTCCCTTGGAGTGTGCATTTAATAAGACCATAGCACCTTTGAATCCCTTTTCCAATATACACCTAGACAACCTCTCCTGAACCTTGATCCCTTAGCTTATGTTGACCCTTAATAAACCGATTAATTCGTAAACTAAACATTGGTCTCAGTAACAATTTGTGAGTGTGGTGAGAGGGTCCTCTAATCTACCCTCTAAGATACGGCCCTGCAGTGGGTTCGGGCTCATTCACAAACCTCTCCACGTGGGGGGGGAAGTCGCGGAAACATCCTGACAGCCGGTAGCCCCCCGGTACCAGCCCGCGACAGCTCCCTTCTCCCCTTCTGAATATATATATACACATGCACACATGCACAACTTGACAGAGAGAAGTTATACCAGACTAGCACTCAGACACTAGGTCTCTGCCAGTTCCTAACTAGTTTAACTACTATAGCATAAATCAGAGCCCACTACTTTAAGAATCTATAGCTCCTCGCCTTCTGAGTGCAGAGAATCAGGAAGAACCCCACATAGCCCTTTCTTCATTTATATGCTTAAGCTAACAGACAACTGTTTCTCTCTTCAACAAGAGCAACCAATGCAAACCCCCAGTTATTCACTAGCAACAGCATAAAAATAAAAGGGAGGAAACCCAGCTTACCCATCCAGTTTGCTTTGGTGGAGATGGCTGACTTTCCTGTTGGGTTGTTTCAGAAGACATTGTCTCTCCTTGTACTCTACTGGCAATCTTGGTAGGCTGAAATTATGTGTTTTATGTTTGGTCCTCTCTTCCTGCTAGGTACAAAGTTGAAAAGCCAAAGTATCATACTGATACTGTAAATTTACTGTTCACTTAGTGTATTTGATTTGTGTGGCGGGGCTTTGATAGGCTACTGAGGTGGCTCCAGAGAGGCTGATGGAAGTTTCTCTGGCTCCAAGTTGGACTCACCTCTGGCCAAGGCTGAGCCCACCAGTGATGATGGGTGCACCTCTGAGATAATAGCTACAATGGGAAAAAGAAACTACTGGCAGATTGGAAGTGGAGAGAGGAGAAAGAATATGTGAGATAAACAACTCTGCAGACAGCAAGGCCAGCGAAGAAGAAGGTGCTCCAGGTGTACGAGCACAGATTCCTTGTGGTGAAGACCACAGTGAAGCAGGCTATATCCTTGCAGCCCATAGGGGTTAATGGTGGAGCAGATATCTACCTGCAGCCCATGGACAACCCCTAGCCAGAGCAAGATGATTGCACCTGAAGAAGGCCTTGACTCTGTAGAAAGCCCACACTGGAACAGTATGTTTCTGAAGGACTGCACCCCATGGAAAGGGCCTATGCTAGAGCAATCTGTGCAGAACTGCAGCCTGTGGGAAGGACTCATATTAGAGAAGTTTCTGGAGGACTCTCTTGTATGGGAGGGACACTACACTGGAGCTGGGGGAAAGTGTAAGGAGTCCTCCATCTGAGGGGGAAGGAGCAACAGAGACAACATGTGATGAACTGAGAGCAACTCCCCATCCCTGTCCCCCTTTGTTATTGGGGGAAGAAGGTAGAGAAATCTGGAGTGAAGAAACTTGAGCCCAGAAAAAAGGAAAGGGAGGGAAAGGTGTTTTTTAAGATCTGGCTTTAGTCTGACTAGTCTACTCTGAGCTGATTGGTAACAAATTAAACCAGTTCTCTTCCCCAGGTTGAGACTGTTTTGCCCATGAACGTAATTGGCAAGTGATCCCTCCCTGTCCCTGTTTCATTATATTTTCTCCTCCCCACCACACTGGGGGGATGGTGTCCCCTCCAGTTTTGATTCCATGGGACCCACAATGCAAGCCTATCACAACCATACCTGCCTTTCCAACAAACATAATTCTGTTACCAACATGCCTAAAAAAATTATTTCAAAACTGTAAGAATAAAAAGATTCCAAAGAGTTCTAGAGTTTCAGTCTTCCATGCCCGAGAATTGTGCTGTTAGAGAAGAGCAAGAAGGAATCCCATTAACTTCTGGAGTAATACAAGCATCTAAACTGTGCTTTTTACCTAGCACTTTGCTGCTTGGTCTAGTACTTTATAGATATAATACATATTAGATAGGCATACAGGGCACTGTTGCTTTTCAAAAAGTACCTCTGAGAATTGTGGCACTGCTAAGTAAGGCTAAGATGACTGCAAAGGACAGAGTTAAACAGTAAGTATACAACAATTTAATAACCTGAATGGTTTTGGGGAATCAGCATTTTACTGTATACACCACTTCCTGCCTTACATTGGGGTCAGTTACACAGCTGTAAGTTCAAGCCATGCCTGCTTCACACTCACTGGCTGTTCAGACAGCAACACTTTCTTAAGTAATGGACCAGAAGCAACACAACCTCCTCTCTCCCTGGTAAAAAGACTCAATTAAGCACTGTATTCACATCAAGCTAAACTTCATTCTCAGTCACTCTCAGAAATGACAATGATCACTGTGTCTTTGAAAAAATGAAGTTTGAAAATCCACATAATGCTGGGATAGCTCAAAGCTCTTCACTTTCTGCCTCACCGTAAGAGCAATTTAATTTTCCATTGGTGTCTCATCACTTACGCAAAATAAGGAGAATAAAGATGACAAAAATGCATAAAACTTTAGAGAGTTTTATGTGAATCAAAGTCACAAACTTCTCTTATTTTTTTCTGCATATTTTTACCTGCCTACAAATCCTACCTGTAAACACAGCTGCATTAAAAGCTTCTCTGGAAAGTACTACTGATATGGTTTCTGGCTGCTGCAACAGATTTTAACTGCTTATCTTCTTCTTGAGGATAGAAAAGCTGAGTCACTGGAGAAAATAAATGAAAAAAAAAAAAGTTAAGGAGTATATAGTAGGTTATAAAAATTTGCAGATTGCCATTAATCATTAATGTGCTGTATATATTTTGCTGGAATGTTAAGTTTTTCAGCTACACTTCTAATTCAACATAACAAAGAATTCCAAAAACATGTAGCACTTTAAGCTGCTTCCTGGTACCTCTCCCGCTTGGGATGAAAGCTGAAATCTATACTGGCAAGAACAAAGCAAGGGGTAATAAAAATTTTAGGTAATCAAAATATTATTTAATTATTCATAATAGTACTTAGCACACATAGTCTCCTATCTGAGGAAGTGTTCATGGCCCACGAACGGGCCAGGAAGATGACGAGAGAGCTGAAGCACCTCACCTACAAGGACAGACTGAGAGAGTCAGAGCTGTTCCACCTGCAGAAGACACTGGGGAGACTTCACAGTGGCCTTCCAGTATCTGAAGGGGCCTACAGGAAAGCTGGGGAGGGACTTTTTACAAGGGCTTGTAGTGATAGGACAAGGGGTAATGGCATTAAACTGGAAGAGGGGAGATTTAGGTTAGACGTTAGGAAGAAATTCTTTAGTGTGAGGGTGGTGAGACACTGGAACAGTGTCCAGAGAGGTTGCAGATGCCTCCTCGCTAGAAGTGTTCAAGGCCAGTCTGGAAGGGACTTTGAGCAGCCTGGTGTAGTAGGAGGTGTCCCAGTGGTGTCATTCTTCTGTTTAACTAAAAATACCTGTGTTCCACTTGATGAAACCAATATGGTTTGCAAGGATCACACATTCGAAAAGCTTCGTCCTATTCTACAAAAACTGTTCTGAATCATTTACTCATTTACAGAAGAGAAGGCTAATGTAAGACTCCTGAAAGATCAAAACTTATGGTTTTGATACTTCCAACTGGTTGGTAAAGAAGCAGTATGCATGAAGACAGTTATGATTTTCAGATGTAACAATTTCCAACTTCATATACTCTTTCCAGTGCAAAGCCTCTTTCCAATAGGAATGGTGACCGTGTAATTTCTAAGATTATTTGGGGGTGAAGGTGGGAGCCCAAACTGCATGTGTTAACTAGTATATGCAGCTGACCGTGACCTATAGTGAAGATACTGCACATTTGCCTAGGGCACGTGCTACTGAAATACAACGATCACAAATAGTCATTAGGAGTTCAGAGAGATCCTTCGAGGACCAAGTATTCATTCCGAGGAAGAGGGGAAGACTCACTAATTCTGTTTCACGTGTATCCTCTGAACTGGCACTTTATTTTAAATCCAGCCTTTTCTTTCGAAGGAGAGTCAACAGAGCAGCTGCACTAGTGAAAAGCTCCCTACGAACAACTGGGCGGACCCCGCACAGCAGGAGGATGCCTCACGCTTGCCCAGCCATGCCTGCACGCCTGCCCAGCCGCCTGCCGAGGGTGACTCACGCAGGGCACAGCGCTGCCAGCGAGAACAGGCTGCTGTTTTGCGCTTGCTGTCACAGCGAAGGACATCGCTGGGGATGTGCGACAGCGTCCCCGCCGTCCCGGCCGCGGGGCGCTGGGCGAAGGCCGGTGGGGAAGGGGAGAGGACAAAGGTGTTGGGCGCCGAGGGGCGATTCCCCCGCGAGCTGCCGCCCAGCGCCGCGCCAGCCCCGCCTTCCTCCCGCCGTGACGCCAAGGAAATCCGGCACGGCAAAGCTCGCCCCCCCGGGGCGGAGAGGCGGAAACTGGCGCTCCCCGGGGCCGCGGCGCGGAAGGGCGGGCGCCGGGCCGCGCCGCCGCG
>NW_009970716.1:203836-206114 GCF_000747805.2 Chaetura pelagica | reverse complement strand
GCTGAGGGAGGGAGGCGGTGCTGAGGGAGGGAGGCGGTGCTGAAGGGAGGCAGGCAGTGCTAATGCCGCCGGCACGGCCGGGCTCTCAACCCCACGGTTCCTAGACCCTAGCAATGTCTGTTACCGAATCAGTAGTTCACGCCTCCTTATGGGCTGCTCCGTGAGAAAACCAGTAAAAGTGCTAGCTGCTCGTTTTTCCCCAAATAAGTTCTGAATATTATTTTTGTATTTAAGAGCCACCCAACCGTGTTTGACATTCCGTGCTGCAGGCTGCCCTACGAACTGAAAATACAGAATGAAATAATTTTCTTTTTTAAAGAAGTGAGATACATTTTTACTATCTTGGAATGATAAGCATTGCTTATCTACTTTGATTTTAATACTACGATGCTTATGTAAGCAACCAACTGAATAAGAAAGATATATAATCTAAACAAATAACAAAAATACTTTGATAAATCAAAACATATCTTGCCAATAAATGCTTGTTCTTCAGAATAATAAACACACAGCAAAAGAAAGATTCCTGCTCCCTCCCAGAACAAAACCAACCTTACATATAAAAAAAAAACACAAAACCAAACAACAAAAAAACCACAACAAAACAAGAGATACCAAAAATAAAACAACCAATAAGGAGCTAAACAATTGGCTGAGGAATTTTCTACTTTCAGAGTAGCAAGAGGTCAAAGAGCTGCGGCTTCACAAACCTGGGGAAGGTTTACAGGCTCTGGCTAGTTGTCTGAAGAACATTTCAGAAAACACTGCAAGGTTGCCAGGATTCTGAGGTTCACCACATTTGCCAAAGGCAAAACCTCTCCAGTGTGTGTATTTAATAGAAACTCTCCATGTATGCATTGAGCACATGACAGGAGAATAAAGAACTACTACCAATTGTGGTAAATATGGTTTGTTTGTTCATTAGAAAATCACAAAGACTGTTAATTGTTTAAAAATTTCCTGAGAAACAAAGACTTGGAGTAACAGAAGCACTATTATAAAAATGCATCAGTAATAAAAACATTTAGAGCATGGAAAACCACCTAAGAATTAAACTGTAGGGCATTGTTCTCATGCTAGTGGAAATAGGGGTTAAAGGTGAATGAAAAGTCATCAAAAGTCACTGCAGGAAACAGTCAACATACTTCTGAGTAAAACATTTCTTGCATGCAAGAAATTATGTGATTATTTTTTTTGCTGGCTGATTCTTGGATATATTTTTTTCTATTTTACACTTGGTCTGGCCTATCTTTTAGTAGAAATGAATGGCTGACAATTCTCTGATATTTAAGCTTTATGATTTTCATGTCTCAGTTTGAAGAAGGGTGTAAAATGGCCTGTAAAATGAAGAGTGGTCTCTTAGGCTGCACAGCTCTATGTGTTGTTTCTTTCCTACAGCATGACCTGCAACACCAGAAGTTTTCAACAGGGTTATAGATGCTTAGATCCTGTAATAAGATTTGATTGCACCTGCCATTTCTAATACATATTGAAAAGAATCGAGACCTATTATATGGAGTATTACTGGAATTACTCTGGGGCAATGTTCTTGTATCATGTCCCACAGAACATTTTACTGGAAAAAAGGTCTTTAGCAAGTCTCAGTATTTATTAGCCCTGTGTTTTAGGGCTAATTTACAAAAGATGAGGTTACACTTCAGCCCAGGTGTAACAAATGAACAGTATGTTGTAGCCAACATGCTGTAACCATGAGATAACAACCAAATTAATGCTGAGTATGAATATGAATATATAGAGTTTTGCATAGTAAGTGTTAAGGTAATGATTAAGAAGCTCTACAAGCACTACACTGTTACACAAACAGAACAGGCATGTAATAGCCTACAAGCCTTTGTGTTTCTACTCTTGACTGTGGCAGGTACCTAGCTGTAAACTCAAACACCTTAGCTTTTTTCCAGTCACTTTCTTAATCCTAATTTGTGTTTGTACTTCTATGCATTTTTCCTCTGTTTCTCTAGCACGTTTTTCTGCTTCTTAGTCATGCTTATGTGTGTTTATGTGCTAAACTTCTCCCAGGTGTGTCTGACCTTTTCAATTCCCCGTGTTTATTTTGGATTTCAAAACATGCTTGTATTATTGTTTGAACTCAAATAAAGCATTGTTCTTCATAATCACTGGCTTTAGAGAAGTTCACCTCTGCCAATACTAATACTATTGTGCGGCTGTAATTTACTTTCTGTTAAATTCAGCTAATTTTTTATGTCTGCCTTAGGTTAAGGGTGTATTAAATACTATTTTAAAATGAAGATGCTCCTTT
>NW_009970716.1:201156-203299 GCF_000747805.2 Chaetura pelagica | reverse complement strand
CTGCTGTAGTATGATATCTTGGATTTACTGATTTGCAGTTATTGTATTCCTGTACAGATCAAATGCTATTGCTTTATTTTTTATCAGCTACACATGGCACCCCAAGAATAAAAAAATCTTGTGAAAGGCATTTCTACACATATATGTGCAATGAAGCACCCTGTAAGCCTTGATTTCTGTATTTAAGATATGTCTGTTTTCATTTTAAAACACGTCAGACCTGAAAACACCCTCCTCTTGTGCTCAGATGCTTATCTGTGTCAACTCTATATAGAGTACTGAAATGTCACTTTGCTATATTTGAAGACAAACATAGTAGTTACTAAGAATCTCACAGGGAATACCCAGAATACAATGGCTAAATTTGTCAGGAATTGCATTATTTTCATTGCCTTATGAGTTTAAGGGAAGCCACACAAGCATGTCAGGTTCATTATTCCAGTCATGTCTAGTTTTATTGGAACTCCACCTCTGAACCATGAAGCAAGATATCATAATTATAAAAAGTGTTGCAAAACTGTTTAAACTCTTTATTGGCTGAATACATCCTGTGAGCCTCTTGCCACGCAGCTACAAAAGCAGCCGTGTTCTGGCTTCACTCTGGCCAAGGATCTCATCTTCCAAGTTTCATTTGCGTCATGCCACAACAAGATGAAATGGTGTCTTCACTTGCATAATCCTAAACCAGTGACAAGCTAACTTGGTGACTACTCTGGGATTGTTTGTTTTTTCAAACAAAGAAAATAAAGATGCCTTTAGTGACATGGAAGTTGGAGAAAAGAGAAAGAAGGTCATTAAACCTATGGATCTCATTCTTCCTCCCCTAGAGAGGCTGACTTTCATCAGAATATTTTGTAGACACTTTAAACATATACAGGTTTTCAAATACCAACCAAAATTCAACAGAGTTTCTGTAGCTAGCTAGACCCCATTATATTGTAGCATAAATTAATTAATTGATTTTGACACTACTGGAATAAACTTTTCCCTAGTATTCTGCCCCCCAAAATGTTTTGTCAGGGATTTATTTCTCATAATAGGTCAACTTTAACAGATGTCAGGCGTTTACAGTTTTCACTCCTATGGGTTTGAAGCTTCAGAGGTGCAAGGGAAAGAAAATTACTATCATAGGGTTTGTTTAGAATGGGGTAGCAGTTTTAAAACAAACAAGAAAACGTAGCTGGCAGTTTCACAGGGTACTGTATGAAGACTAATAAAACTTTATAAGATTATACATTCCAACAGCAAAAGAACTTTTTAGTTTGCAGTTCAGTTACAAATTTACTTCCCATGCCAAAAAAGAAATTGTAAAATACAGATATTTCTTATGTAATCCTTTTGCCAGAACTTGGCAGCTGTGAATACGGCTGGGTTCATATAGCTTAGGGTTTCTTCAAAAATTAACGAACTGAGTAGTTCAAGCCTGAACTCGGGAATTATAGCAAATTAAACATCTCTTTTGGTGCTTTATGCAGACAGAATTGCTTATCAGAAGTCCTTAGTCACTTAATTGAGTACAGCACCAATCTGAACACTTCCCCTCCCCCCCAAAGACAGGTAATAACAGTTATTCAGCCATATATCTAGGCGGCTAGCAAGTGACTCAGCTCCTCTTTTCTGCATCAGCCCATGGGGTGACAATTCCTTGCTTCTGTTTTGTTTCTTGCTGGTCTAACTACCCAGTGGACAAACGCTTCTTTGGTAACACGGCAGTGAGGGGTTGAGATCTACTCACCGTTCCTTGTCTCAGGGCTGTGAAGAACAAACTCCTGCTGACCAGACTGACCTCCGTGAAAATATGCTTACTTTAATCAAACACCTCTTCACAGCCACCTCACACCGCACCATCCCCTCTCTGGCTGCAGTGCCAGCAGCACATGCCACCAGGAGCACCTCTGTGACGGCGAACCCACTGGGTCTGCTCCGCAGCCACCCTGCGGGCCCGGGCAGGGGGTCACACCCTCCAGCGGCAGCCAGGGCAGGGGGATGAAAGGGAACCCCGTCCCGCAGGAGCCCTAAGGGAGCCGCCCTTTCTGCCAGTGACGGCAGGCGGGCCGGTGCGCTGAACAGCGGCGGCCTGGGGACCCTCCCCGCGCCCAGCCCCGGTCACCCCTGCGGCCCTCCCCGCGGCCGTGCAGCCCCC
>NW_009970716.1:192213-200857 GCF_000747805.2 Chaetura pelagica | reverse complement strand
GGGAGGTTTTGCCCGCGAAAGGTGCTTCAGAAGCTGGGAATTGAATACTGGCCTTTGCTGGGTGTTCTTCTCTGGGTCCTTTTTTCTTTTCTCCCCGTGCTGGAACGCCTCTTTTCTCGTGGAGCAGCCGAGGGTTTGCTGCGTGCCCTCGGCGGGGTGTTGGTGCAGGTGTTTGTGGAGCCGGGGCTGGGCTGAGCGGGGCCCGGCGCGGGGTGGTCCCCGCACCCCGGGACCCGGGGCGGGGCTGCGGTGCTGCCCGCGTCTCCTGCCAGACCTACAGGGTCGTAGCACAGCGGTGCCATGCCTAGAGAAGGTGCCTTCCGGCGAGAGCAGCAGTTAATTTAGCCACCAATCTATTTTTGAGGGGCCCTGAGGCTGTGAGTGGGCCTGTTTATCTAGCCAGCATTGTTCCCTCCGAACACTAATCCTTTCCTCGATTGAGCCCTCCGTCACTGAAGATCGAAGTTGGAGCTGCTGTCTGAGTCGGGGAAGAGCTGTTTTGTTCTCACTGTCCTATTTCCTGGAAAAATAACGTTTGTTTAGCTTGAAATAACAAATATGTCTTCACAGAAAGTGGTTATTGTTACTTTCAAATACGTTTGATATTCTATGTTTGGAAGTGTAAAGTGGTATATATTTAAATAATCTGCAGGAAACCATGTTGAAAATGTATTATGGTTCTTTTTTTCATTATTATTATTTTTAATGTATTTTTTTTCGTTTTAGGCTACATTTCTTGGTCTCTTTACCATGCCCTGCCACCGATGATCTATTACTTCCCCCTGCAGACACTGGCACTCACAGGTCTAGAAGTTTTTGCCATTGCCTTCTTTTCCCCAGTATTTCTGATAATTGGCCCTTTTTGGAGGTTGTGTAACAATAAGTACATCCTAGCCCTTCTGAGACTGACTATGGTTGGTAAGTATGCACCATTGTGAGTTACCAATTTCATCTTGCCATCCAGGCGTGAGAATAAACATTCCAAATTGCCTGAAAATTCATGTGACTCGGAAAAGGGAGAATTAGAAGTTCTTGCTCTCCCAAACACATGCTTTTCTTTTTCTCTTGAGCTTTTAGATTATGTTCAGAGGAATATTGTTTGCATCTGTTATGTTTTGTTTGTTTTGTGTAGTTGTTTGCGTGTACTGGTTTTTAGACCAGTACTGCATAATTGAAGACAAATCTCATTTCACTTTTGTTTCTAGAATCTTTTAAATTAGTACAAGTCACGCCCAGTAGGAAGAGAGTTTTTGATATTGCAGATTGATCAGCAGAGCAGGTGTCTTCTCTATAGCAGTTCTGTGTTTGAGACGTTACAGAAAAGCTTGGAGCTATGATAAACGCAATTTGCTGAGTGAAATGTTCCTTTTGGTAGACTTACTTTCTAAAGCAGATTGTCTTTTTATTATTATTTTTTATCAATATGTTTGGGGTTTTTGGTTAAACATGTCTATATGCCTATAGCATATTGATGCAGTTATAGGCTCATCCTGAGTGTGAGGTGACTCTCATACTGTCAGTTGCATTGAAAGAAAATTGGATCTTGTATTAAAGATACTAGTATCTCACTACCCATCCCACATACTTCTCCCTAAACCAGTAATTGCTGGCATTCCCTCTTTGGTCCTCAGCTAACTGGTGCAAGTCTTAGCTCTTACTCATTTTTTGAAAGTTTGTTGGGAGAAGGTTTGGCAGTTATAGCCACATTCAGAAGCAAGTTATTGCTAATGAGTTTGCAACATGTGGATGCACTCAGAGGAGACAGAGGTCTCCACCCTATGTACAGGGAAAGTGCTGCTGCTAACTGGTGTCTTTCAGAAGCAGCAGTTCCTGGCTCCTCATTTATCAATACAAGATGGTAATCAGAGAATCACTTCCCATATAATTTTCTTCTTTTACTGGTAGAAGAAAGAACAGGATAATCTTATTTACTTTAAATGCATGGTTTTATTTTTAAAAATATGTTCTTCTTTATACTAAAAACATAATAGAAGTGAACACAGCTCATTGGTTTAATCGGTTTAGATGAAATATAGTTTTACCATGTTTCTTTTCTTTTTCTGCTTTCTGTCATATCCATCCTAATAATTGCTTGTTTTTTTCTGTAATAAACTTTCCAGTCAGCAGTCTTCCACTTCAGCTTTCTGCAGCAGTGCTCAGTGCATGGCTTTCTACAAGATCTAATTTAGAAACCAGCAATCAGTGTAAGCATTTCAAATTGCATTGCTTCAGATATCACACTAAGACAAAAAAAAAAAGTGAGCATTAGCATTTAGGGACGACGTAAGAGCATGTTCCTCACCTTCTTAACTCCGACAAGGAGTTTAGCAGCCAGTGGTAACTCTCACTCTTTACTTGCCTCCCCTGCTGTAGGTTCTCACGTTACCCACAAGAACTTGCACAGGCAGCGCTGGGCTTTAGGACTTCAGTTTTCTTGGTTCTCATAACTTTCTCTGTCTTTTAAATTATTTCTGCCCTGACATACGGCACTGTTGTTTATCCCGTTTCTCAGTTCTTCCTGCTTTCTTTCCTTCTTCTCTTCCTGCTTTATTTTTAATCTTTTTTCCTTTCTCAGAAAGACCATGGCCTTCCTCTGGAGCTTATTGAACAACAATAGGCAGAACAATCTACCCCATGTGTGCTCCACCCCAATCCACTGCCTTCAATTTCACTATCAAAAAAATCTGGAAATTCTACATACTGAAACCAGAATACTTAGGGGGTTGGAATTTTTGCTTTTGATGGAAAAGGCTCTTCCCTTATTCATCATTATCTTTCTTTTTGTCTTTTCAGGAAGCTTTATTTTATCTGAAAGTTTTTTTTTTAATTTCTGTATCCTTTCATACTATTTGCTTATGTGTCCTATTAAAAAAACCTCAACCAATAACAGACTACCCCTGTGGTAGTGTCCATGTCTTCATACAACACAGTAAATTTGTGTGTTTGAATATTTACATTTTGGGTGTACTTTCTCAGCAAAAAAAGGTGTGTCTGCTGTAGGTAGACAAACCCATGCTAGCTTTTATCTGACTAGTTCAAGTGATGAAATATTTGAAGAGGCAGAGTTGCAGATTTCTGTACAATGTAGTGACAGAAATCTGTGTGTGTTGTGCATGCAAGTCCATTTTCACTACACATTGTTTTCATTTTACCATCTTTGCTCTAAGCTTTGCATCTTTTACTTTGAGCAGAATAAGCAAATGAACAGTTGGAGGATTCCTAGCAGGCATTGCCAGAATCAGCAACTCCATTTCTGGCCTTCCTTGCTTAGTGTCTTGCAAGTTTGACTCATACTCGCTTAGCAAATGGCTGGTAGCAAAATTATGTTGCTTCTCCTGTCACTGGTCCTGTGCCAGAATTTGCAACACTGAAGTTATGAGAACTGAGCGACTGTAGTCACTTGCATTGTAAGCCTGCTAGCAGAGTTTAAAACTGCTGGTAAAGGTGAGGTCACTGTGCCCTGGGAAATGGCAGAGATACATGTGCGCGGGATCTTAGTGACTGGTGGTGACAGTTTCCAGTAACAAGATGACACGGGCAGCTAAAGATCTCTAAGACCGGGTGCTGGGCCAGAGAAAGTTTTGTTCACACCTGCTAAAGCAATTGTCTACTAATCCTTGTGCAATGCTCCTTTCTAAAAAGGATATGGCTTTTGCCACATAACTCAAAAGCCATAAAAGGAAGCAGTCACCATACATAACATTTTATGGCTTTTGAGTTATGCAAGTTCACTGTTCAGAAATACTTGTGTGCTTAGATACTTTACCCATATATCCTATTTATGGAATCAGTGACCTGAAGTACGTCAACAAAGGCAATCACTGCAGTGTTGGATATTCGCTTAATGTTTTTCTTTTTTCCTGAAAATGGTAACTGCTGTAATGCCACATACCCAGTTTCTATCCTTACCTACATTTCTTTGGTTTGTTTAAAAAGGTACAGTGCTATATGTTTTCAGACGAATGGTGTAGCCATCCAACTTACAGCCCAGACTGAACTAATGCACAGGAAATCCTTATTACCTGATGCCTATTGCCCATTAAAGCAACCTCTGTATGTGTGCGTTTGTTTGTAGGAAGCTTAGCATCATACCAGGCACCAAATGCTTCAATTAGACTATTCATCTTGGCTGCTGGTGTTTCCTCTGCATTACTGGTCCAAACAGTAACATGGTGGTCAGGAAACAGTTTACAAAGGTATTTTCTTGTATTGATGGGATTGTAACTGACATTTCTTTATATTAAAAAGTAGTGGGTTTGTGGGTTTTTTTTGTGATTTGGTTGTTGTTGTTGTTTGGTTGTTTATTTTAGTTTGTGGGTTTTTTTTGGTTTTTCCAAGAAGTTAAGATTTTTTTTTCTCAAATGTGTCACTATTAAAAAAATGGATTCTTACAGGTTCATCAGGATATGGGGCTTCATGCTAGGCAAGGTAATGCTCCTTGTTCTTCGCATCTGGTATACATCCATAAACCCAGTCTGGAGCTCACAAGCTGCCAATACTGCCATATTGACAATTGGTTTTGTAGCAGCAGTGGAACAAATTTGTTCGGGTAAGCATATTACAGGAAAGATGGCAGTTGAGAAACATCCTATGGTTGGTCTGTCTGTCTATCTGTCTGTCTATCTATTTATCTATCTATCTGTCACTGGATTTTGATTCTTCTTTTATTTTTATTTTTTGTCTCCAGTACAATCTGTTTTTAGACCTGATGCAGACTTTAGAAACCATGGGGTACTCCCATTTGCCCACAATGTGGCAGAATTTATACTACAATTCATACAAGCTGTAGTAGGTTGGTGTTGGAACTGCCAGCTAATTGCAATATCAATAATGTGACAGTAACACAAACAAAGGCATAACCTAGAGCAATAAAACCAGAATAGGTTATCCTCATTCTAACAGGGAACAACTATGGTATTTCTGTTATTTTCTTAATCAATCTGCTCTTTGAGTTTCTCCGCCCGTGTGTATCCTTTCACAGAGAGAGTGAGACAGGACAAAGCTGGGGAACAGCAGATGTGGCAGAAAATAAACAAAGAATTGGAAGAGGGGACAACTTGTCATGGTCAAAATTTGCCTGAGTTCTTGGAGTGTCTGGACAGAGTACACAGCAGTGGGGGCTGGCAGAGGCTAAGCACACTTGAAAACTGTGGGTAGTATTGCCAAGGAAAACACAAAGTTGGATTGGTTAGTTAAGACAGCTCATGTTAAATCCTCAGAAGTTTCTTCCTTCTCAGTATAACCAGAGTGAATTAATTGAAAGATAAGACCTTTTCTATGTGTAAGTTGGTATAAATTTGCATCGTGAGTGTAACTTGTAGCCTTGCATTAAATGACATAAATTAAACCTGAGCTATTATCATAATTTAGAAGGGGAATCAACGGCAGGAGATTAGGAAGGGAAGTGGTCTTCTTCCTAGGTGGCAAAGCAAAATGTCTGTGCCATTTCAGGTGCTGCTTTTTCCTTAGGTGAGGGAGGATCTTAAGTGCATGGAAAAATGAGAAGACAAGGGAGTTTATTTCTGGCTTCTTTGAAAGTGTCAGGTTTTGTTCTCATCAGAGTTTAGAGTTTCAGAGAACAGAATCCTCTGAATAAATTCTAATAACTTCTCTGCTGGTTTTCAAAGCCAATTTAATTATTTTAATTCCAGTAGCATGCAGAATAATCACGTGGGCGGGTTGCCATTTTTGTACACTAAAAGTGAGTAGCTTTTCCTGACAGACCTAGGAATGTTACTAGAGATTTTTTGTCTTAACAGCTTCCACAGATCATCAGATAAATTAACTTTTGTATCTAAGCCACTAATTTATTCTGGTAGTTTTGTGATCTTATGCTATCTCTTTTTCTCAGTAACCCTTCCTAATAGGACTTGACAGTTTGCTAAGCTGTATTTCTGTTCTTATTCTAGCTGGAGACAAGAGGAAAGAAGTAAGCAAAACTGGTAATACAGTTAGAGAGACTGTTTCTCACTCTAACTGGCTTTTGTCAGGAATTGCTTTTGGCAGCCTCATGTTCCTCACCCTGTGGATATTTGGGGAAGTTTCGTTGATTTCTAGATGGGCAGTGAGTGGACATCCACATACTGGTCCAGAACCTAATCCATATGGGTAAGCATGGTTTTTTTTTAAGCAAAGCAGGAATAAAAAACAGTGCTGTAGTGGGTGACAAATGAAAACTCAACCAGACAATAGTATATGAATTTACATAGAATAAAGTGGGTACAAGGTAATTCACAGAGGACTTGTGGGTTAATTCTTACTTTCAGATACCTCTGAGCATTGTGTCTATACTAGTAAATCTTAACCTTTTGTAATACCAAATTATTTTTATTTCAGCATCAGAGATGCATACAGATAAAAAAGTAAACTGTCTGCAATGCTGCAAGATATACTTCTGTAGAAGTTTTGGTTAGTAAGAAGTTAGTCTTAATGTTTGGTGTTGCTCACCCAGGTTCCATAATTTAGAAAGAGACCAGATTGGTTGTTCTGAGTCAACTACATGTAGTGGCAGGGAAAGTAGTTAATTATTTGGGATTACAACTGATAACAATGTCAGGTGCTGTAGGATCCCCTGTTTGATGTGAAGAGAATACCTCTCTTTTGGGGTGGATTCCTCCCTCTCATTTTCTTGGAGTTCTTTTTGACTTTTGTATCCAGCACTTCAGAGGAGTGCTTCTGCTGCTGAACATAGCTCGCTTATACATTATGATAAACTGCCATTAGTTTTAACTGGATTGTTTTTTTTTCATCCAGTACAGGGAAGAAAATGTAGCAGGGTGCACGTTAAAGGCATTTTAAGCTCAAATTTAGTTCTATTTAAAAGGAAAGGATTATAAATTACTATCAAGCATCTTTGTATGTCTAGAAGCTTGTTTTTCAAAGGCAAGTATTTATAAAGCCATTAATGTGTGATTTCTTTTTCTTATTGTGTTAGGGGTACAGTTCTGTTGGGCTTGGCTCATGGACTTATGCTTTCATTTTGGAGCTGGTCTTCTGTCACCAGTTTCGCCTGGTTTCTTGTAGGTAGGTGCAAATCCCAAGCAGAAATTTTGTTTCTGTTACTTTACTCCCTTTACTCCAGCCCTCTGACCCTACATGACATCTCAGGAAAGTAAATTGCTAATCAAAGCATCTTTATCTCTGTCCCTGACTGTAGCATACATATCTGACCAGTTGAGTAAGGGTTCCAAGCCAAATCTCCAGGACATTGCAGAACAGCATTGTTCTCTTCAGAAACCCCTCTTGAGGGTCTGATCCCAGGAGTAGTGTCTTAGTTATTACTGTCTGCATTTTGTAAGGCTACATCTAGAGTTATGGGGTTGAGGTGACCCAATCCTCTCAGTTCTGCTGGAGGCACAATAACTTGTAATTTAATGAGCAGTTCACATGGAGACAAGCTTGCCTTCTGCTTCCTTAGTTGCCAGGATCTCCAGGCAGTAAAACAATATGAACATCGAAGCAGTTGTGCTGGAGTAATATATATGCAAATCAGTCTGCATACAGTGGGTCTTAGGTGCTGGCCAGAGGGATTCAAGTGCTGGATTTGAACATCACTTTCAGGAGATATGCTGTGGAGCAAGTAGGAGATAGAAGTGATTCTGCTCTTAAGCTCTGGAGAGGTGTGTGTTCTGTACCTACTCAGCATGGATAGATGGATGCAGCTTGGTTTAATTTGTAAGCCCATCCGAGGGAAATTTAGTGGTATAAATGCTGTTTAATAAAAACATAAATCTGCTTCTTTTTTTGACCTTAGCTAATTGTTTGTAGATGTCTGTATCAAGCAGACAAAGCAGCACTTCCTACAAATGTTTAGTAATATCAACTGGGGCTTGTAAAAATACAGAGACCATAGGAAATTATGAGTAATGTTTTGCTGTTTTCTTACTTGCCTTCGCTTTTGGACCACTTAAGAGCCAACGCTTCTAAGCCATTTTCCACAACCTCAAAGACAAGAAGAGAAATGCAAACTGAGTCAGGAAACATAATACCAATTATCAGGAAAGCCACAATAAAGGCAGAAGAGTTGACAAGGCTTAAAGAATCAGTTGCCCAAATAATTTACCTCTTGGTGCAGATGTTAATGTTAAGGAATGCATGTGCAGATTGTAATTGATTTGGTTTTTATTTTTGTTGTACACACATGGCTAATTTAAAACAAGTACAGAATGGTTCTTCAGCTGATTCAAGCATTGTATTCTAAAATGCCCAGAACCTTGATGCAGATCAGCAAATTATAAAAAATTGTTTTTGTACATTTGCTATCATCATGTACATTTGCTATCATCAGATATGAAAGTTAGTAAACATTTTCTTGCCTACAATAAAGTTTTAAAACTCAGTCATCCTTTATTTTAGAGGTTTTTTGTGTTTTTTTCATGTTCTGTTTGGAATCAAATCCCATCACAGTCAAAGGCAGTGTCATAAATCAAGGATCTTGTTGTTGTTAAAAGGTGAATAGTTGCTCTCTTGACCATCATACTTTTACGTAAAGGGAGAGAAGATAAGGAAAATATAAGTTTTCCCTTCACATTTGTCTATTTGATTATTTCTGTATTATGCTGAAGGAGGTTTGGAACAGGCAGACCTGTTAATCTCTTAAAAACTGCATCATCCCTCTGTTGTGCTGGGAGAGCTCTGTGTAGGG
>NW_009970716.1:183833-191771 GCF_000747805.2 Chaetura pelagica | reverse complement strand
GTAGGGAAAAAATCTTCACTTTTGGCTCTTGATGGTTTTTCTCTTCTGAATAGGCAATCCTAAAGAGAAGGAGATGCGGGGAGAACTAAGAGACTGTTGTCGGCTATTTGGAATAACTGTCCTAGTGATGCAGTTCTCCTGGCTGCAAAGCACAGTTATATTTTCCAGAATATTTTATTTTTGTTTTCCTGGACAGAATGTGAAAAAGAAGGTAGCAGATATATACCTGACTGTGATTTTCTCTGTTTTTTTCTATCCCTTCACAGGTGTAGCATCTTCAGCTGGTCTCCTTTATTTACACACCTGGAGTGCTGCTGTCGCAGGCAACATTCTTGCTGTCTTCACTATGTCTGTGTGGCCTCAGCTGGCTGGACGCTTTGTTAGCTGTCTGCATCCTGGGAGAGCCATGAGTACAGCCATGTTTGCCTACGTTCTTGAATTATTCTTCTGTGTTTGGTGCACAGCTTATAAATTTGTACCTGGAGGAATTTATGCCAGAGAAAGCTCCCATCTTCTTTTAGGTACATTTATTACTGTGAACAAATACAAATATGCTTGCTTTGGCTTCAACAAGGTGTTTAAAGTATACCGAGCATATAAATAGTCTTTCCAAATGTTCAGCTTCTATTTGATTTGCCATGGTAAGAGTTTCTATGAGAAAATTAGTGAGATGTGCAAAAAGTAATCTACAGTTTCTTTGCTGTTAGTAGTAGAAAATGTGGACAGAAAATTAATTGAGTTGAGGGAGAATGGCAAAGTGAAAAAAAGTCTGGTAACTCAGTATGCAGCTGAGGAACAGTTGTGATAATCAGTCACCCTATATGTGGGTGAATGTACCTGAATGCTCACTACCTAAGGTAGCAGTATGGTACCTCAGGCAACAGTGTAGTTTCTGGAAACTCAGGGCCTTTTGAAGGGTTTGTTACTGAGACTGTAACATAATTCAGTGCATTATTTAGCCCTGCTCTGAGGAGCAAAGTGCAGCATCCTGCTGATCTAGCTAGTCAGCAGTTGACACCTAATCTTCATTTTTATTTGGGTTTACCTTATGTTTTGTGGAAACACCAGCATGTTTGGAGGAATGTCAGTAAACCAGCAGTATCAGAAACATGCAAACAGGAGAGAAGAAAGAAATTGTTAGGTATTTGCCACTGAAGAAGATTTTAGAAAAATGATCCCTTGGTGAAGATGAGGAGGTAGAAATGAAACCAACCCTTTCTGGTTTGTGTCCAGAATTATTTCTTAATACGTACTAATGCGTTTCAATAACGTATTTTACTAATTCTATTTAACCAATGTGACATATTATCCTATATTTTGTTTGGAAAGGATTAATAATGAATGCTATGCTTGACTTGTTGCTCCAGTGGTTTTAGATTTCATAAGTGTCTGTAACCCTTTCCTGTCACTCCAGTTTCTTAGTCTCCATATGTTTAATATATTACAGCAATTATGTGCAAGGTTTCAGTTTGTTTTGTTTTGAGGAGAGTTTCATTACATTTATTGCAGTTTTCTTTGTTCTGAGTGTGCTCTGGGGATCCATAGGAACAGTTTTCTGAGTGAAATTAATTTTTATTTTAAGTTAATATGAAGAAAGCATGTGGTAGAGGAATATCAAATGCTTTCTTGAGTACTGCTCTTACAAAAAAAGCTGTTAGATAAAATCACACTGTCACTTCCTTTGAAATACACACTTACCTGGCATGATCACTGGATAGTAACAGAGATGGCCCCAACTTCCTCTTTGGTAAAAACAGAACTGTGAAGTGAATCACGTTGCGTTGGTGCTGATGGCACTATGTGAGTTTATATTCCACCTGAGAATCCAGTTCCTGTCTTTTTTATGCCATCCCATTGTTTATCAAAGATTAGCATATTTTACCATGAAGCTGTGTGTTTGTTGCTGCGCTTCTTCCCTGACAGCTTGGCTTTCTGGCAAACTGCTTGTTCTCTTCTGGTTTCTTTCAGGTGCAAGTGCTATTTCTTGCTTTCTCCTCCTGTCCAATATCCTGCCTTTCTCTTACCGCAGTCTGGGTAGGGAACTGCACCAGGAAAAGTGACATTGAAAGTAAGACCATTATATTCAAAACTTCTGTGCTGCTTCACTGTAATGTAACATAATGCTGGGGGGTCAGATCCCAGGTCTTCTGTCAATTTAATGGATTTGAATCAGTCTCCCTTTGAAAGGTTTTGTGTGTGCTCCCTTCTTGATTGCACTAGACGCAGCTTCCTGATTTGCAAACCTTTAGTACAACTAATGTAATGAGTAATGGCAATAAAAAATACTGAGTAATGGCAATTTAATCTTCAGCTATAACTCTGAAATAAAACATGACTTCTGTAGTTCATTATGTATGCCACAGAGTTATTAAGGACATATACCTTCTCCAGCAGAGCTCTTACCCAATTAATTATGCTCCCACATTTTTTTATAGGTAATTGGATCCTTTAGCTCATAATGGGTGGGAAAAGAGCTTGTGCTATTAGTCTGAACTACCTGTTGAAAGGATACCATCATAGTGCATTGCAACAGTTACTGCACTGAAATTTCTTACTACCTTTTAAAATGCACGCATAAGTGTGCTTATTTGTCTGTTCTTAAAAAGCACAGATGCCTCTGTTGGCTCTGGAGCACAGGAATACAAGATGCTGCCATATTAAACTGGCCTTCCAACCTGCTACCTGCTTGCAGCGTTTTAGTGCAAACTGTTGAGCAATTGCTTTTGCAGTTCCTAAACAAAAACGTGGTATTTGTGTCTTGGTGGCAGAGCAGTTCATTTGCCAAGAGAATAGACATCTGCAATCAACAATGTATTTTTTTTCATCAAGCTGTTATTTTACGGTTCTATTAAAAATAAGTGTAACTAATTGCCCTTGCCAGGTTACTTCCAGTAACCTTTTAAAGCGCTGGGCTGAGTTGAGAATTGTAGCTGCCAGTGGGGGCCTGGAAGCATTTGAGCATAATTCATCTCCTGTGTACTAGCTTGTTTGATGTAAATTGCCTGAAACTGCTGCAAATCAATCTTTGCTTGTGAGTGCTGGCGAAGGGAGGTTCTGTGGAAGTTGGTAGGATACACCACAGTGGGGAGGTCTGCTGAAAGGTTCACTAGGCCCCAGATTTAAGGATTAAAGTATTTTTTGTTTCATTGTTCTCCCAATCGGTACATGAATGGAGAAAGGGAAAGGATGGCTTTAAACAAATATTTCATTAGCAGAAGAAACCTGATAAAGTGTGCAGTGGTGGGATCTTGTAGTACCAGCAGAGTTAAAAATCTCTGCATTTCAATAGTTGAGTGACATTTAAAATAATCATTTATTTTTGAGTTCTTATTGCAATACTACTGTTTTGAAATAGTTTTTAAAAATACTTAACATTAGTCACTAGCACGTTTTGTTGAAAGCAATGCTTATGCCAACAAGTACAATGTAAATTAACATTTTTTGAAATTCTGCAGGCATAGGTCAGATGAATACTGTGACAATGATAAGTAGGATTGTCACAGTTTGACTCAGGTCCGACAACAATGCTCTCGATCCCCTCCCCCTCCCACCCAGGTAGGGAAGGAGAGAGAAAAAAGAGAGAGACTTGGCTGGATTGAAAACTAAACTACACAGCTTTAATTAAAACACTAATGAATCATACAAGAAAATATATACAATTATATACAGATATATGGGCAAAAGCCTCTTGCCTCCCCCCACCCCAGCAACTCCCACAGCACTTCCCTGAACTGGGAAGAGTCCCGAGGAATCCCGCAGCTGCTGCTGGAACAGAGCAGAGAGTTATGGGGGTCACGAAAGATCAAGGCTGAGGATCAGCGGTGATGGATGAACAGAGTCCTCCCTGGATGCTGGCCATGGACGGAAGAGAAGGGAGGAGAAGAAGGAAGGAAGTTGTCTTCTGTGATCTCTGACCTTCCTTTGAGCTTACGTAGATATATGGAATGGAATATCTTTGGCCAATTTTGCTGTCCATCTAACTCAGCCTCCTACGGGGGGGGGTCACAGATCTCCCCATAGTGTCTGAGCCGGCAGAGTGCAGGTGCAGCCTTGAAGCCTCAGTATTTATCTGGTTGTGCTTGGAACTGTCTTTGTTGTTGGAGCCGTAAGGCTGAATGTAATACAACAGCTGGGAGTTGATAAATGATGCATTTATGAGCAATATTTAAGATATTAAAGCTCTATAAAAAAAAAAAATTACTTATATTTTTACAGGGTTTATAATGTTATGTATTGGAGTAGACTTTCTAACAGGACCGAAGAAAGACCTTAGCACTGTCTTTGAAGTGAAAAGCAGCCAAAAGCCACTATTCAAAAAGAGTAAAAACTATATTAAACTATGTAAGTATAATTTTACTTCCTTTGTTCCGTGACACTAGGAATACTGCCTGAGGAAAAAGAGTAATGCAGTGTTTTACCAGATGTTCTAGAATTGTTTTTTTGGTGCTAGTTTTAGAGGCAGACCTGTAGTTGCTATTGCCCTAGTTCCATTTTTAATGATGACACACACTACTGGAGGAGCCGATCCACTATTACGGTTGGGAGAGAGGCTGTTCCTCACGGAGTGTGTTAAGTGCAGACCAAATGAAAATTAATGGGGGGAAAAAAGAAAATGGATTTGACATAATTTGTAATTTCAATTTGGCAATTGAGGAGGAGGCCTCTCTGGATCTTGGGATTTTTTTACCTGTGCATACAAAAGATGCAAATGATTTCTCAGCCCTCTCAGCAGGTTAATTTTGAAGCAGTTCAGTGGGACACCCTGTACAGGGCTGTGTCAGCTGACTGGCTGGCCCTGGTGCTACCGTGCAGTGTGACACCCCTCCTGCCTGAAGGGGAGTCCTGCAAAGCCCCTCGTGGCTGATATCACTACACAATCCTGTTGCCCTGCTGCTCATGCAGACCAGGCCTATCCTCAGGATACCTTTGTCATCCCAGCTTTCCAGATGAGATGATACATGTGAGTTCTGATTTCTTCCTTAAGTTTTGCAGATAAATTTAAAAATTTTTGAGGTTTTACCACTTTTTGGCTTGTAAACCTCTGGAATCTATCTAAATGATGTTTTCAAGTATTTTTCTACAATTATTTGAGCTTCAAATTTGTTTGCATTGTTAGTGTGCTCCTTCTAAGGAAAAAGTGTCAATATTGTGGCACTTGGTGAAGGGAAAAATTGCTCGGTGTTGAGGCAAACTAACCCTGCAGAGGTCAGGATGGTAAAGGTTCAAATTCCTGCATCTTTTTTTTTTCCCTGTGACTTCGGATCAAATCACTTATACTTTACTTACCTAATTTTGCCTCATTTGGAATGTGGAGACAGTAATGCTTCACTACCTTTCATGGCTGTTTCTGAAATCTTTATGGAGGTCTTTACCCTATATACTCAGGGGCCAGAAGAGTGTGACCCGAGAGTTTGTGTGTTACAGGCAACGTGAGCACCAATGCAAGTGGTTTGAATATTACTCAAAAACATTTCATGAAAGTGAGTGAATGCTTCAAAATACTGTCACAAAGCTCAGCTCTTGCTCAACCAATTTTGTGACATTACAACAGTAATTATTGAAGTTCCTCATCATGCCCAAACTTGTATTGTTTCTCAGCTTCCCCACTGAACACCTTTGTATCTTGCAGAATATGAAAATGCCTGACATTTCCTAATGTAAACAGAATGATCTTTCTTCTGACACAATCTATGATTAAATGTATTTAAATTTTACACAAAACTGTTCCAGAAAACTTGCATTAAAATAATAACATATCTTGTTAAAGATTTGATGAAAGAATGAACTGAGTTACAGAAATAATTGTAGACAGTGTATGCTACTATGTAAATGAAGTAACTGCAGAGGGGCTTGATCATCAAATTACAATATCATCAAACCCTGGGAATCATTTAGTATCCACTGCAGTTAGTTGGAAGGCTGCAGGAGCAATGGGAAAGCTCTGAATTTGCATTGTGTGAAGCTGCAGTCCCTTTCCAAGAATGTGTCAAACAAAGGACTGTTCTGGAGGTCTGGCAGGGATCACATCTTTTTGACAGCTAGAGGTTTGTGGAGTAAACTCAGTTTTCTTCCACATATTGTATTAATACAAAATAAAAATTCAATACTACAAATGGGGGAAAACACTGGAAGGTTTACATGATGCTCTTACTCCTATAATAAATTCTTCAGTAGGTATCATTTTTACATAAATATTCCAAGGAGTTTTGGTATATGGTATTTGCTCAGCCTGCTGGCTTTTTGAGAATGTAAGTGTATATGCACACATTGATACTTTGCATGCATGGAGATACTCTTTAAGTATCTTACTTTGGAATGCTGTCATTGCTGGCATGTCTGGACACTTAAATGTATACATTTCATATTCAATGAATAGCAGACTTTAGAATGACAACATACCTGGTCCTGTTTTACTGCAATAACAACATTTCTGTATTTTTCTGTCTGAAGTTTTGTGGCTGTTTGTTGGTTTTGGCTTGCTAGGATTGGGTCTACGTTATAAAACTTACCAGAAGAAGCTGGGCCAAGGGGTGAGTCATGTTTTGTGAAAATGGTGACTTTCAAATATACAGTAAAATGGGCATATGGTACCTTAGGTGTGTTTTTTTCTGCTGTAGAATCCAAATACCAGTATCCAAGTATTCAACAAAACTAATACAGAAATGCAAATGCAAAAAGTTTTATTTGTAAGTGCACATTGAATACAGGAAATGTCTGGGTCTTTGGGGATTTATAGTGCTACTGTGAAGGAAAAAATATTCTGAAAAACTGAGCGGTGCTTGCCTTGTATATTCTATTTGAATGTTACTGTTATAAGTGAGTTTTTGAATTGTATTCAAAATTTGACTGGACATTGCTGTTAGCAGCCTGATCTTATATCAGTTAAGTTTGAACCAGCTCCTAAAAAGCTGGTTGACTTAGATTAGACCTAGACTAGTTATGGAAATTGGATAAAAATCAGAAGATTCCAGTTTTCTATCTGGCAAAAAATTAGGTATTGTAGTGATACGAAGAATTAAGATGCTTAATGCTTGCAAAGTTTAGCATTTTCATTACTTGCACGTTGTCTATGTTGCTTGCCTATGTAGTAATTTTAATTCAAAATCAGACCTGCTTTGATGAGATATACAATAATATGTTTCCATTCTATTATTTAATTGATTACTAATACAAAATTGAATTTTTTATGCAGTTGGTTTCAATCATGAATTAGACTTTTTCTTTTGGTAGCAGTTCAGAAACAATCCTTTGAAACTTGCTCTTGACCTATATTCCTGTTGGTAATTTTTTTTGTTAAAGAAATCACCGATGACAAATGCAGGAAAAGATGCAAAAAAGGTGATGAGAGCCAGGTGGCAATCGTATGTGTGTGTACATGCCCACACATGCCTGCCTGCTGACACATACACAGAGACATATAGACTAGGCTTTCTTTTTAGAACTCCTGCAGGTTTGTAGCACCTTATAATGTGGAAAAAAGTGGGTGATTTCTCTTAGAAAGATGAAAAAATTTGTACTTTCTTTCACGTTTGTTTACTGTTATTTATACAAGTTCATTTTAACTATGATGACTTTTCTCCTCTTACTGAAAGCAAGTTTTTCTCAAAAATACGTGGACTTTTTTAATCCTGAGAGCTTTATTAGGAAAATATATTGGCTAAATATATATATATGTATCTCTTCTTGGGTGTCTTTTATAGCATTATCTGATGTTATTGACTGCAAATGTATAACACATAAAAGTAAAATTGTATTTGACTTTTTTTCCATTTCTTTTTTTGAGGTTCCAAAAAGAGACTTCTCTGCTATGATCTGGCCATTTAGATTTGCATATGACAATGAAGGGTGGTCTAATTTGGAAGGATCAGCTAATTTGCTTAATCAGACAGGTAACCCTCTTTTTCCACTTTGTTTATATTTGAGACGGTTCATCGGAAG
>NW_009970716.1:169993-183820 GCF_000747805.2 Chaetura pelagica | reverse complement strand
CCTGCTATGTAACTGAGTCCATTCTTGCCTTGACACGAAAGCCTGTGTCTAGTGTCATTGTCCTGAATTAGTGAGCTGTTCCAATACAGTCACTTCTGTTAAAAATCCATTTGCAGGTTTCTGGTTGGAAGAAACACTTTGTTTGTTATTTCTATTTTTTTTATCATATTGCTAATGAGTTACTTGTCTAAAGAGAAGTTATGATAAATACCCTTTTAAATCCAATGTAGTGTTTCATAACTTTTCTGTGGTTTGGTTTTGGTTTTTTTGCTTGCTTTTTTTTTTTTTTTTAAAGTGTAGCATTTTAGAATTCCTAAAGGGTCTGAAATAAAAATGCCTGTTTCTCCTCTCAACATCTTGCTTAGAGCAAGTCTGTTTCCATCACTGAACCAGAGCAATGTATATAATTAATAGTGATTATAGCTTGGTTGAGTTGTCATGATTTTACTGTTGCTCATGGACAGGATTTTGTTTGGAAGATTAGCTGTAAGAAATGAAGCACATGGAGCAAAGATTAGTCCTGCTGCAGGGCGCATTTGAAGGAATTGACTGATGGTGCTTGTAGGTGCTACTTGTTTTCTGCAGTACCCCTGAGATAGGGAAGACTGGGAGCTGCCACTGGTGAGTGTTAAAGCTGCCCAGGAGGTTAGGAATCATCCATGCTGCCTTTCCAGCTTTTGTTGTTCTCCTCTCCTCTGATGGTGTGAATACACCACAGGGCTTTTCTGAGCAGCTCAGGCTAGACAGACCCAAGCATTGGGAAGGTACAGACACAGATGCTGCTGTGCAAGCTTTGATTTTGTGACAGGGTTGCCCAGGAGTTAGCAAAGAGGGAACAGGCGGACTTGTGCATCATTCACTCTGTTGTCCCATGATGAGAGAGGTTCAGGGGGCAGAGCTATATAGGCAGTCTAGTGATACAAGAAAACAACTGGGACATTAGATTATTTGAAATTTGGGCCATTCTTGTATGTGTACACTTTGGGCATGACTTTGTTCTGATTGACTCCTGAGAGCCTTGTATCAATCCCTGTGTAATCAAAAGGGAAATTATGGCATTATGTAATCATTTATAAATCACATTTATAGGTCACAGTTATAAATTTGGAAATATTTTCTTTTTTCTTCCCTGTTTTAGATGCAGATTTTATCACTATTATAGAGAGTGATGCCTCTAAGCCATTCATTGGGAACAATGATCCAACGATGTGGCTAGGAGAAAGACTAGGATTTTATACAGATTTTGGTCCAAGCACAAGAGATCACACTTGGGGGTGAGTCATCTTTACAAGCACAGTGATATTAAATAAATGTAAATACACCATTCAATACTGACTCCAGTAGAACATGGGCAAAGAATAGTTGGAATAATAAACACTGTAATTACTTGTTGGAGCTTGTCTTTAAGAACACACTTTGATTCCTTGGCATTACAGGGGAATGCAGATGAAGTTTTCTCATTATTAAATTTATCAGTATTTGGTTCCTGCCCATGTAAGCTTTGGTGATGCAGAGAATAGCATCCTGCCCCTTGATATACAGATTTGAAAGCTTGGCATTCTGGGTACTGTATCTGATTCCCTTTTCTCATTATTTTGTTTGTGCTGTGAGAACTTTAGATTTCAGACTTAAAAATATGATAGCAGTTGGAAAATGTAACTACACCTAGAGTTATTAGAAATTTTGAATTCACTAAATCCAGCTTGGGCTTTGTAGTGGGAAATGGGCATAGAAAGGCACATCTATTTTGACCAGATTTTTTGTGTCTGATTTTACTTTAATGCTTGATCAGTTACCAAATGCATACCTTTGCATGTATTTGCCTTCCAAAAAACAATGGCTTGTGATGTGGCTTTCTCTTTTTTTTCAGGGAGATATACACATCTCTGTGGCAAATAGACCTTCCTAGTGATGTTGCAATGTCTGTTTAATTTTTGCCATACATGAAGGGAATTTAGTAACTTTCATCTTCCAGAGCCTGTGTCTTTATGTGATCCAGAATGGGGCAGAAAAGTCATTCTTGAAACTTTCTTTATTAAATATTTTGAAAAACCTGATGCAAAATGGTTGTAAGGTTGAAGCTTTAAAAACAGAAGCTTTAAAGATGTATTTCTATCTGCTCCTCCTTCTAATAAAACACATTTTAATTACTGGTAGTATAAAATTCTGTTTTGTCTGAGGATGCAGATCTTGAAAGGCTCTGTGTAAGAATTCATATATATGGAATGGTATGTCTTAGTATAGGAATGAAATTGATAATACATTTTTAGACATGGAATTCAGTAGAAAACCCTTCTAAATTCAGGAAAATTCACTAAAGATGGTTTGTGTTCTGGTCTGATGGTCTGGGTTCAGTGACCAGTTATCTGCTCACATTACCTCCTTCATTGACACTTGTAATGCTTGTGAACTATAATATGTGGCTGTTTCCCTCTTCTCATGTAGGATTATGGTGCTGTCAAGGTATCCAATTGTAAAATCTACCCATCACCTCCTTCCGTCTCCAGAGGGAGAGATTGCACCTGCCATCTCCATGACTGTCAACTTCACAGGGAAACTGGTTGATTTTGTTGTCGCCCACTTTGGCAATGAAGAGTGTGTATTGCATTTATTGTTACATATGTTGTGCAAAGTTGGGTAACACAGTTGTAATTGGTAAAATTCTGGGATATTTGTACCGTTTAAAATCTGCTGCTGTAATGCTGGTTCTAATAAGGCATAATGGAGGAAATGCTATGACATAGCTACTGGTTTGAAATGTTGAAGCATTTTTAAAAGGGACAAATGTGTCATGTAAAACTTGGCTAAGCCCTGATGTCTGAGTTGCTACAGATAATAAAGATTTAGTTCTGCAAAACCACAGAAAGTGATAGGGCTACTGATACATCTCAGTGCAGGATAACATCTGTCTGACTTTCTGCATGTGGAATAAATCTATTCTATTCCACAAGGAGTGCAGATAATTACAGATAGATAGCATTAATGGACATTGATGTTTGGTAGAATAAAAAGTAACAATTCTGAAACCTCTGAGAAATGAGTGTTGTGAAACAGCAACAAAAATATCCATTGTCCTTCTGACTATATGAAACTGGAAATATGAAATCTGGATTCTGAAAGGAGAAATTATACCGATAATTCAAATATGGGATGGAAAACACTAAGGTGTATTTTTTAGTCCTTTACTTTAAACAATGTCTTGATTATATGTGTCGCTTCTCTGTTTACTTCCCCATGTAGAAGCTGTGCTCCAAGCATACAAATTGTTTATAGATTTCCCTTTTACTAAACACATACAGTTGTCAGAAACCACTTGAGTCTGAAGTCTAGAAAGGAATTTCATTCTGTACCTCATGCAGATGATTAGACTTGCCTGTCTTGAGAAGCTGTTTGTCAAAACAGAAGAATCATAGAAACATAGAAAGCTTAAGGTTGGAAGGGACCTTAAAGATCATCAGGTTCCAATCCCCCTGCATGGGCAGGGACACTTCACACTAGACCAGGCTGCACAAAACCTCATCCAAGCTGGCCTTAAACACCTCCAGGGCTGGGGCTTCCACAGCCTCCCTGGGAAAGCTATTCCAGTGCCTTACTAAGAAAGTAGGACTGTATTCCTCCCTCACAGAGAAATGACATACAGGTGAAAGAGAAAACAAGAGGAGACACATGGGAAACACATGCAAATTAGACTCTGTTTTGAAGTGAATGGATTTGTAATTAAGTGGCACACACGACTGCTTTTTTTTAATCTGTTTTCATATGCTGCTTATAGAAAACCAGATAACCAGGATTTTTTTTTCAAGACCGTCTTTAGAATGTGGGGATATAATTTAAAAGAATGTGTCTTCTTGAGAGGTGTAATTCTGGAAAGAGCTGCTAGCTGAACACGCAACTGCACGTATACCTAGGTCAGGCTTCTGTTGAAATGGTTGGGGGTTTTTGTCTCCTGTCTGTGTGCTATCTCTCACTGATGTGTTTGCTTCAGTGAGAAGTGCTGCTGTTGGAGAGCAGAGCAGCATTGAAATTCTCATTGCCTTATGCAATTACAGATTCCAAAATCAGTTTCCTGTCTTAATGGTATTTAGTGTCTACAAAAATGCAGAAGAGAACATGCTTTACACAGCTGTTTAAAATTACTAACATGAAAAAATCAGAAAGAGAACTGTCTTTACATTATGTTATGACAAATCCAAGGACAGTGCATGGGATCCAATGCAGTATTTTACCAGGCTCCACTTATGGACGTGTTGGAACTGTTGTATAAAGAGATGCCAAATTCCTGCAAAATGTCATTAAGTAGTATTAAGAATGTTAATGGGATGATGTAGCTCTTAAGTTATATTTCATAAATTGTATGACCCAGGCTTTAAGACTACACTTACCATGATCTGTCCATCGTAAAACTTTTGTTAGTGTGTGAACTCTTTGTTATGCACTGCGCTAGCACAATTAAATTTCAAGTGCAGGCAGAGACAAAGCCTCAGATAAGCAAAGCACTTACATTCACATTTCCTAATGATGAGATCAGTATTAAAACCAAATAGTAATAGAAAAAGTTGTTCTTGTAATGGTTGGAAAGAGAACCCTAATTACATCTACCATGGCCATGTTTATTTTAGGAGCACAGTGATACCTGAATCAGTGAGCTTTCTGTAAACTTTTCTACTCTATAATACTGAGCAATAAGAGGAACCAAATTAATTTGTGGTTTACTGTGTTATAGCACAAAGATTCTGAGCTAAAATATATAGAAGTTAAAGACTTTTCCATTTCTTTCAGAGAGGACTTGGACAGAAAACTCCAGGCTAAAGCTGTTTCAAACCTATTGAAGACTAGCTCTAAGCAAGTTGTATTTCTAGGTTACATCACTTCAGCTCCTGGATCCAGAGATTATACTGAACTGATAGAAAATGGAAATGTCCAGGTAATGTAAGAATACTGCTTCTACTAACAGTTGGAGTTAATACATATTTGAAGCATTCAGCTCAATAATTCAAATGGGTAACTTAGAAATAAACATATAAGACAATACATACATATTTTCGAATACAGTCTTCAGCTACGTCATGACGTGATAGAGGAAGAGGAGTTATGCAGTGGAGGAACAAGAGGCAATGGACAGCAGTTGCCACAAGGAACATGCGAGTTGTATTGTAGTAGAAAAAAAAAAACCATTTAAAAATCACAGGGTTGTCAAGCATTTGAACAGTGGCCCAGAAAGGTTATGAAATTTCTACCCTTGGAGACGATAAGTAGTTGACTGCATAAGGCCCTAAGCAACTTGCTTGAATTTGCTTTGAGCATGGGGTTGGGAGTGGGCGACCTCCAGACATCCCTTCCAACGTCTAGGTCTGCGAGTCTTTTATTTTAAAACTGAATTCTGCAGTTCAGTTTTTGGTCAGGAGATGTTAAATCTGTCTGATTTGTCTATGTCTAACAGTGTTTTTTTCTTTCTACCTCATTACAATGTTTAATGCAAAACATTTTTCTGCATCAGGATTATACGTTGTTTCTGTTACGAATTTCAAGTCTACCTGTAAGGATAGCTTGCCTTGTTTGTTTTACTTTTTTTTTTTCCCCCTTTCACTCATAGGATATTGACAGTACAGATCAGTACAGATGGTGTAGCTATATTATGTATCGTGGAGTAATAAGGTATGTTAAAGTGAATCAGTTGGTTTTAAATATCTTTATGACAATCAGGTTTACACCCTTTTGTAGGTAATTGTGGAAGAGTCTTATATCCCTAAACAATTATGTATGGGCAGATGTGTCATGAAGTAATGTGAAACATATCTCAGGATTAATCGGTGTATTTATGAATATAATTTAAAAAGATAGTATTACAGGTTCCATCATTCTGTTTCAAAAACCTTCAGATCTGATCTGCTTTGGTAACATAAAACCGTTTTTTTCCAAAGCTCTGGCATTGCACCTTTATTCTAAACTGCGAAGGCTAAGCCCTAATTTCTATGTGACACAGAAGATACAAATTTTGACCTATCATTGTAGGGTTTGTTGAAGCAAAATGCTGATCTGATCCTCCCAAGCTTTGGAAACTCTGTGTAAGCCCATATTGAAGCACTTTTCCTCTGCTGGACCCTATGCACTCTGTATCTTCTAATACCTATTTGCTTGTAAGTCATTCTCTTGCCGATGTATGTACCAGAAGGGAACTTAGCTTGTCCTGAATAAACTGCAAATTCTGCATTGTTCACAGGAGTAAAACCAGTAAACTAGATAACTGTCTTAAGTAACAGTGTTGAGTAAAAAAAGGGAAAAAAAGCCCCAACAAAGCTGCCATTTCCAATTGATGCTTGAGTTCCTCTCTTGAATTTCAAAATCGCTTCATTGAAAGAAGTTGGTAAGCTTATACCAGTATGCCTATTCTAAAACTTTAATTTTCAAAATAAGTTTCTAGATCTAGAACTTATTTTTGTTGTCAAACACTTAGGCTTTCTGTTTTTCTACTTGGGCTGTTTTGTTACGGTGCTGTTGTTTATAGTGCACTTGTAAGTTTTTGAAGGTGAGTTTCACAGAAATTGAAAGTTACTTTGGTATGTTAAATAGTAACTCTTAGGAAAAAAAGAGATGAGTTAAGGCTGTGGTGAAATTGCCTTGAGTTATTTCTTTCAACTAATGCTTCTTGTATCTAACAGGTTGGGTTATGCCCGAATATCTCATGCTGGTTTAAGTGATTCAGAAGTCCAAATGGCCAAATTTAGGATCCCAGATCACTTGGATAGATATGTTGACAATGACAGAATTGTCACTGATCCCAGCCAAGTCCCTGAGGACATCCATTTCAATCCTAGGTCAGTGTCCCTCATAAGAAATTAAGGGGATGATGTATGTGACATCTTGTACAAGAGAAGTCTAGGAATAAAATTGTTAAAGTGAGATGCACTGGTCAGTACCAAACTGAGCAGATCAGGAGGCAAAAACTTCTGATTTATAATTCCATTTTTTCTTCTGACTTGGCATGTACCTTGGGAAAATCAGTCTGTTGTGTCATAGCATAAATTGAAGATAATGATTGTTTCACCCAGGTGACTAATTTCTGAGATTGTTTGATAGGGATATTTGCCATGTGGTGTAGTGACTCATTATAGATTATGAGAGATTTCCCATGTTTCTTAGCACTTTTGAGGACAAGGTCTTAAGATACTGTTTCTTAGAACACAAAATGCAATACATACATTAAATACTCTTTGCATAAGCATTTTAAAACATACAATATAGCTGGAGCAAAAATTGAGGAGCATGCCTGAGGCAGTATGTTTCATCTGACAAGAATTAAAAAGGGCTAGGTTTTTTACATAAAAAGTTATTTGTTTCTAGAATACTGTCATTTTTCCACTGCCATTACTTAAGGAAGAGAGATACAGAGAGAGGTCTTTATTCTACGCTGAGTATCATGGAAGAATCATGACATTTGGGATAGATGATGCCACAGAGAGGCATTTCCAGTAATGCTGCATTTCCTACTTCTAACATGCATAATATAGAATATGTTAATTTATTTTATACACCTAACTGTTGAGCTTACTTTTATTTACCACTCAGTAACTGGCTTCCTGTTTGAGCAGGAGTTTGCCCAGTCATT
Organism: Chaetura pelagica; assembly: GCF_000747805.2. Classification (NCBI taxonomy): domain Eukaryota; kingdom Metazoa; phylum Chordata; class Aves; order Apodiformes; family Apodidae; genus Chaetura; species Chaetura pelagica. The sequence goes on along the minus strand of NW_009970716.1, from coordinate 176,214 downwards.
TCCACATGATGAAACTTGTCTAAAGTTGGCATTCACATTCAGATTTTTTTCAGCTGATTTTTCTTGTTCTAATTTCCTTACATTGCCTGTAAGCAGAAAAATTATACCCTTGAGAAATAACCTCAGCCTTTTCCAATTAAATATTTAAAAAAAAAAATACAATGGCACTGCTCTTGAATGTTATTCAGCTATGATATTTAACTTTTGCAAATCTATCTACTGTGATAGGTATTAGTAAAAACTTATGGTTTTAAATATGGCATGAAAAATTACAATTACTGTAATTTTCAAAAGTAAGATGTGCAATATTAACAATAGGGTTGACTGTTTGAATACTATGGGGGTTTAAATCCTATCTCTGATAAGTTGGTAGAAAAAACTTACAGCATAGGTTTTAACTAGGCAAATGCACCACTCACTTTTGTCATTCAGAGTTCAATTTGTACCTATGGCATTTATCCAATCAGTGTAATTAACTGTCTTGGTTATACTCAAAGACTTCTAGTTAGCATACATAGATTATGATTTATAAATTATATGTAAGTAGGATTGTGGCCTCTTTCTGCAATGAATTATCTAGAACATCCAGAAGTGTTAATTATACTGTAGAAAATGTATTATTTAGCAGCATGCATTGAATCATGTAATGGTTTTACTTTGTTGAATATTTTTCTTAGGTTTGGATCTTATAAAGATGGACATAATTATGAGCGTATTCATCACTTCCATATGAGCACTCCTAAATATTTTAAACAGAAAAATTAGAACAGAAAAGTAACATGTTGGGACAAAAAGGAAACGTTTGTTGCTTGAAACTGAATTGGCAGCCAAAAAAACTACATTGTTTAAGGGTGAGCAACTCCCATGCTGCATAACACTGTGAGTGCTGGTGTAATAGTTGTCATCGGTGTGAGAGGGAGAAGACACGTGCATTTTGATAAACTGATAAACTGTTATCTGCCTGGGTCAGATATCTGCTTTGTAAAGCAAGGGTGTGAACTTCTGGCAATAACTCCTTCAACTTTTTGAAGGTATCCTCTATTGTGCTGGCTCAGAGTTGGATGTCCACATCTTCTTTAGGGTTCATATGTGACCCCTTTTCTGGGATCTTGTAGGATCATGGGCAAGGAATTTCAGGGCGCTTTCACGCTTTTTTGATGACTGGAGCAAAGTGAAATAATGTGCTAGTGTAGGTAACCTGTCGAAATGTGTTTCACTTTGTAGTCTTGTTGCTATAGCAATATAAAGCTTGGCCTTAAGTTTTTCAAAACAGGAATGGGACTAGTGTGTTTTTTCATTGGGAGCTATGCAATAATACTGTTTGAAGGGTGTGCATTTTTTACTCTACTGAAACAGTATTTACATCTGCTGCTATTCCACATTTTATTCTTAAATGAGTTTTATTGGAAAATTTACAGATGACTGATATTCATAATATTGGAGAAGAGGTGATGACTTTTATAGACTTTCTTAACAGGGCATTAGGCACTTCAGGGTTTTTACAAAGGGAAGAATAAAGTACCTCTGAATTGCGATTGCTGTGAGACTTGTGTGAACACTGCAGAAGAATGAAGAACAATCATGTTCAACATGACAACATTTCTGAGAAGGGAGAAAAGTTGATTGTAATTTTTATTTGAAAGGAACTGCAATAAGACAAAAAATGTATTGTTCCTTTGCTTGCACCACACTAAAAAGTGGGACTAAATAGAAGATTAGGAAGCGTTGGTAGTTACAACTAACTGGCCATTGTTGAACTAATTTACTTCTCATCTAGGGGTGCTGTGCATATTTTTACAAACCCAAGGAAGTCTAATTAAACGTTCCAGTTCCGGTATTGTTTTGGTAAGATTTTAAATCCTCTAAACTTGCACATCCAGCCACAGGTTTGTCTTTCCATAGCCTGTACAGAGCTTAACATTGTCTTACCACATTACTTAACATTCTCCACAGGCTGACTCTGCAAATACCTTGTAATGTGAGCAGTTTATTAATGTGAGATGCAGGAAATGATACTCAGAAACATCTGGAAAACCCCTGATTTTTTTTAACAATTAAAAAATAGGGTATTTTTCAAGAAATCAGACACCAAAGTGAGACTTGCATAACGGATCAGTCTTTGTGTCATGTCTGGGTGTGATCTTCAAAGTCTATGAGCATATTTGGATGGATTTTCACAGAATTTAGAAATGTTCACCTCATTAGAAATGTTCTAGTTCGAATATTCTCTTCTTCTGAGCATCTCGTGTAATTTAATGTTGGTGCATCCATACCTCACAATGCCTAATATCAGAAAACTGTATGAAAATATAATTAATAGCAAGTACTTGTTGATGTTCTACTACTGTGGTTAGAAGTGGGAAGATAAAACTACATTTTATTTGTCCTTGAAAACGCATGCTGATCTAATACCCTCTATCTGACTGGTTTAGAAAAACATGCAATACATCTTTCAGTCACTGTGTTTCAAACTATGACAGAAATGTGCTAGAACAGGTCCTGCTGCAGGAGTGTGTGACTAATCGTGCTGTTTTCTAATCATACTGTATATCTTGGCTTTTATAAGATAGTGTGTTATGAGAGAAGTTTGTGGGTATCTTTATGCATTCAGAAGTAGCATGAAAAGATAAAACATATTAAATAGACCTTGTTTTCTAAACGTTTGAACTTTTGCTGTTGGTAAAAGGTCTAGATTATAAATACCTGACTTCTGAAGAATATGTCTTCTGTCATACTCCTAGTTCCATCCTCTCTTGACATTCTGTGCAGGCCAGTTTTAGTTTCTAGGGATGTACAGGAAGAGGCAGCAGTACATAAGGAGCCTACCAGTGTGTCTCAGAACAAGAAGGACTCTAGGTAACATGTAAGAGCACAGCTTCTGAGAGTAACTGTACTGAATTCTTCAGCAGGGTGGAGACTCAGGTCTCCTCTTACATATTTGACTCAAGCATTTCTCTGTGCTGTAAGCTTAGTTTTAGGAGCAGAGACTCCATTGTTGGGACAGGGCACTTTCAGACCTGGGGACTGCAGTTCAAACCTCTTGGACTAAGAAGGACCTGAAATGTTTATTTCCCATTTACAGAGAGTGTCACAGCTACAGACTTATTAAACAAAAAGTTGGGCATACCCTTTTGTTTTGAACTGGAGTTGATGTTACTGAAACAAGTTGTGTTCAGTTTAAGTGTGTAGGTGACCAGCTCCCACATGTTTCACTGAAACAGAACACTGAAAACGTTCAGGGTCCTCTGCTGACAGGACCTTTGTGGCCTCGGGCAAAGGTGCTAGTTGTTTTGATGCACCTTGGGGAGCATCTGTGGAGCAAGTGTAACAAAACAGACAGGAGCATAGTATGATTCCCTGGAACAGGGCAATTGGAATGAGCTGTATTACTTAACGAGGGGTAGTTTCAAAGCATTTACATCATCTGCAGCTGCTACTTTCTGCCACCTGAGGTCCTCTTTTGTCCCTAATCAGTCCTGTCTGCTACCAGGCGAGAATAAATCACAGTTGAGGGGTTTTCATTGTAACTCCGCGGGTGAAAAGTCTTTTCAGAAGCATTACTTAAAGCTGTTTGTATTAACTTGGGTATGGGTTACTTTTTCGTATCTGCAAAGGATTCAGAACTGTGAGTGATGGGCTTCTGGTAGACTATTTCTTTTCTTACAATGGCCTGTGCTGTGCTTTGTTGCTACTTTCACTGCTTTGCTACTGTTTTTATTTTCAGTACAATTCTCTTCCCCCTCTGACTTGTAAAACACAGAATGGTTTGTGATTCCGGTGCCTAAAATTAACTTTGAAGCTTGTTTCTAAGGAAAGCAAGATGAACAGAGGTATTTGAGAGATGCAGTGGCTTTAGGAGTCTGATACCCTTTGGAAGCAGACAGGATCCGCTTTTTCAAAGACCCCTTCTATACTATGAAGAAGTGAAGAAGATAAAACAAAGTTGATGTCTCCTCTTTCTCATGTTAGCCAATATTTTTCACAGTCTAAGGTGATTTTTAATGTGGTTGCAATTTTAACTATCAGTTTAAAAAAGCAAAGCAAACATGCTGGACAGTTTTAAGTCTGATCTAGCAGTGACTGAATCAGCTGATGCATTTCCTCCCTTTCTCCAGCTCTTGGTTTATTATTCCTCTCCTGTGTGTTGATGGGAGCATTTGCAAACAATCAAATAAACAAAACAACAAAAAAAACGGTTGAGGTTTGAGTTTTTAAAATTATTTTAGGGTTTTTTGCTTTTGGGGGATGTTTGGGGCAGTCTTTCTCTTTGATCTACCTTGCTATCTAGCTGTCCAAATGGTTGCATTGGCACAAAAGAAAAGATGCCAGGAGGGCTAGGATTAAGAGGCTGGTGCTGGAACTGCTTAAACTGTCACAGTCTTTGGGACAATGCTTGATCAATGATGACCTGATTGATTTGCTGAATGTAAAATGAAGTATTTCTGCATTTTGTAAACTCAGACTTCAGAAGGAAAGTACAGGCATGATTATGTAACAACTGCCAGCTTGGAGACTTGTGTAGTAGTTTGACACGAGTTGAAACAAAGGGGATATTTATACCTTCCTGGGGTTGGAATGAAGGTGCATGAGTTGGCTTTGTTCCTGTGGGTCAGCCCTTTGCTGGCTGAAACATATATTCCCTTGTTTATCAGGCAGAAGCAGAAAACAAAGCCTCTTGTGTTTCCCTATGGATTTCTTTACAGATTTAGTTTTTGAGGGTCAGAGACTATACTTGTGCTTTCAACTACACAAAAAAATTTTGAACTTTTATTTGTGAAACTTGGACTATTATTTGCCTTGTGCTTACAGATGGCAGTAGTTACGGAAGCTGTAGTCTGAGGAAAGAGTTCTAAAGCCAAGTAGTATCTTTCATTTAAGACTAATGGGGGAAGAAATGCAATCCTTTCCTTAGGTCTAAATGGCTTCAGATAAAATGACAGGGTTTTTTTTTTTGTGCCACCATGTTTAGATCTGTATCACTTTACAGCTATGTAAAGCATGGGAGAAGATTTCTTTTTTTAATAAGGTTTTATTCTGAACTAAGTCTGTGGGCTTTTTATGGTCAATGCGAACAAACAGGCACCCCTAAAGGAATTGTTCCTCTCAATCAAGAATTAGAACAAATCAGATGAATTGAAATGCAGTGGTGCCCCTTTTGGGTATAAGAGTTTGGGATGACACGCACAGATGTGAATGTCTGGCATGTGGGATGCTAGAACTACCCAACAAGTGAAACCTAGCTTGTACTGCTTTACTTTATGATATAGATATTTTTTTTTTTTAAAGGTGGTAGTGCAAAATGTACAATTCTTGAGGTAAATAAATGATGGTGCAAATAGCAAAGTATCAGAGATAGAGGCAGGAAGTTCTACAGAAATAATATTGAGGACTTAGTGAAAAGTAAGAATTTGAAATGATGGGTCTTTTAAGTGCTCTGATGTAGTCTTAGTACATGACTTTTGAAGACAGAATTAATTTTCTTACGGACTCCCTCTTCTCTGTAAAACAGGCAGTTGAAAACAAAATGTTCCTCTTTAAAATAAATTGGCTGCACTGGTACATCCTGACTGGTTCTCTGAATAAAGCAAGGGTCATAAAGGAACTCAAAACAGGTGTGTGATCAGTTAACTCACGACTGTGTGCTAATGCATCAGTCCAAAGAGACAATTACCTTAAACCTGGCACTTGTTTCAATTCTGAGCCCTGGGCTTTCTTTTAACTCGGCCTCTTAGAGGAAGCTGTTTGGTTTGCGTTTTTTTGTTTGTTTTGGGTTTTTTTATGCGTCATTTGTCTTAACAATCCTTTGTCGTGCGCAGGTGATGCTGTAGCAGCCGCTTCTCAGCGGTGCTTCGGCCCCCCGAGCGGGGCAAGGGGAGATGCTGAGCTCATGTGGCTCAGGAACGGGGAGCTCTTTCCTTCCGTACTGCAGGGGCTGGGGGAGAGGAGAGCGGATGCCCTGGGGAAGTGAGGAGGAGCAGCTGCTGGTGCCCCTGTCTCCCCGCTGCCCCGTAGCAGCAGCGCTCACCGCGCACTCCGGGGCGGTCGCTGTGTGGGCAGGATGCCATTTTGCTCCTTAGGAAGAGGGAGAAACACGTATTTCTAGAAGAGCTGGTGCTTTGGCTACGCTGAAGTCGGCACCGCAGAGCGAAGAGAGGGCGGAGCAGCCCGGGGAGCCTCCTTCCCCAGCCCCGCGACCTGCGGAGCCGCGAGGAGGCAGCGCC
>NW_009970716.1:120338-168634 GCF_000747805.2 Chaetura pelagica | reverse complement strand
TCCCCAGTCTGCGGTCCGGAGCGCAGCTGTGGCGGCAGCGCCGTGCGGGATTCCCGTGGGTCTCCCAGGGGTTGCAGTCCTGGAACGCTTCATTGCTGCAGAACTTGCTTGTGGGAGGGATAATGGAAGCTGGAGCATTGATCGTACGTTTAGGAAAGATGGTCTGACTTTTGGACCAAGTCCTGAAAGCAGCTCTGGGAAGAAATGCTGCATGAGGCCTGGATTTTTTTGGGTCTTCCTGTATTTCTTAAAATTAGAAATTGGACAGGGACAGCTTGGTAAGGGCAAGGTTATACAACTTCTTCAGTGGTTCTGGTTTATTTTTCCTTTATGGATTATTATATGTTGGTGGTTAAGGTTACTGTTAAAGCACAAATAACTGCCTCATGCTGGAAATGGAAGGATAATTATTCTAGAAAATGCCTTCTGTTTATTCTCTTTGTCATGTGTCCTGTCCAAAAAAAGGTGGAGGTCTTTACTATACACATGTAAGCTAGAGTTACAGATATTCCAGTGCTCCCTGAGCATATTGAAGACAATATAGTGATTTTTATTTTTATTTTTTTTTTTAATTTCCCTGCAGAAAATAGCAGGAGTACGGTTTCTCAGCCTTCAGCTTTTACTGGTTTCACTTTAAAAATTCCCACAGAGTGATTGAATCTTCCACCTCAGTAGTGTTTTGGTTTGGTTTGGTTTTTTTTCCAGTTCATAGCCTTGTATATGTGTTAATTTTAAACAGGAAAGTTTTCCTAAATTAACTAACTTTGTTATCTGTAGCTTCATAGTAGTTTATTTTCCCTCACTGATATAAATTCTTGAAACAAGAAATGTTCACAGCATATCTTTACACATACAGAAGCTGGCTTATGGTTGTTTCTTGCCTGAACATTTTTATTGAGCCTTCTTTTTGGTCCTTCTTAGATGCTTGTCCTTATCTTACAATTTAAATATTAATACATTTTTTCTCAGTTTTACTTCTGAGACAATATTAACTTTTCATATTATATGAAAAACAGCAACTTCCCTTTTTTCCATTGCAGACATTTACTTACAAATTTCTTGCAACTCCAGTAACTGTAATTGGAAATGTCTCCTCTCTGCAAGGCCATGCAATGAGTTGAGTTAGGCAAGTAAACACTCTTCCTCTCACTGCTTCTCTTCCTTTGTTTGTATCAGGATGAGATTTCATTTGTGTAATTTCAGCACCTGATTTAAATTTGGTTTTATCTGAGTAGTGTTTGTGCTAATTTTAAGTGAATTATTAATCTTGTATTTTTCCTCCTTTTTCTACCTCACTTTGGAGATATTGAAAGCAAAGACCATTTGTATTTTTCCACAGCATTAGTTCCTAGTTTTGTTTGCGTCAAGCAGAAGAGGAAAACTTACTTAATTTATCTGTCCTGTGCTTGCCAAAAAGCATTGCACTAGGAAGTACAGTATATCCCATGTAAAACACACTTACCCAATTTAAATATAAAGCATTTAGCAGTGTGGTTATTTCTTCTACAGTAAGTGTGACTACTACAAGGGCTTCAAGCAGAACCCTGATTTTAAATGTGACAGCGTTTTTCTTACACTATCCCATTGAGTTGTTATATTTAAAATTGTAGGTCTAACTTTAAACAAGATGTCTGCTTTTGACTCATAAAGAGGAAGAAAGAACCACAAGTTTGGTGAGTGTGGTTCTTAAAAATATATATATAGAGAGAGAGTTGTTTGCATCTATGTATTGTTAGAGCTGCAAGGTTTTAGCTTGCTCTGTGGAACCTGCTGGTGTGACACATGCTCTGTGGCACTTGATGCAGATGTGTGGCTGCAGAGCCTGTGGGACTCTGGCTACCACAGCTACTCATTACTGCCCATTAGCTGAAGATTACTGCTCCCCTTGCTCTACTGGTAAAATGGTTTGTAGGAGCACTCTCTAATCCACTCAGTCAAACATATCTGGGTTAGCTCTTGCCAGCTACCTAAATTATCTAAACTGACAGGGTTGATTTTTTTTTTTTTTTTTGCCTGAAGTGGATTAGGGAATGTGCCCATGACCTGTGGTGCTGGCAGAGTTGTGGGGTCTGTAATTTTTGGCAGAGGAAGAAGCTGGGGCGGTAATGCTTTGGAATGGTGTAGCTGCTCCTAGGCTGTTGCAGGTCCATTGTGACTTATACCAGATCTGCATGGTGCTGGGTACCCTAGGAGTGTGCACTTGACAGGGCTGCATTTCTGCTGAATTAGCTGGAGCATGAGATACAAAGTTTTTATTAGCTTTATGCCCTTTGTAGGATGTCAGAGGACACCTAATCTGGCATGAAGTTAAAGAGTAGTACTGGCAAACAACTCTCAGGTCATACCAGCTGATGAGGCAAAACTCACTTGCTGACACTTTTTTGAATTTGATGGTAGGGTAAGAGTTAGGCTGGATAAAGACTTTGCATCAAGTGGGTGTAAAATTTGTTCTGTGTTACATGTTTTGCAGCTCAGTTTCCCATGTTCTTGAATTGTAGATTGAAGTAATGTCTATTCACAGTTTGAGCAACATGGAATCACTGAAATGCTGTTTGATTTGCTAATCTATGCTTTAGAAATAGATTTAAATTAGCTCTACTTATCCACTGCTTTTACTCATTCTTTTTCAGTTTTGGCTGGTCACTCCAGCTTTATTAGATTCTGGCAAGAACCTCCACTAGGAATGCTTCAAAATACTTTAAGTAGGTACCCAAGTGGCATTTGCAGCAATCGAAACAGGTGCGTTGCACCAGAAATATGCTTAGTGTTACATTTTTCTTTAATAAACAAAAAACTGGACCCAAACCACTACCTCCCAAAAAAATCAAAACAAGCCCTAAAAACCCACATGAGCCAATGTGCAGGTTGTTTTTTTTTACCCTATATGTTGGTATAGCATATGTTAGCATAGCTTTTATTTACTCAGACTCAATTTAAAGTAAAAGGAGATGTATTCAAACTAAAGTAACAGTTACACAACTTCTGCACTTCTTGAATAGGTCTAAAATTCTCAATGAACTTTAAACTGCAGTAGCTCTTTTTGTAAACAAGATTTCAGATCAGGGTACTTTTAAAATACCTAGGTAGAATAAGGATTTGTTCCTATGGGGAAGGAAAAGGTGAATGCTTTTCCGTATCCATGTAGCATGTAGTAATTTTAACTTTTTTTTTTTGAGATTAAGTGAATGGTTGATTACATATGGCAATAGCAAATGTTAAGAGTTGAATAGGAATGTTTACCTTAAAATGATGTTTTTAGCGTGTTGTCATTTCAACCACATTTTGTTGTTTGGGTTATTGTAGTGGGTTTTTGGGGTTTTTTTTGTGTGTGGTTTTTTTTTGTGTGCCTGTGGTGTTTTGTTGTTTTGATTTGTTTTTAAAATAGCAGAAGTCACTCTGGTTTGCTTCACATTTTAGCCTGTTGTGTTTGGAACATGTACTCAAATTGGCAACTGTGGGTTTGAATACTGCTGATGTCAGCACTAGGTAGCTCTGAGCTTTGTGAGGCTCTTTGTGTATGTGTGCAGGAGAAATGTCCTGCAGCACCATGTCTTTAGCTCTAATAGCTATGTCCTGTTGCTCCTCAAGCTAAGATGGATCATCCCACTTCACTTTCCATTCAGTTGCATGTCCTTACTGTTCAGGCTGGAATAAATTTCTGTTTTCCTTACTTTCTGAATGATGCCCTGTGTTCAACTCCACCAAATCAAGGGAGACTCTCCTTTTCAATCCTGTTCTCTGCCTCCCCTCCCCTCCCCTCATGATTGCCCTGGCATCATGGACTGGGAGAGAGGTCTCTTCTTCAGTCTGCTTCTGCTCATGGGTGTCACTGCATGTGTCAATGCAGCTACAGACATTGGAAATTAATTCTTAATCCTGTCTTTGACAGAAATGTAGAGTCAGCTCCTAGCTGTTCTGTGCTGCACGTTGGGAATCTTAGTTTTTAGGTGTGTTGTGAAGTTTTTGTGTAAATGAAAATCAAACCGATGCGTGTGTTTCTTTTGGTTTCTGCATTTAGTAGTGAATATAGAATTCTGCTTTCTGAACATAAGTAAAAGCTTTCACCAAATGTAGGTTAGAGATCTTAACTTCTGAGTTAATTAATCAATATAAATTGTCTTACTGTTAGGATAGTTCTGTAAGTAGACTGTAGAGCATGTAAGGGTGTAGTACATAGAAGATAAAATTATTCTTTTTTGGTAAGTAAAGTTTACTTAAAACTAGTGAAGAAGACAGTACATTGAACTATTGTTTCCAATACTACTACAAGTTTTATTCAGTTCTGTTATTTTAAACCCAGGAAATCAATTAAATAAAAGGAAATGCATAAACATTCCATTTTAGTCTTCAAGAATGAGTCTGCCTAGTATGTGTTTTCTATCTATTTTTTTCTGAGAATGTTACAAAAAATTACCTTCGGTACTTGTACTGAGTCAGATATATCTTCACAGTAATAAAAATTACTACTGTGACTATTTCCTTGCTTAATTTTTAATTCAGAATTTTATGTATAGCAATTATAAGGTATGTCTGTCTAGGGTAAATATTTTTAGACCTGCTGGTACTGTGTGGTTTTGTATAGATTTTCCATTTGCTTAGGAAAATAATCTAGAAGCTTTTAAAGGAAACTTGGAGTCAGCTGCTGATCTGGTTTAGTACTATTGTTAATTTTTTACTAGGTCTCAGTAGATTTTAGTCCACACTGTAGCTGTGTTTTGTTCAAACTTTAAAGTAATAATTTTGACACCAGGAGCTGAGTTAATGTTTTTGTTCAGGCAGGTACGTATCTGAATGTGAGTAGATGCAAAGGCAGAAATATTTGTTGATTATTTTAGGTGTTAATTTGTGGTTTCATTTGAATAGTTTGGCAACACTTTTTTCCCTCAGGTAAAAAATTGAACTTGACCTTTAAGTTTTTTCATTTCGTATAGGAAGGTAGAGTATACAAGTTCAGTTCACCTGTATGATTTGGTTACATTTAAGATATATTGTATTTTAATTTTTTTTTTATTCTTATGTTTTTCTTAAAAAGGGTGTAGAAAAACTTTTGTCTAGTTTGTTATGGAAGCAATGCCAGCTAGCTTTTGTTTCTTCTCCCTCTCCATAGCTGATCCATGGCGTAAACCTTAATCTATAGTATTTTCAAAGTTATTTTTTAAATGTTTGCTTTTTACTTTTGAAGTGTTTATGAAGATGACTAATTGACTAACCCAGATTTTAACACTTAAAATTGTTAATGATAAAATCTGGCATTTCTTTCCTTTCTGGACTTTGACTTGACAATTATTTTGCTGTTTTGTTGCTGTTTTATTTCGTTAACTGTTACATTCTGAATTATTGTGAAGCATTTATTATCATTTGGAATTAACATTGCTTCAGTCCTTGCTAAAGATAAGATAACATCTGCATGAAAAATAATTAAATGAACAAAATACATACCCTTGTTTGACATACACCTCTTAAGCCTTGGAAAGCATTCCAGCACACCTCTTGTCAATATTCACAAAGCAAGCAGGTTTCTTTCTTCTGATCTCAGGTCACTAATGATACTTGCTATAAAATATTTCTTTTTGCAGGGAAAAAACCTAAAGTATTTTCAGACCAGTTTGTGTGCTTTGAAACTCTTGTATTCAGATGAAAAATTGCTTCATATACAATGGCTTTCTTCATGTACAGCCAGCTGTTGAATTTGTAGCTTCATGTGATGTGTTGCTCTTCTCATAGTGGGGCTTGGATGGACAGTTGATGGATTTAACACATTGCTCCTACCACAAGAGGCTGTTTTGCTCCCACTCGGATCCTTTCCTGTTTCTTGCTCTAAATGCTTATCTGGTGTCACATCTCCTTGGTGATCTGATTCAGACCACTGAGGTGGCAGGGTTGGTTTGTTGGGGTTTTTTTTGCAAATAAAATTTCTGGGGGCTGACAAGGGGGTCAGGCAGGCACAGCTTGGAGGCTGCATAAACAAGTGTGAAAGTTCAGGAGGTGGAGGGAAGAGTTCATGTTTCTGAAGCATACAGTTGCAGCCAGCTGTTGAATCACTTTCTTGTCATGCTGACTACACCATTGTCCCTTTACTCATTTTCAAGATGGTATTATTTGAGCATGGGAGATAGTATTTTTTAAATTATGTTTCTCAATTATTTTTTTATTTCAAAATATGCATTTTCAAAAGCATGGGATACTGTGTGTATCTTCTTTGCAATATAGATACAGCAAACATTACGACCAGATCTGAAGGTGACCTGTGCTGCAGTTTAACTTCTCTAATGCATTGGCTGCTGTTCGTATTTGCTTTTATAACAGTTAATGTAAAAGAAGCCTGCGTTCTATTTTGGATAATATTCCTACTTTGCAAACTTCCCCTGTGAAAATGAGAAAAAATTGGGCTCTGGTTGTCTGTATTTATATGGATAAACCAGTCTTTGTGAAACTAAGGTGTCATGCTTGTTGTATAAGAGCTGTAAAATACATTGATGTCACCCCAAAATTACCTAACCTATTTTTGAAGTAACAGCTTAAAATTGTAAGGATATTTCCACTGCATATGTGAAACATATTGGTATGAATTATGTCTTTTGAAGTGCCTAGGAATTTTTCATTTCAAAGGTGATACCTAATATATATGATCCTAATTTTAAAATATTTTTTTCCACTATTTTTAAAAGTACCATCTTAAATTATTGTTTAATACTATTTTAGAATAAAATATTGGCTCAGCTTGTTACCTCCAGGTCATTTGTCTGAAGACTCATGTTCTTTATAGATTTTTGGCTAAGCAACAAGGGAATTGTAAAAATTCATATTCCAGAAAGCTTGGTCTGGTCAGACAGTTAACAAAATAAATCTTACCTTTAGTCTTGCCTTGAACTGAAGATTGGCTAAGAAACTTGTGGTTGTTTTTTTGCAGAATGGTTCTGCTTAGTATTGTTTCACTAGCCAAAATGGAACTTTATTGAGCACTTTATGCAGGAAAAAATCTAGCACCTTGTTGGAGAGGCAAAATCTTCCTATCTGATCTTGGTAAGAAGATCTAGATTGTCTTTGACTTCATATTGATAAGTATATCTAAAGTTAGAAATTCCATCTTTGGCACTTCTGATTTACATAAATTGTATTTCTATGGATTGGGGACAACACATTAAGAAATAGGTAGCAATTAGTGCACGATACCCTCTAGCTACCATAATCAATGAAATGTGTCTTAAATGAAAGGTGTCTTATGAAATTGTTTTTTAATTCACTGTGACGAGAATTCTATAAACGTGTGTAACAAGATCACTTTACACTTACAGTGGGCAGTTCCTTCAGGTCCACTTTTAAACTTCATAGTGTGTTTCACTGACTTGAGGATCTGGTATTTAATTATGGCTTTTGTTTATTGTTAGATTCTGGGTCATCTTAAGTGTATTTTGAGAGCATTTGTTTGAAATGCATCTTGCATGTTGTATCAGCTACTGGGCAAAACCAAATGTCTCACAGTAGAAATGCTTTAATGCATTAACTGAGTGGTGACACTAGGCACATACAGGTTTTCATATATGGAAGAATTTTGCGTGAAATGCTTCACATGTCATATAGTACATGCCTCTAATTAGTGTGGTTTTGTGCACAAATTCTAGTTTAAATGGGAATACTGTATAGTAGTTGGCTGTCTTTGATCCCTGTCAGTTGGTCTGCGTTCAGCTTCTGTGATTCTTACTGGTTTGCATGTTCTCTGGCTGGATCACAGTTGATCTTTTTTGTAAATTACTTTCCAGTTTTGTCTTTGACACATTTCTAGCAAAAATAGGGGATTTAAAAGACCAGAGAAAAATTAGTTTGCCACCTTTTTTTTTTTCAACTGAAGCAATATCAAGTATTTTATTTTTGGAGCATGAAAGTAAAGTTAACATCTATGTTATGGCTCCTTTCATGAAATATCAGAATATTTTATTTTGGGTTTTGTTGGCATGTATGCCAATATATTGGCATGTATGCCATGTATGCATGTATTAATTTTTTTTAAACTAGCATATATATTAATTTAGAATGTTACATGGTACTTAATTTTGGAACAGGTGGCACTGAAGGACTAGGTAGTATGGAAATTAAAGTGATTCCCCATTTAAAGGAAAAAATGTTGTACTTCATTTTTTTATATAATTTTATATTTAGCTATAATTCTGTTTTTCTGAGAGTCATCCATGCCTTAAGAAAAATGCATATGTGGGATATCTTTTGCAGATTTCTCTTACTGATTCTACTTATCACTGAAAATGTTGATGCTGAAAAGGTGTTGAGATGGTGTTTACTTTATAGTCATGTGATTTTATTAAATGACCAGAACATAGGAAGATCTCTGTTTCTACCTCGGGAAACCAGTGAATTTAAAACTTCTTTTTTTTTCCCCCCCCTCTCTAGATTTTCAACTGAATTCTCACCTATCAACACTGGCAAATATTCACAAGATTTACCACACCCTCAATAGGCTGGTAATGACTTGCCATTTTCTCTCAGCAGAATAACTAGGCCTTCAGTCCAGAATGTTTTGTGATTGAAATAATAAAGTGATTATGCTTTAAAAAATGATGGCTGCCTTTTTGTCTGAGGGGCTCTTGGTTTTGAATCCTTCAAGAGATAAGCAGTATTAGTAAAAGGTGAAAAAGCTTGTACTCTTAGAGGTCAGGGTTGAGTTTGAGCATTGTTCACTGGAACATTGGATTTAGGTGTTGTCTCTGTAAAAGCAGCTTTCTTTGAAGTAATGGTAATCGTCATTGTTGTCCAGTTGGTAACAGTTCTTGTGGAAAATGTATTGAATGAGCAAGCTGTCCCCTGACAACTGTAAAAAGACTGTCCCTGCTTGTTGTCTGTGCATTTACTTTTGTTTTAGTGTGACTGTAGCTTGAAATGCCGATCTGACTTCTGTTTGTACACTGAACATTTAGTGGAAAAGAGACTGCCTGAAAAAGGGGGTGACTCATTTCCAATATTTCCCTTGGTTTTAAATCCATTTTCTTTAGAACACATGTATTTATCCTTAAGTAAAGTGGCAAATTGTAAATCCAGTCTTTCTAATGCTGCATTTATTAATGGAATTGTTCAATACAACAGTGCAAAATTCCTGACCCAATGGATAGTTGTTTCCACTATTGAGTCATAGTTTGATATGCTTTTGATAAATAGAAATAAATATTTTTCAAGTTATTTAAAGATTATCCTGAATTTTTAGATACATTTGCAAGGGTAACTATTTAGATAAAAATGAACTGAAAAACAAAGGCTGTGCAGACTTAGCTAGATGCTCCTTAAGTAATTAAGATGAATATTAATATAAAGTAAAGGTTAAAAACATTAGCAAACAATGAAGGTTGCCATCTTGTTTAACTGTGTCATTTGTACTCTCTTGCAGAATCTGACAGAGGACGTTGGTCAAGACGATCACCAGACAGGTATTTTAATAGGAATGTAGGAGAAATAGATTGAAACAGTTTAACATGCTTCATCTAAGAAGACTCTCTAACATGATTGAAAATTATATTTTAGAAAACTAAAGGAGCTTTAAAGAACAAGTGCCAGGAATTTTTAGTTTTCTTCAAAGTAGATA
Source organism: Chaetura pelagica (assembly GCF_000747805.2). NCBI lineage: Eukaryota > Metazoa > Chordata > Aves > Apodiformes > Apodidae > Chaetura > Chaetura pelagica. The sequence continues at coordinate 159,048 of NW_009970716.1, read as the reverse complement.
TTTGTGCTTTTAATTTATTAAGTTGTGAAGAACTCTGACAGGTTTCAGCAGTATCTACCATTTTACTATTTCTTAGTGTAAAGTACTTTAAAAGAGTTAAAGAAAAATTCTCTCACTCCTTGGACTTAGCTCATTGGACTAGCAGAATATCCATGTTCTTGCAGTGTTTTGACTCTTGAAAGCGTTAGTGAGAACAGAGCAGAAGCAAGACCTCTTGTGGTTATTGTGATGCCTGTGACCGAGTTTAAATGCTGCGCTCCAAACAACCTAGCTGTTTTCTTGAGTGGTTTTGATGCAGGTTGTCGCTGTTTCTTGTGCGGATTTTCAGTCAGTGTTTAGGGCAATTTAGTAGTCCAAGCCTGTTTTCTGTTCAATAAAATTTCATCGTTTTTTGAGGCCTTCATCTCAGGTGCCTGGTACTATCTTGCAGCCATTCTTGATTCATCGGCATTCATGCTTTGTAACTTGGTATCTTGCAACATTTGTTACCTCTATTTGCATTTGTTACTTATGAGCTAGTGTCTTCCTTGATTTCTTTTTCTTCCTTCCTTTCTGTGTTTCAGGCGTGATACCTAAGGAGGAAGGGAAATAACTTACTGGCTTTAAGTCCTGAACACTCAGCAGAACTGTTCTTTAAAACTGACCATATCTGTCCTACCACCTGTCTCAAAGTTATTCTCTATTCTGAGGTGCAGGATATATTTTCTGATGTTACTTTGAGTGTTTAAGAAAATGGCAAGAGCTGTCAGCTCTTCCTGGATATTTCTGAGACATGTTTGTAAATCTAACACATTTTTAACCTAGAGCAGCAAGTAGAGATGCATAGGAGTGCATTGTTTGGAGCTGGACAAAGCTCACTTAGTGCTTACGTACGCTTTTCCATAATGTGACAGGTGACTTTGTTTCATAGTTGACCTATCTTACCATGGTTAAGTGATTAGTGATTTGATACTTAAAATTAGCTGATCATGTAAATGGAATACCTCTGCAAAAGGGATTGGGGCAGGTAGTTCAAGGCAGTCAGAAGTTTTATTGCCCCCATGTTAGAACTGATGTCCTCACTCATCTCCTGTTGGAGACTTGGAATTTTCCTGTTTGATCCAGATGCTCAGACTAAACATTAAAACATAAAGATTTCATGGATGAAAATACATTTCATAATCATTATTTATGATTACAAAAAGCTGTTGTGAAGCATTGAGGTAGTCTAGTCACTAATCAATACGAGTAGGCATGCTTAAAGTGTTTTAGAATTTGTCTTATCTCTTACCTACCACTTTTGAAATAAAGGTCAGTGTAAGAAATTACCCTCAGAGCTCTAATTATCTCTAATGGAAGATGTTTGAGCATGTTACTGTTCTTGATGAAAACACTGATGGTTACCTTATTGCCTGCATTGTGTTGTTTGAATTAAGCTTTTTCAAAAGGTTAAAAATGCCCATTGAATGAGTTTGGATACAAAATCCCAGTAAAGAGTGTACTTTTTTAAAACTACTTCTAAAGAACCTTTCAAACCAGAAGCAAGAATGAAATGAGAACCAAAAGTAGAGGTTGATACTAGCAGGCTCCTCATATGACAATTTCATTATTTCTTATGCTTCTGCCCTGTGTTATGTCTCCTTGTAGAAGAAGATGAAGCCCCAATGCTTGCATAACTTCCAGGCAAATTCAGTCCAAATGTGTGTTTGGTTTTTCTTATATGAGAACAAATACATATGCAAAGAGCTGTTTTGGTCCTTGTGAATATAGTACAGTCGAGTCTTCCATGTGAGTTTTGTATGGGGCTTGACTCTTCTGACACATTACAGGAGAGCCTTACGTAAATCTGAAAACTTACTTTGGAAATTATTTCAGTCTGCCTAAATTTATGGAACTTCAGTTTTCCAGTGTTTCAGTGGTACTGATTGCATAGGAAGAAGTGTCAAGACCTGAATTTTGTGACACAATTTATAGAACTTCAGAGATGCTGTGAATTTGAGATTCTATGTCTAGAACTCATTTAAAAGTAATTTTAATTTCTCTGTAGCAAAACATTCTGTGACCGTTGCCAAACCCAGCTAAGGATGATTTTTTTAGTTGTGTATAGTTTGTTTTTTTGTTTGTTTGGAGTTTGTTGTTTTTTGTTGTGGTTTTTGTTTGGGTTTGTTGGGGTTTTTTTTACACTCTGAATTTTTGGAGCAAGCCTTATCCTTAAAGATTACTGTTGATTTTCTGATGTAAATCCCCTGGTTAATGTTACGACATTGTGGACCCTGAGTTTGGGATGATTTAATAAATATGTATGTACATTTGGTTGAGATTTCGAAAAGCTGTGTAAAAAACCTGAGTATTTCAGGTTTTGGTTAGTATTTACAATGGCCTTTTAAGGCATTTTACATTTATTGCAAAGCAGTTGTTTCTGAGCTAACAATAAATGTTCTGGACATCTAAATCACTTTAAGCAAATCACACCTTTCCTAAGTGTTAGTCAGATTACTTTTCTGGTACTAAATCTTAAAATGTCTAAGAACTAGAGGGTGGCAGTTTCAAAATTAATTCAGTGATTTGGGATCTGAGATGGTCCTTGCTTCAAAATTCCAGTCACCTATGATGATTACAGTCTCATAAAATATGTTAGCATTCAGTGTGCATATGTATCTAAAAATAAAGCAGGCTGTAAATGTGTTGTGGGCCTTGGCCATTTCAGCTGTTTGTAGGGGCAAGAAAAGCAGGGAATTCAGATTCTCTAAATAGTTTCTTTTTCTTCTAGTATGTATATGCATTAACTTGGAAGACTCTCAAATGTGAAATAATAGTTGTTTTTATGTCATGGCTACAAATCTACCAACTTGTTAATAACTTAAAGTTATGATTTGGTTATTAAATTGGGACTTACCTATCCAGACTAAAATGTCTTTAAAAATACACTAGCTGTTGTCACCTGGTTTGTTTAAAAGGACAAATTAATGTTTTCAACAAAAACAAGGCTTCATTGCTGTTCTTGAAGTTTGCGGGGGGGGAAATTACTTTTGCTGCCACTGTTTGTTTTTTTTAAGAGAAGAAAACCTTCTGAGTCAAAAGCAATTCTGTAGTGTGGAACTCAAGATAGAGAAGATTATTTTTCCTTTTACAAGAAGATTGCAAGTTGTTTGATGTTTTGATGAGTATCTTAGTTTTCTCATCTTGTATGTGAAAAATTATGATAGTTAACTGTGCTTCTGGTGGTCTTGTTGCATCATTAAGCAAGCAGCTATTTTTTTTCCAATTGCTTCAGCATTCACAGTTTCTAATTATTTTTCCTTTGAAACATCTCTCTACTTAAGCATCAGAAGAGCAGAATTGCTCACAGGCATTATCTAGAGAGAAGGTGAAAATTACATGTCTGTAAATCACTTCTGTGAGGCCAGAGCTTGTAGAGTTCTTATTTATTGACCTCTGTTTTTTCTTTTTTGTTTGTTCTGGTTTTGTTCCTATTCTAGGAGTGTCCCTCCCTTGTGGTTATTATCTTGTGTATTGTTTTAAATTTCTTAGGGTGAATTTTAGCTCTTGAGTTGATATTTCCCTTTGGTAGCTTTGTTTCCTGCAAATTTGGAAGTACTGAATAGCAAGTTTGGCAAGCAACATTTATACTCGGCAGGCTTTTGGCTGGTGGTGGCCTATTCAGCAGCCACTTGGAAGCACTACCTTGCAAATGCTAGCTTCAAGTGTCAAAAAAACCAGTGAGATCTAGGAGGGTTCTGCCAATCTTGAGTTGAGACCCAGGAGTAAGAAACTTTGAAGATAATCACATCAGAGAAGCTGCACTTGGTAAGTAAAGTTCCTGTCAAACTTTGCATGAAGTCAGAGGGAGCTGCATGTTCTCTTGCAGATGATCAGACCTATGAGAAGTCAAATTAGTTGTGAAAGGCTGGACCCTGAAATTATATTTAAAATTATTAACTTCTGTGTAGGAAAAGTGAACAAGCTACTGAGTGAGCTATAGGGTAAAATAAGAAATTGCAAGAATTTAAACAAAATAACCCAATCTGGTAGTTTTTAGTTTTAGATAGAAGTAAAAGAGATAAGTACTGTGCTGGTTTACCTTTCAGTTTGTTACAGGAAAATTATAATCACCCTTCAAATTCAATAAAATGATTCTTATAACAAAAGGAAATATTTTTAAAGCAACATTCTTGTGTTTCTTAGTAGTTCAGAGATCATCTGAGAGTTAAGAAAGACACAGTGAAAACTTGGTCAAATCTAAGTTACTAAGATGTTAAATCTCTGAAGGCATGTACAGTAGTTTGTCTACCTGGTGTCTCTGTGTGTGTGTTTGTATGTGAGGAGGGTGTATGTGGGTATTTAATAGCCACTTACCAGTTTCTGAGCTATCTCTTTTTTTCCTTTTTCTGTCAGTTTGAGAGCTGCAACTAGATACATTCAAACCAATAAAGGCTACAAGTTTTTCATACGAGTCATTGGAGAAATTTGGTTATGGTGAATTTTGTTACCAGTTTAAGCCTTTAAAACAAGTTCTGTGATCTTTCTAAAAATATCCTATAATGTAATGAAGAGAAGACTTCAAGCAGGAATTCTTGGGTTAAATTATTTGGTTTGTATGGGGTTGCAGATCTGACAAATTATTTTCCTCTTATATAGCTGTTTTATTTTTACTTATTTTTATTTATTTTACTTGCATCTTTTGCTACGCTTCTCTTTTCACAGTTACCTTGCATATTTCTTTTCCTAGTCAATCAGTAAACTGCACAAACCCTGTGTGTGGGGTTGTCAGTTTTTCTTGCATTTTAGCAGCATCCAGTGCCTGTGACCATTGTAAACAGATATTTTTTTTTAATAGGCATTTAAAACCAAATTGCTCTCAAAGGAATGAGGTGGCTACAGGTTGACTTAAGTGCTTATGTGTTTTCCAAAACAGGGTGTTCATTAGCACATGTTTTCTTTTATTAAATTTTGTGTGTTTCTGAGTCTGTTGGCTGTCTCTAGCCATCTGTTAGGTTCTGATGTCATCTTAAGTATCGTAAGTTTGTGTTAGTTTTAAAAAAATACTTACTGGCAGAGTCTTTAGAAAAAAAAGCCATAAAGCATCACACTTTCAATAACATGGGAATACAGTTTTGCAGTATCATTAATTCACAGGCATAATCAGATGGAACAAACTATATTCATCAGGTCAGGTTCCTTAGTTTCTTTAATCTGGATAGTAAATGCATCAGGCATACTGTGAGTTTTTGATGGTGTCTAGCTTACCTGTTTCAAATGTATCTTATACTGGTGAGAAGATAAATATTATTATTGCTAATTTCCTTTTTAAAGTATTCTGGACAGCGCTTCTAGAATCATATACTTCTGACACAGAAATTACGATTTTTTCATGTGATAGTAGTTTATGGAGCAAAAGCTTGGAACTTTTTAAATAACTAGTTAATTTATAATTTGAATTTACAATAATCTTAAAACTTTCTTTCTAAAAGATAGTGTAGATATGGCCATACTTTCCTGGAAGGATGCTGGGATGAGAGAGCTTCAGGGTAAAAAAAATAAAAAAATAAAAATATATAGGAAGAATTTTTAAGCTGGAAAGAACATTTCTTGAACTAGAGGTATTTTTTTCTTTGTAATAGAAATTAATAAGAAGGTAAGACCAAAGAAGGCATGCTAAGTGCAAAAATCTTATTAGTTGAAAGAAATCAGTTCATCTTGATCTACTTAATACTAGAGAAATTAATACTTCTGTATGCATAATAGTTTCAGTGTATGTTTGTAATACAGCAGATGCAGCAAAGCCTGTGAGGCTGTAAGGTTCCTTATGTGTGTTTCTCCTATAACAGGAGAGAGACTTGCAAAGATACAAAGAATACGTAAGCAAAAGATTGCTCTTAGTATTTGTTGGGAATTGGGCCTCTGATTTTAGTCTACTCACTTGATGCCAAAAAGTAGTCGAAGTTTTATTTCTTGCTTCTCTCCTGTGATTTAAAACCAAAGATTTTGTGGGCATCTTAAGAAAGCATAGTTAAACTTGAGTGCTATTGAAGCTAAGAGAAGATAGCGTAGACATGCTGGAGTTCTTCATGTTTTCTCGCAAGTTTCTTTGGCATTGCTTTGTGTCTGGATTTTTATACCTCACCTCTCTTCCTATCCTTTTAAAATTCTCTGCGTAACACTTAGAGCTTTCATAGCTCTTTGAGCTGCTCTTATACACACTTTTCTCAGGTGTCCATGTGGTCTTCAGTATGTGAAAGTAGGACAGAATTTTGCCTGGAGTGATAATTTATTGTTTTCATGAGACAGCAAAGGCAATTTAACAGCTTGCTGTGGTCAGAAGGGCTGATCCTGTGCTCTTTCTTGTGCTAATATACAGAAAGTTGTTAGTCTTTTTTGCTTGGGTCAGTTATCTATGGGTTTGGTGAACTGCATTTGCACACTGAAGAGTCACTAGAGGCAGAGGAGTATGTAGCTGAGAGAAGGGGAGGGAAAGACTACCACTTAATTGGCATCAGTGTCTTGAATTGGCTGTTTCCTACTTGGGGACCTTCAGTCTTTGAGAACTATCCAGTTCAAGGGATACAGCCAGTCACTTTTTTTTTTCCCCTAGCAGTTGCTGAACATCTCTTCCCCCACTCCCAAAAATAAATAAAACAAAACCAAAGAAGAAACAAAACCTTTCCTGCCCCTTGCTCTTTGTGTCATTAAAAACTTAGGGCTTAAACATAAAAAAGATTCTATTTTCTAGAGGTAGATGCCCTAGTTTTTCAGTCACATTTGTGTTTTGAAAAGTAATGAACAACTCTTAGAAGTTCTTATTTGAATAAACGACTAAAAACAAAGATGCCTTTTTGAGGACTTTTTCAGGATCGTCTCAGTTATCGTTTTTTGTTTGAGTCAAGTAACACTATCACTACTGTACATCTTGCTGTAGTACTTTTGGCCTTAACTGAAATCTGGTCATAGAACACCATGTAAACATGAGATTGATTTTGCTATTCAAAAGAGACAACTTATTTTGTAATTTTTAAATCCATTAACTTCCTCCCTTCCCTTCCCTTTGTAATATGCCTATTAGTGGACACAGTTTAACTGGTCTACAAGAGTTTCATTTCTTGTACTGGTGTTTTTAATTCCCTCTGTAGGAAGTCTCCGGTCTTGCAGTTCATCAGACTGCTTTAGTAAAGTGATGCCTCCAAGGAAAAAGAGGAGACCTGCAGCAGGAGATGATTTGTCTGCTAAGAAAAGTAGACATGATGGGTATGTCATCTTACCATGAGCTAAGACTGATGGAATATCTAAAGTTGAATAGCTGATATGATCATGTTATTAATACTAATGGAAATGGTATTCAAATTTGCTTGGTTTCTCAGTGTGGAACCATAGCCTGTGATTGAACTGTTGGATATTGATAAGCACACCTAAGCTCAGTTTGCATCTCACCTTTTTCTAAAAGAAGCTTATAGGGAGCTTTTCTTTGCTGTAATTTGCCAGCTGTTGAAATAGACATACTTGTTTGTTCATAAACAGCTTCTAAGAGGTCCAGTAATCTATTAGTGTACACATGCATAAGATCTGAATTGTTCTCAATCTACAGCCTGTCAAAAAGTGAATGTAGTTGTAGCCCACTCAGCTCTTACTTGAAGTCCTGCTCCCTGTCATGGTGTGATTTGATGCTGATCATGTAAGGAAAAGGTTGCCTAGGCAAGGTGATAGCCAGTGGTGGAGGAGTGGTTGAGGCTGTGCTTCTCAGCTTCCCTCTGAGCAACAGAAGTCCGAATGGGTTGTAACTAGGTGCACAAGCAGTGTGTTCTTTTGGCAGACTTCTGCAAGTGTTGGATTTTCAGGATATGGGTGTTCAGTCAGCCCCGGTCATTCAAAAACCATCAACAGTGCTTCTTGTGTGCAAGGTAATTGCTGTTTATGTGCACTAAATTGAGATTTTGTGGGAGTACAGGAGTGCACACTCCTGAATGATAGGTGCAGACATTGAAAAGTGATGTATACAGACAAAAAGTTAGCCAGTGCATTGGTCAGTAGGATTTGAGCTCTATTCAGTTTTTGTACTGGTGACTCAGAAAACACATGCTTCCATAACAATTATCTTCAGGATGGTAAAAAGATGCATTTTTCTCCTGTCAGCCTGAAATTGGGCAGGGTGCTTGCCTTTTCATTTCCTAGCATGAGTAAGAAAAATGCTGGTAGCCAAATTAAGCCTCTGGTTATGCCTCTATAACTCCATTGTGTTTAATAGGGTTGCACAACTGTAGCTGCACTGGAATTTATTAAATGGTCTGTTGGTGCAGAAGAAAGAGATTTCAACTCTCCCTTTCATTGCTTTGCATATATAACATTAGAAAGAACAAAAAAGCAGTACATGTTCTTAATATTATTGTTGTTTCTTTGAGATAATAAAATATAAAAGCTGAATAGTTGATAGAGGACATTACAACTTATTCAAAGATATGCATAAAGTATGGAAGTGAAACAAGGCAGAATGCTTCTAGAATCAAAGCAGAGAGATTCATTAAATTTAACTACACCTCCCTTTGCCAAGACCTTGATGGTAAAACAAATCAACCCAAACCCCTAGAATGTAAGGATGCCTGTAAGTAAGATACACTGATTTATGTAATTCAAATAAGAAAATTATGAGAAAGTAGTTTTTTACTTTATAATTAATGTATACATACAATAACTTCAAGAACTTTTTGAAAACATAATTTGAAGGATGGATCTAGTCTTCCTTCTACTGCTGTGGAAGCCTTTATTAAAAGGAAGACCTCAACCTGCTTTTAGAAGTGGAGGTGAAACCAGATCTACCACTCCTGGGCCACAGGGGAATATCTTTCTCAGATGTGGATCCAATTTTTATCTGTCTTCCTTGTTAGCTTATAAGGGGTTTGGGACTCTATCTGCTTCCCATTGTATAAGTTTCTTTTATTTTGGTCTTCAAGAAGACAGTTTTTATTTCATCATGACTGGCAGTATGAAGAAATTTGCTGAATACTCAGCTCAATGTTGGAGCTCCGTTTTCTTTCAAAGAGTGATTTTTTTCAAATTTGGCTTAAGTCCTTGTAACCTTCTGTGAACAAGGTAGACAAAGAACAAGCTGTCTCCTAATTCCATGCTTGTTTTTCAGGCGGAGCTCATGCTTGCTGTGTTTGGTCTTTGGAGGTCAGACATCTCATTTTGTCAAGCAGAAATCCATCTAAAATAGGGAACCTCTACAGCAGTGTGCTATAGCAGTGCTAGTTACAAAGCCATTTCCTCCTACATTGTGTACAGGGAATTCTGTATACAATAAAAACAGTATGGATAGTGCGATGCCGGTTTATGGAACAAGGGGCTTCTTGTCCCAATTCTTTAGCATTGTTTCTCTTTTAGAGGCAAACTTGCTAGAAGCTGCATAGTAGTAACTCAGGATAAGGCTCCAAGGTACATTAGCTCATGAAAATTCTGTATTAAGCAAAAAAGGTAGTCCATGTTTGTTTTTGAATGTCTGCTTTCAATGAAAAAATATGAAGTGTGCTCTCCAGAAGAGTGTATTTCCTAGTGGAGATTATTTGTCACTTCAAATGCTTATGGAATGATGTAATTTTTGTATGTTCTCGTAACACATGCCACAAAAGTGGCCAACTTATAGGGACAATATGTTTGGGTGTATTTCAGGATCAGCAATTAAACCAGTGGCAGTAATGCTCTCTTATCTCCTCCCACTCCCACCCAGATAGGGAAAGGAGAGAGATTATAAAGAGAGAAGCTTTCTGGATTAAAAAATAAACTAGACAGCTTTAATGAAATACTAATGATAAGTATGCACAAATATATATAAATATGTACAGGAATGTGCAAAACCCCTGTCACCTCCTCCCACCCTCAGCAACTCCCATTACACTCCCCTGCGCCAGGGCAGTCCCAAAAAAGTCCCAAACTGCTTCCAGAGATAGCAGCAGAGCAGGCAGGAGCTGAGGGCAGAAATACAGGGGTCAGGAATGCATGGGCCTAGGAATCAAAGGAGGCAGATAGAAAGAGTTCTCCCTGGTTGCTGGCCATGGATGGAAGAGTGAGAAAAAGGGAAGTTATCCCACTTGTCCCTGAACTTAGTATATACTGAGAGTTATGTGTATGGGATGGAATAATGTTTTGCCAATTTACCATCTGTCTAGTCTGCTCATCCATATGGGAGGGTTGTAGATACGATTCTTCTGCTCCTTTAGTGTCTGAAGCAGTGGATTCAACAAGTGGAGAGAAGTGTCCTTGGTCTCTCAGCAGTATCTATAAACATTCTGGTGTTATCAGCCCACTAACTGGAAAACTTGCAGTAAATTTCATCCACTGTGGTGCTTTAAAAGAGAGTTCACTGAAGAAAAAAAAAATCAGAAATAAAATTGTCTTTGTCCTGGCTAACACCAGGACACATTATTCACAAATTAGTTCAGTAATTCTGAGTCTTCCTTTTCTTACAGTGTGTTAGGGAATGGTCTGAAGATTATTGAAGGAGTTGTCATCATTAATGGTGTTACCATGACTTGAGACCAAATGTTGATAATTCCTCCTGGTTTTTCCATAGAAAGGAAGTTTATTTTTTTTATCCTTAGGTGGATAGTTTGGTTAGGTGGTATTTCCTGTCTCCACTATTTGTGGAATATTCCTATAATCTCTTCAACTATGATATTGAGATACTTTTGACATAGATATTCTTTCAAAAAAGTTTATTTCAGCAGTGCTTTGTGTGGAAAGAGAAGGTGATTTCTAAAGGTTCTTGCTCATAAGCTTGAACACATCTGATACGAGGGAGCTTGTAATAGCCTTCCCCCTTGGTTCCACGCTGTTAGGGATAGAGCCTCAGCTTGGAAAGACTAGTGAAATAATGACACTGTCTTCCGTGGAAAAAGAACTGTAGGAACAAACTTGAGTTTTTAGTGAAGTTATTTGAAAATGCTGATCTCGTGCATAGACTGATTATGGAAAACAAAGATTCCAGACGTGTTCTTGAGCATCCCACCCTTTTATAGTAAAAGTTTGAATTCCATTAATTAATGTTCATAACATCTCCTTGAACCATGAATGCAGTGTTTCAGTGGGAGGGAATTTGTATACTACATATAATATACATGTATAATGAAAATAACTTGGTGTATTCATTTCTGGATCACAGTAAGATTTATCCTGTTTTAAATAATACCTATTAGAAGTAAATAGTTCAGCACATGCTCACCAGCACATAAGGACTTGAAGACTTAGTTTGTATTTTCTTCTCAGTCTCACAGTATTGACTTTATTGTAGTTACAACTCTTACATTTTGGTTGCTTTAGGCAGTCTTGTTATGGCTTGCAAATTGTAAAATATCTCTTCTTCCTCCCAATTGTTTCTACTATGGTATTTATGAAATTACTGCTTAAATCATAATTGTGAATTAATAGGTTAGGCTGTATAAAAGTATTTTCATTGTGCTGTACTGATGAAAATTCTCAGTCAAAATGTTACATTAATTACAATTAATGGAAGCAGCAGGGGACATCTTCAATCAAAAGTTTGCATCTTTTCAACCCTCTGAAGGCAATTATTTACTCAGTTGAATCTCAAACAAAATGAGGTAAAAGTTTTGAATAAATTCTGGTTGCATAGAAACAAAGCTACTGTTAGTAAATTTCTGAATGTTTTCACTCAGTAAACGCTGCCTTATGAAATGAGCAGGCTGTAAATCTTCATGAGGTAACTTTTGACTTAACGTAATACACTGTACCTTTTTTTCCTCCTTCACCCGTACCCGTCCCCCCTCCCCCCATGAACTATTACCAGCTTCCACAGTCAAGATAATGTTTTGTGTGGCCTAAACTCCCTGCTTTGACTGGTCTCTGAATATTGTGGAGCCACACAGCCCGGAGTTGCAGCTGTGATAGGTGGAGCTCTAACAAATTCCAGTACAGTTGAAGCATGCTCAGATCAGGGGTAGATACCCAGCTTTGAAAACTGCAGTAGAATGAAGAGAATTGCCATAACCTTGGTCCTTTTACTGGCACTGACCATGTGCTCTTATGGTGACTTGCCTGCTCACCTCGTAATAGCTGAATGGAGTTTTCATGCTTTTGCTTTTCCACCAAATCAGCTACAAATGAATTATCTGGAAAAATACAGATGATCGTGTATTTGAAGAAACATGAAAGGCCTGGACACCTAGTTATTTTTCTCTGGTTTGTGTCTAACTATAGCACTTCCAATTCTAAACTACGTTGTCTGATCTTTACGGCAGGATATTACAATTCCCTAGTTCATAATAGTATTTAAAATATAAGATTAAAAATGAATGTTGTGAGTCAGCTATTAGGTCATGATGGAGATGCAAGCATTTCTGAGAAAATCACTTCTTTTAAATGTGGTTAACTAGTTATATCACTTCTATAAAATTTAGGCAGGTTAATCTTATTTTTTTTCTGCTGCCCTGTCCCAGATTCTTTCCTCTCTCTGGTTGGTAAAATGGCTGTTAAGGATAATACAAAAGAAAAGCTAAATTTTCCCCTAGGGGATATTGGTTGTAATATAAAGGATTTTTTCAGTCTGCTGTCACTGTCCTAACACTGGCAGCATCATGCTAAAACTAGTAAAAATAATTATTTTTCTGGTGGAGATTTTTCTGAGGAATTCTACCTGCATGTGTGTCTCATCTGAGAGACAAATATATACTCTTTGCCCATATGTGTTTTTTTCCCTTGCTGCTCCTGATGGGCAGTGTGTCAGCATTCAGAAGTGGATAAATGCAAACGCTCAGAGTTTGCTGTTGTCCAGTCGTGATAGGTATAGAAGATAACTTGGGAAAAAGTTCTGCATGCATCTTTCTATCCCTGATGACTGAGAAAACACCCTTTAGCAATCCTGTTCTAGTGTCACCATTCTCTTACAGTGGTACAAATTATGGTACCAAAAGTACCAACTGTACTCATTGGCCCTTCCTTTATGGAAGATGTCTGTAATTTTTTTTCCCCTTTCTGGTTTTCTGTTTTGTGTTAATTTTTTTTTCCTCTTCTACAGACTCTGGGCAGTATGTTCTTTCACTTCTGGTCTGTGACTGAAATTGGCAGTTTCCTCTTGCAGACCATCAGCACATAAGCAAATTACCAAACTGTAACATGGTCAGCATAATTGTTGTGCATCTTTTTGAAGGTACTGGTGGTGGTCATCTTGGGGAAGCTGTGAGTTGTTGATACTTGCTGTTTCCAACTTGGATCTGTTCAGTAGCTGTTTGGTGCTTAAAAACTATTTGGATATCTGCCCTGTGCTGTCTGGCAGTTTGTATTTGTCTGTGTAGCAAGAGATCCTGTCCTTAGCACAAAGATGAGGCATGTAATCCTCTGGTATTTATAGAGCAGTTCCAAAGATATGAAAAATATTCTAAGATACAAAATGGATTCCAGACATCTCTGACAGTTTCTGTTTTTCTTCTCTGCACATACGGTTCTTGAGACAATCAGATCTGTATTAATGATCATTTAGAGGACACAGCCTTTGAAATCTTCTCTACCCTGTGCTGCCAACTTGAGCTTGCTGTCTTAATTGAACCTTGTTGTCCTAGGCTGTAGTCTCAGATACTTGTCTACCTGCTTGTATCTCCCTGCTCATCTTACTTCACTAAGCACTTCAAGAATTAGGAGTCACTTGATAACAAAACTAGCTGGTTTAGTTAGACTGAGGGGAGAAACTAATTTGTTTTTTGGGGTAAGCAGGGAGAGAACAGGCTTTTCATCTTTATACATGAGAGATCACTAATACTGGGTCTGCATTGTTACTTGTTTCTGTTGTTAATTTTTAAGTGGTCCTTGTCTTGCAGAATATGTGATCTGCTGTTATTTCCTTTACATTGAGAGAAAGGCATCTGAAATTAATCCAGCCATTTTTGTTGTAAGGTTTTATACTTCTGGCTGTGCATAGTCTGTTTTCATTACAAATGTGGTATGATGTCACTTGAACTTTCAGTGAATGCCTGGCTAATTAGTAGCAGGGGCTGGGATAGCTCAAGTTTGTATCCTTTCTGATTTTTTTAATTTTTTTTTCTCCCCCCTGAATTTCTCAGTAATTTCTCCTAGCAGCAGAGGCTGGAAGATCTGTAACCAGTTCTGGTTTCTCAAAAATCAAACTCCAGTGGTCAGATACTGAGCTTTTTGAACAATGACAAGTTTGACGCCAGGGTTTTGCTTGGAGTTACTTGGCCCTTTTTTGGGTACACAGACTTATTAATGAATGAATATTGCTGATTCCTGCAGTTCCTAAACAATGACCTGAGCCTTAAGCACAGCAAATTACTTTCAGTCCCGTATCAGTCATATGAAAAGTTGCTATGTGTAGATGCAATTAATGTATAAAAAAGGCATAATTCCTCTTAGACATGCTGGTGTCTTTGGTGTCTTGGTTCAGAGTGCAGCATTTAGCTTTGCCACTTGAAGATGCAAGAATCCTTTTTCTGAAATACTTACATGACCTAGAGCTCTGTAAATAAATTTGTTTCTTGAGGGTTCCTGCCCAAATCCACTCTTTGCATACTGACCGCTAATGTGTTGGTGAGTTATGAGAACAAGCAGGGTGAGGCACTTGGTTATCATCCCTTTGTAAGAAAAAAATTTGAATCTTGTGATAAATGTCTGTCTTTAGGATCCACATGAGCTTTGTGTGTCCTAGGTCCCAGCAGTGCTCTGACAAACTTCTTTATTAAGTAGAATAGAATAAAAATGTTGACTGTCTCCTGCTACAGTTGATTTTTCAACTTGGTATTCCAGTTTGTGTTTGTCATGTTTATTTGCTATAAAGAAGGGGATACTAAATAAGTAGGCTTTTGCCAAAGTGGCAGAATGCCTCCTTTCTTTTTCTCAAGACATATTTTTAATTTTTCTGAATTCACAATAGCCTAAAACAACAGATAGGTCTTTCATGATCACAGTTCATTCTGAAGCTATGTGAATGTTATCAGACCTGTTTTTTAAAAAATAAATCGTTTCAACTCTGAATTATACCTTCTGGCTTAGTTGTTTGCTTAGTGGGCAGTGTTGTCAGCCTGTTCATCTTCAACTGCAGTAAAGCTTATACAAAGTAGATAATTAAAATAGAAAAAAACTATGTTCACAATGAAAGTGAAAAAAACCTATAAATTGTGGGTATAAGAATATATGCAGTTCTGAAACCTGTATGGGTGGCCTTTTTCTTCACAGTTTGTTTGTTGCAGAGCAGTGTGTTTCAGTGCAGTGTTACTTTTTTTGTCCATCCTGAAATTTCTTGAGCCTCATTTTGTCTTCCAATTAGCAATTTATCATTTTGTTTTGAATAATACTACTTTTGTAATGGTTAGTTGCTTTCAAGAAACTATGGCAATAAACATGAAGTAGTTCTTTGAATTTCTCTGTGAATGATCTGTGTGCCCTCAACTTGTAGCTACAGTTCCTCATAGCTGATAGCTGAGCTAGGTGGAGGTTAGTGGGATCTCTAAGCTTGTAATTGTAGGCATCTTTTACATGTTTTTCTAGAAGGACAAAATGGTGATGAAATCAACTCCAAATTAGTTTCATCAAGTTGTTTCAGAATTTTCCCTGAGCCAAC
Organism: Chaetura pelagica; assembly: GCF_000747805.2. Classification (NCBI taxonomy): domain Eukaryota; kingdom Metazoa; phylum Chordata; class Aves; order Apodiformes; family Apodidae; genus Chaetura; species Chaetura pelagica. The sequence goes on along the minus strand of NW_009970716.1, from coordinate 143,501 downwards.
TAGTCCCTTTGTTGTCCTCCCCCACCAGAGTTTGACACTGTAAGAGGAAGGTCTGCATGCTCAGAACACATACAAGTTCGTTCTTGGCTACCTTCTCTAGTATAAGCCATTTGTTGCTCATCTCTTTTCCACCCTTATGAGCCCAAGCTACTGCAGAGTGCTGGGAATGGATCAGAGAATGCTTATGCAGCAGGGGACTGCTGAGTCTGTTTCCCCTAGCAGGCAAAAATTATATTCTCCATTTCAGGAAGTCTAAAGAGGGTGGAGTAACTCACCAACTTCTAAAGCATGGAAGGAATAGCTGATATTTCAGATACTAAATTCAGGAGACTGGTACTTCAGTGTTGTTTCCTGAATGTAGTTAAAATTCCTTATGCTTCTTGTTGAAGGAGAGCATTACCTTGCTGGTCATCTCTGGAGGGAAGGGGGGCTCTGTATCTGGCTTTTCAGATAACTGTTTGCCCTGTGATGCATGAGGTTCCTTGAGTTATTGTCAGTGAGGACCTGCAACATGTTCTTTTGTGTTACTTTAAAATGATTTAAGTGCGGGTCATGTCTATTTTGGCCTTTATGCCTTTTTTAGAATTTTTTGAGGAGGCAAAAAGAGAACGTGCAGTTCTTAGTTGATGGTTCAAAGTGCATGAAGTATCTGTGTGCCTACAGTCAGGACCTATGTGGACTAATGTGGAATTACTCTGGGTTTAGACCCATAGCCAAGTTGTAGCCCATCAGTTGATTGTGGTAACTAACATTGTGCACAAACCTTACTTGAACTAACACAAAGCAGTTTGGGGTTGAATTTGAACTAGTCTGTATTTATTGTAAGGAAAGTTCATGTATATGGATAAAGATTATGAATCGGTTGAAGTGTGACAGATTGAGCAAACACAGTATTCAGTGTTAAGCAGTGTCCCAAAACCCTGGATGTGAAGACAGAAAGGAAAAATGTTGCTGCTTACAGTGGCTGTTTACTATAAGTTTGCTTTAAAAAAAAATTATTCATTAATTACTTTTTTCTTTCTTTTTTTTGAAGTATGTATAGAAAATATGATTCGACTAGAATAAAAGCAGATGAAGAAGTCTTTTCAAGTAAAAGATGCTTAGAATGGTTCTACGAATATGCAGGTATGGGTGAAATGCAAATTGCCTCTTAATGACAATTTAATCTACATTGTAATATAAAAAGTACATTGACTGAGCTTTTCCAAGACCAAAGATAGAGGCTTTTTTTTTTTTAAAAAAAAGTCATAAAGAAGCTTTTCTTAGTGTGACCTGAAGAGTTGAAGGGGCAATTTTGTCTTTGTTTTATAAAAAGAATACAGAAGGTGTGTAACTTAAAATATTGTGGAACATGCATACTTTACTTTTCGAATCTACAGGTAAAGCTGTACTTTTGTCCAAAGTGTTATAATCTCGATGGTTTTACAAGTTGTCATCTGCCATGTTAGTGTTCAATAGTATGGAATTATGCTTCAGAAGAAGTGGATCTTTTTAAAAAAGAAAAATAAAAGGTGTTGGAAGTGTTTAAGTTAGTTTTGTTCGTGTTGAATCAGGTGCTTATGGTTTCAAGCAAAGAAGTGAATATATTCAAATATCCCATCCTAGTATTTTCTTTATATATAGTTTTCCATCACCAAGTTACAGGGAAGGGAGACTGAATTACTGCATATGAGAGCTTTCTTCAGGCATTCCTTCTAAGATGATTAATTATGTTCTGCAGTCACAAAGGATCATAATTTAATAGTGAAGTTGGTTATTGTATTGATTTTTTTACACATGGTTTTCTGAAGAGGAGAAAAATGATCTCATGACTGTAAAGACCAAAAGAAATTGAAATAGGTGATTGACAAAATCAAGTCATCTTGGAGTTTTCTGATTCTGTCTTGGATAATGTTGCTCACAACTTGTGTTTAGTCTACTTCTTATGCATAATGGAAGAGTCACTTAATTTGATATAATAAAATATTTTTTCTTCCAATAAAATTATATAAACTAAATTAATTAGTTTGTGAGCTCATTTCTCTGTGGCAGTCTGTGAGAGGAGATTCAGACAAATTCAAGCCAATATTATCCTGTTAGATTCTCAGACTTTATGACCAGCTTGATTTATTTTTTTTACCTTAGCAACAGGGATAACTTCTTTTTGGCAAGACTTTCATAGGAAAAAGGGATGAAAGGAAGGCTGTATATGAAAGAACTTTTGGGTTACCATTGAATGCACCAAGATAAAACAGAAAAATTGAGGCTATGATTCTGTTTACAGTATTGAGTAACATTCTACAAAATTAGTTTTCAAAGAATAATCTCTTTTGTGTTCTTGCTTCATGAGTCTTCTTTATATATGCAGACACTTGACACTGAATTAGTGTTTTTGCCCCTAGTGTGTCATTACCTTACAGAACAAGTCTTTTAAAAGGCTGTTGTGTACACTCGGAGAACTGTTGAGAGGGTGTAATGAGAAGATGGGAAAAGATAAGATTAAACCTTGTTTTTTCTAGAATAGCAGGTCAAATAATAATAAAATACAGATTGATCTTCCTTTTATAAAACCTCTTTTTCTTGCATGTGATCTTTATACTGAGTGGTAGTAGGTATTTCAGCTTCTGTTTTTCTTCCCAAATGAGCCATATAAGCGTAAAATAATTCTAACATATAGTCCAAGTTTCTAAAATGTACTTAAAAACAGAACTGCGCAGCACAATTCTCAATGCCTCTGTAGTTTTGTCAGTAGAGCACTGTAGAAGTTATAAATACCTTAATTTAACAGCATGCTTTCATAGTATTGCATCTAATAGCATCTATAGTTTTAATCTTTTTTTCATTTTAAGTCAGCAAGGAAATAGTAATTCACATCTTCCCCCTGCAGTTACTAAAATTCAGATAACGTGCAGCCATGGTATGTGAACAAATGAGCACAAGATTTTTTTATTTTGGGCTCTCTTTTTTGTAGATAGCATCATATAAAGATAGTATATGAGACAAAAAGGAATGAGATTCTGGGAATGTCATGTCTTGTATCCTGTATAGCTATGCATCCCATTTTTGTATGATACGATCTTATGATAACAGTAGATTCATGCCAAGAAATGAGCTTCACTGACCATCGTCCACTCATTTAACTGTGGCAGTATTTTGCTGGTCTTAAGTGTGTTCTTAAAGGTATTATTTACTCTTCCAAGATTATCTTAGTAGATGGGTAGGAAAAAGGATATTGTCAGGAATGGAAAGTTGTTTTACGCTTTTTCTGTCTCTGTTTCCAAAGGTGAGATAATGATTTATGTGTGTACAAGTCTACTAGTAAGTGTAAGTGTACTTATTGCATGTCAGAAGGAAACAAAAAAAAGTGTGGAAGTTCATGTACTGCGTGATTGCATTTCTCTTGTGCTGTGAAGCTCAGGCTGCTTTAATTTTCTGAGTTACATAGAATGCATTTTGTTTGCAGGCACTGATGACGTTGTAGGGCCAGAAGGTATGGAAAAATTTTGTGAAGACATTGGAGTCGAACCAGAAAATGTAAGTTCAAAGTCCATTCAAAAGATGCCTAATCTGTTAAAATGCACACGTGCCAATCTTATATCTCTTTTTTTTCCCATCAAGATTAAAACAATTCTTTGGATTAAAATAAGGTAAATAAATATAAACCAGGGAGTTCTATAAACACATTTGGAAACAGCTTGCCTTTATTTGAAACACTTACCTGACAATCTGTAAAAATTTGTTTGCTGCCACCCCTTCTCTTTCACTTTCTTTCCTCCCTTTCCCCAAAAGTATTTGAAATACTTGAAATACTGTGAGCAGTATTAGCACTCAGATGATGCTATTTCAAAACACAGTTTAATTACATCTATATTTTTATGTATGTATATATAGACAATATATATATATAAAATATAGAGACAATTTAAAAAGGAATAGTTGTGAGTTTTACAAGTTTTTTCCTAGTGCCTAATTTTTGTTCTTTAAAAGTATATGCAAGTCCCATATTTTGCAGGTTTCATAAAGCATCATCTCTGACTAAGTAAAATGAGAATTGTTTTGAAAGATTTACTGGGAATGCAAGATGTAATCTGCTAATTTTTGAGCTTATTAGTATAATAAACCATTGAGATTTATACAGACATATGCTTATACAAGTGTAGGTATTCTGTTTTCATATTAAAAACTGTGTAGAGCTGCACTGTCATTAGCTAGTTAATGGCTGAAATGCAAATTTAAATTACTTGATTATTTTTTTGTTCGAGTCTGCAGGGTCAATTATCCTGCATGTTTTTCCATATATATGTATCAAAAGTGGTTTATTAAGTTCCTAAATAAGATAATCCTATGGTATCAATTTATCAAAGTTATTTATTGTGGCAGTTTTCCATGTGAGATGTGAAAAAGACTTTACTTTTGGACAAAACTGAAGTATTTATGTTTCAGCGTCTGTTTTTGTTAATGTTAATGTTAGTTCATCTAGCTTTAGATAACATTGACCTAAATTCTTTTCCATGTTCAGACCTGCAAAATTAGGTAGGCTGATGGTACCATGGGATAGCTGGATTCAGGTGGAACCATTACTAGTTTTAGAATATCTGGATTTCAGAGAGCTTATGGATTGCAACTGATGTTTGTATAGAGTATAGTTTAACAAATGTCAAATGGAACTTGCCATCAAACTGGTACTTCAATTTTGTTGTTTTGGGAAACCTTTTATGTAGCTTTTATACCAACTCACCTTCCACATTACAGGGCTCACTAGATGACTCTGCGTGCTCCCTTGAAGTAAGGTGGCTGCTGGTAACTTGGGTGGATGGATGTTCACCCCATATCTTTGCACTGTTGTCTTCTCTGGATTATGTACACTTTTGTCATTTTCATGTTTCTTAACTTTTAAAATAATGCAGCAAACATCTGGACGTCCTCTTTGTATGAGTAAAGCATTTGTAGCCTACAAAACTACTACTAAATTGTAGCTATTTGAAAAATGTGTGGATTTTTGTTAATTCTTTTGAGTCTTTTTTCTCCCCCCCTCTTTAAAACAGGTAGTTATGCTTGTGCTAGCATGGAAATTGGATGCACAAAACATGGGCTACTTTACATTACAAGAATGGTTAAAAGGAATGACATCACTACAGTAAGTGCTCAGAAAAACCTCTTAAGTGTTATATAGTAAACCCATTTTTTTAGAAAAAACAGACTTTGATGTTTTGACTCGTGCCTCCTACAGCAGAGAGGTCTGCTTTGGAGCAGAAGTAATACATTTTTGGTCCTATTTATGGTGATATGGGCACTTAGAAACCTGACATGCTTTGGATTACAGTTGGATTACAACATCAGCAGCTGTAAGAACACAGAAATGTCATGAGGTTCGATATTGTTTCTTTTCCCAAGGACATCTATCTTTGTCACTGGATTAGATGTATCTATCAGATACTGGTGTGTTGTCAAAGCACATGTAGTTTAAAATGCTTAATAATACAGACTGTTTCTGTGACTTTGTACTGTCATGTTCTCTCTAAGAGTTGCTTTGTCCAATTGAGAGCTTGTCTTCATGGCATAATTTAACATAAATGTAGTTGAATAATCATGTGTTTCATAGAGAGTTGGAGGAAGAACTGTGTTTTGACTTGTCTTCCAGAATAGAATCACTAAAATTATGTAGCATGTTCTATTGTCTCAGCAAAACTATAAAAGTATTGTAGAGCTGCTGTGGTTTGCTGGTTATTTGCCACATGCAGACATTCTTAGTTTAATCTGTTAGAAAATGTGTTTTCTACAAAGCCAAGCAAGTTTTTAGCAGAGTACCAGCATAAGATTTCACTATTTTTTAAAATCCATTTCACACTATGGGTTTAATCAAGGCATTTTAATGAAAACTCATAAATATGCCTTTCTATAGAGTGATGTACAGATTGATGGAGATACATGTTAGCGATTCGTTTCTTACACAGGCATCTGATGTCCTAGAATGCAGACTCTAAATTCACTTTGTGCTTTTCTTGTAGATGTGATACAACAGAAAAATTGAGAAATTCTCTGGATTACTTGAGATCTTTATTAAATGAGCCTGCCAATTTTAAACTTATTTATAGATATGCATTTGACTTTGCACGGGTAAGCACTGTTGAAGACCAGCATCTGAAATTAAAACTTTACTGTCACAAGTAATAGTTTTAAGACTGTGTACTTCTAAGTGTGTTTCTCTTAATATACCACTCAAGATTGCTTCTGACAAATGGAATTGTTTGTGTTCTAAAAAGGTGTATGCAAAATGCCAGAACTAGAAAAGTTTGTAGGATGCTTGTTGTTCAGTGGTTTAGTTTTTTTACATGTTTTGTTGACTCTCTGCTTCAAGCATTTTGTAACTTCAGGGAAATTATTTAGACCCGGTTATGTTGCATATTGGAGCTTTGCTGCTTCCACTGGCTTTATAATTACCCTGGTTTTTCTTCTTACTATTTGAATTTTGTGAGCATAAACATATTTGTAACAGGAAGGCAAACCAGGCATTTCTGCAGGTGGTAAAAATAACTGATACAATCAAAAGCTGGATGTAATATAAACTTCCCTGGTATTGGGACCAGCACTGTTTAACATCTTTTACCAGAATGTAAAACAGCTTCTGATATTCTCAGAGTTGCTGGTCTCCCCACTTTCCTTCCAAAACAAATCTGCATTAAATTATGTGTACACAGTTTTAGAATTGAGGTGTATTTTTTATGCAATGTCAGTAAGAGGATAACCTTCTGGTTAAGGCATTCAGTTGTCTGAGAACTGGCATCTCTCATCCTTCCTACATTATAGAAGACAGTTAATTTAGTTTTTGAGTTTGGTTTTTTTTATTGTTTTGTTTTTTTAATAAAGATGTGTATTCTGTAATACATACAACTGCATTTGTACAGATGAGGCATAGGGCTCAATTCCATTTTTCTTGGGTAGCAAGGCATAAAAGGGTGAAGTTTTACGTTCCATCTCTCACCAAAAATTGTTTGATTTCAAGACAACAAATGTAAATGGATAAACTACTTAAAATAACAAAATGGAATTTTACACATACACATTACTTTTGAGATTTGCAGAAGCTGTCTTCTCAAATGTACTGCCTTTCTCACTGATAAGATGTAATGAAATCTGCTGGGTACAGATGATACTTTTTTTTTTTTCTTAGCAGAACCAAAAAAAAATTACCCCATAAGCCTTGATATGCTACTGGTACATTGAAGTAAAACTGGGACAGTTCTGAGAGGGGTCTCCATGTCCTGGTATATTATGTTCCCTCTGCTCATTTGATAATTTGATCTGAATTTCATGTAATTGGTAGAAAAGAGAACAAAGAACCTCCTTGGCTCACTCTTTGCATAGTCAATGTTACTTGACAGCTGCTGTCTACTGAGGGTTCATATAGTTGTAGTCGTACCACAAGAAATATCTCCAACAGCAGTGACAGTTTTTTGGGAAAGTCTATGGATATCAGCATCTCTAAATAGTAAGCCACTAGCTAAGAGGAAGGAACATGTACTAGAAGCTGTGTTTTGATAAAAAACACTGATACTTCTATTTGTATTTGTTTATTGTATGTATGGGTGAGCAGTACAGGCAGTGGGGGAAGTGAAAAATCCTGAAATCATGCACTTTTCTCTTTCTTGATCTTTTCCTTTTTTTTTTTCAGGAAAAGGACCAGCGCAGCCTAGATATCAATACTGCCAAGTGTATGTTGGGCCTTCTTTTAGGAAAAACATGGTCCCTTTTTCCAGTATTTCACCAGTTTTTAGAGGTATGACATTTGAAACAGAATTACATTTATATGATCTGTCTTCTGTGTTAATTTAACTGTAAGTAGAATGAACAGCTAAGAATTTTTGTTCTGATTTAGAATATACTGACTCTCAATGCATCATTTGCAACTGGTTATCTTTCTTTTTCCCAAATCCCTGTGCTGTTAAGATTTATTTAATGGAAGATAAAGTATGGAATGTCTTTGATTTGCCTTTGGACTTTCATTTTATTGCTGTATGTTTGTCCACTAAAAGATGTCTTAATGAGGAACATGAATTATCCAAAGCTAGTTTGAGTATTTAGTGGTTTCTTTAATCCTGTTTAGTTTTAGATGGCATTCAGATTTAAAATATTAATTCATCACAAGGTTTAAATCTTCTGTTAAAAAAAATTAAATCTGAATTTGAGGGGGTTGAAAATCTATTTTAGTAACTTCTTTTTCTTGCCTTACGCAGCAATCGAAGTACAAAGTTATCAATAAGGACCAGTGGTGTAATGTTCTTGAATTCAGCAGAACAATTAACCTTGACCTCAGTAACTATGACGAAGACGGAGCCTGTAAGTACCTCCAAATGTTGTGTTCTAAAATAATTTATTTTTCTGAGCTTAATCATTCAGTGTCTGTTTGCAACATTTTGTAAAATACAGTTATTTGATCTCTCTACAGGGCCAGTGTTGTTGGATGAGTTTGTGGAATGGTATAAAGGAAAACAGATGACATAGGAGTTTAACTATGCACAGCCACTCAAGAGTCACTGTTACCACAGTTATGTCAACCATTAGCCATAAACTGCTATTTGTATCAAAGTGCATGCTGCTTTTCTTGCACTGCATCCCTTTTGCTGGTAACTTTTGATGTTTGCTCTTTAACAAGCCAGCTATGCTTGCTGTGTAGCATTGTTCTCTTTGAAGGCTGCTTTGCATTCTGTATTTACACTACGAATTGGTGAATTTGCCAGCATCTTCACTGTGATTTATGTGTATATTGCTGTCTAAATTTTGTATATGTGTATAAAAAAAAGCTTCACTTAGGGATTATTTCTGCAGAAATGTATTGTAAAAATAATTTTGTGGCATAATTCTAGTAATCACTTACATATTTGAAACTTCAGTTATTTTGTTTTTTGTTTGGTCTCAAATGTAGCATTTCAGAAAACAAAATGAACAGACTGCTTGGACATAGTTATGTGAAGAACTATTGTCAATTTTAATGTTACTATTTGAGATGCCAGTTTCTGAGGGGAGAAGACATGCTGTGACTTTCTTCACCAGAATTCGCCAAACCTGACCTATTGCTTAATAGGAACGAAACATTGGTGTCTTAAAAAATAATATATACATATAAATATTAAAACACTGTAATAATTATACATGCCAGAGATGACTTCGATTTGAAGAAAAAAGTACTGACTTTTTAATGTTAAAACTGCAATAGTCATTACAGGTACAAATGAACAAATTAAAGTACCTTTCAAAAATGGGTTTTAGACTTCTGTAAATTGCCTTTGGCATATTTCTTTTAATTTTTGGTGTAGAGTGTTTGGTATATCTTGCGATCTAGTGAAATAGAATCTTCTAGCTGAAATGAGTCATTTGGGGAATAAAGTCTGCTTACCCCTAGCCCATAGATAATATACTTTTAAAAAATTATTATTTATAATGTTAATCTTGCCCAGGTTTTCTAACTTTGTGTTTCTAAGTGATTAAAAATATTGTATTGAATAGTCAAAACATTACTTTTTCTTTCATGCTGGGGATCTGAAGTTCCTAGCAGAATGCCCGTTGCAGGCAACGGGCATGTTAAACACCAGCATTAAATGACAGTACATTTTAGTAAGGACCACTGGTTATTTCACTCATTTCTTTATATGTGTAGAACAGTTCTAGTGATTATTTTGGGGAAAATGAGTGAATGAAATAATGTTTTATTTCTATAATTTTATCATCTTGTCTTTGCCTTACCTTTCTTTATTACATAATGTTAGTGTTGATTTTTATAAATAGGTCCTTGACGTATCCGGTGCTAATAAACTTTGATCCCTAAGGATTTGTTCAAATGTTCCATATTGATTCATGGAGCATGTGACAAAAAAGGACCAGTGGATGATTGGAACAAAGAGTAATGTTTCTTTTCTGTAGAAATATTTTACGAGGTATTGGCAGTTTTTATATTTCTCCGGGGGGGGGGAATATTTCAGGTTGAATGTTAAATTTTCAGCTGTATTGAAGGTCCTGTTCTGCCATCACTGAAGTCAGGAACAGCTGTGATTATTTTGACAGCTTTCAGGATTAAACCTAGCTTAACAAAAGCACATTTGTTTGCTGCCCTGGACCTGCAGGTTGTAATTGTGGTGCTACAGGTGGTCAGTTGTGTTGAAATTTGTTTGTTGTTATTTTTTCAAATTCAGCTGCCAAAGACAAGAATTGTTTGTGTGTATCTGTGTATATTTGTATATACATAAATATATGTATGCATATACAAAGCCTAGAATTCATGATGCTAAGAAGAAAATACTGCCTTTCCCCTGAATAGTCATGTTTGGATTACCATGACACTAAATAGCGCTCTTTAAAGTTAATCATGGTAAAACGTACATAGTCATTGCTTCTTATGTACTAATACACACAACCTGAATTCCATGTTTGATGCCAGTTTGCACAAGAAATTATTTCAGTGGAGTGTGGTATTTAATGTTTACAATAAGCCTCTTACTAACACACATTTTTATTAAGACTTCTGATGTAAATGTGTATATTACCATAGTATAATGGTAGGGAACTATCAATGGAGCTGCTGGTTTAGTTCTTAAAAGAATGAACTTAGAAGCAATATAACTTTTAACATTAGGCTAAATTGTGGTTGATAAGATTTTTATGTGAAATACTGTAATTGTTTTTAAATGTTGAGCTAGTTACTGACTCTAGTTTAGCACAAATTGGCATGAATTCTGCAAGAAATACAGAGTTTGCATAAAAGGTTTTGTACGTCACAACTAATTTGGCTTCCAATAATGGAAGCAAGAGCCAAAGACACTTTTAATCTATCACTGTTAGAGGTGTAACTTTCATGTAACAGGGTCAACAGAAATCTGTACAGCTGAACTGGGTGCTCTTTTTCCAAGTTTTGCTAATGTTTAGCAGAATACAAAGTTTAATTAAAGCCAAGAAAACAGAGGAAAATAAACCTCAGGAAGTAATCACTCTGTGTAAGTAAACAAGCTCTTTTTTTTTTTTCTTTGAGTGAAAGAAACTGGGAGTTATGGAAAGGAAGAATGTGTTTGGAAATGAATCAGACTACATTTTTTTTTTTTCTTCCACTTGATAGGAGCATTTATCTGTAGTCTTCAACTAGTTTATAAACATCTATCTTCATAAAATAAAGCACAAATTGAATTACAGCTGGTAGACAACTTTACTGACATTTATAGAGGGCAAATGGACTAAAAAGGACCTGTATGGTTTGATGAGCTTCCCCGTGCTATCCATCCTTCTGGTTCTGCTATACATGCTGATAAGCAGAGGACTCAGTGTTGCCAGCTCTTGTATTTTGAAGAAATTGTCTCATTTTTAAATAATTGTGGAAACTTAGCTAAGCTACTCACTTTACCTTGTACTAAATACAAGTTTGATGTTCCTTTTTTGTTTGTTGTGCCATGATATAGTAGATGTAGTTTTGTTGGATTTTTTTTTTTTTTTTCCTTTTGAAAAGTACTATGTAGGATATGCTGAATTCTTGCATAAGGCACTGAGAGGTCATTCTGGCAGAAGCATCACAGGTCTTGTGGTGATCTTTCTGGTATACTGTGTATCCTTACAGGACAAATTTGATCTATCTGCAGTTCATGCTTGGTATTTAGGAGATGTAAAGTGGAAAACCAGTTAGTGAAAAGAAAATAGCATCTAGAGATGATAGAAATGGGCAGCCGATAGATGACAGACATTTGGAGCTCTTTGCACTTGATGATCCTCAAGGTCTTTTCTAACTTAAATGATTCTGTGATTCCATGAATATTAGTAACTGAAACATTCCTCAAATTACATTTTGTTCTATGGCAAAATAATATTATTTAAAATATGAATATAATTGCTTTACTGTTACTTTTTCACTTAATCTTTTTTAAGAGGAGTAAGTTAAAGAGGATAGAATTTATTGGAATATATACTTTATATACTTGAGTTGATAGTTTAAACCTCTTTAAGGTTGTCTTTAAGCTACTATAAATACTTGGGTTACTTTTGTGTAGGCTTTTCTGACATTTGTATAGGACTGGAAGCTTCTCCCATTTTACCACAACAATGTGCATTTTATTTCATCACCAATCTGCTCACACAATCAAAATTGCTACTTGGTTAATGTTCCCATCACAGCTCATTGCTACATGGTTAATGTTCCCAAGTTACTTTTTTGGAGGGCAAGAAATGGACTACAGTTGTTTTGAGGTTTTCCTAGATTTCTGTTGACCCTTGGTTGCAAGTCTAACAAATTGTTTAATACTCTGGAATTCAAATAGCTTTAACAGTTAGCTTGTGCCCCAGTTTAATCCTAACTGCTGAAATACCTCTTTCTAGGCCTTAGATTTTGTCCTTTCATATTGCCGTGAAAGTGTATAGCATTCATCCACCAACTAGTTTGTCGTCTGTAACTGAGACCAAAACTAAGCTTGGTATTTTTATTTTTTTCAAATTCTTTCTTCTGTGTGCATGTGTGTGTACACGTGCTGTCACAAAATGTTACCTGCTGGCACTGCTGTTGCAGGAACCGCAGTGAACCCGTAACTGTGAATACTTCCTGTCTTAGTTATTTGGATATTACATAAATAAGGTGTGCTAAACTCCTGTGACTCATGACCTGGTGAAAATACTGTTATGCCACCTAACATGAATTCATCTGGTTGATTTTTAGGTCTTTTCCTGGTGTTGATGTAAAATGGCATCTGACAAATAAACAGTATTTGTGTTGGTTTCAGCAACTGACTTAAGATTTTTCTGTGGTTCTTATTTCAGAAATTCTATAGATGTCATCTGAATATGCAGCAGATCAGCTGGTAACCTTTATCATTTAGTAGCAGTGAACTTGTATGTAGAATCTTGTAATCTTTTATTTCTAATCGGAAAATCAGTATTTTAAACTTGGTTGTAAAAAAAATGTTTCAGATGGGGTGTGTGGGTGTAAAACAGTATTTTAATACAAAAGGTTTTGACAGAGTCAATTGAAGCAGGAATTTTTTAGAATTTTACAAAAAGCATCATCATTACCTGCTCTTCTCAACACAGGCTTTTTGGCCCATGAGGTCCTCATCGAAAAGCTGTTTTGGATGGGCTGGATGAGTAGACAGTGAGCTAGACTGAAAACTGGCTGAATGGCAGGGCCCGGAAGGGTGCTGGTCAGCAGTGCGAAGTCTAGTTGGAGGTCAGTGGCTAGCAGTGTACCCCAGGGTTAATGCTCGGTCTGGTCCTGTTCAGCATCTTCATTAATGACCTGGATGATGGGGCAGAAAGTAGCCTTTGCAAGTTTGCTGATAATGCCAAACTTGGAGGACTGACTCTCATGCCAGGGGGTCTTTCTGCCATCCAGAGGGATCTCAACAGGCTGGAGAAATGGGCAGACAGGAATCTCATGAGCTTCAACCAGGACAAGTGCAGAATCCTGCACCTGGGGAGGAACAACCCCGTGCACCAGTATATGATGGGGTAAGGAAACAGCTGGAAAGCATCTTGGCAGAAAATAGACTGGGGTTTCTCATGAGCACTGTATTGAAACTGAGCCAGCAATATGCGCTTGTCACAAAGAAAGCTAATGGTGTCCTGGGCTGTTAGATGAAGTATTGCCAGTAGGTCAGGGAAGGTGATCCTTCCCCTTCTCTCAACACTGGTGAGCCCAAACCTGCAGTGTCCTCTTCTGGGCTTCCCAGTAGCAGAAGCGCCCTGACATATTTGAGAGAGTCCAGCACAGGGCCACAAAGATGATGAAGGGTCTGGAGTTTCCCTCCTGTGAGAAACTGAAATACTTTGTATGTACAGCAAGCAACTTGATAGTGATCAAAGTATCGTATGTTTGTGTTGGAAAATGAGAGCTTTGTTTCCCTCCGATTACTGTATGTGAACTTCGCAGTTTATTCTTTAGACTTCAGTGTTTTTCCTTATACTGATACACTGTATGGGGGTTACTGTGTCCTGTCAACCCTGGAGCTTGGCACACTGTCACCCTGGAAGAAGGGTGTGACCAGGCTATTGCCAACATCCTCTTGGCTGCCTCCTCGTGCTCCATTATAAATTCATCCAGTGTCTTTTTCATTGAGCCTATTTTGTGACTTGGTCTATTTTCCCACTTTCAGCTATGACAGTAACACAAGTCTGAACATGAGTTTTGCTGCCTGAAGTTCCTGATGAATAAAGAAATTTCAGCATCCCTAGAGCAGCTGCAGTAATGTGGTTCTGCAACTAGCTTCTGTGTGGTGGAAAAAAAAGTGTTGTCTGCATAATGCAGTTATATCCCTATACATGCAGCTGGTTTTGTACTAGTATAGATAACCTAGAAAATTTTAAATTACCAAACCAGCTAAACTTTTAAAGTGTTGGTGTGAACAAGATGTGTGGATTAGTATTAGCTAAAATGTAAAGAAAAGTGAGTGGATAAAATCTTGGAGTCAGCGAGCGGGGGACTGTGTAGACTTTGGGGGACTTTAGATTGTATTGAGAGGGGCATGGAGAAATAGAGTGGATAGAGAGGAGCAGAATATGCAGAGTACTATTTGGAAGCCACAGGAAATAGAAAATGTTTGTATTAACTTTATGAGCAATTGTTAATTAAGTGAGGAACTAATATGAAAGAGAAGCAGCTGATTGTTTGGGTTTGCTCAATAGCAAAGGAAAGGTGCAATATTAGGCAGAAATCTTAAGGTAACTTGGAGACAACATCAAAATTACACTAACAGTACAATGAAATACTTCACATATTAAAAATCCCTTGAGGAAGGAGCAAATTTATTTTCCCTAATGAGAACAGCAGATAATCTTTTTCTGTAACTTGACAGCATAAAGGGAGCCTTAGAAAACTCGCAGCTTCTCACAAGCAGTGGAGTGTCTGCATCACCACTGCAGCATTCCTACAGTCAGAAAAAATATGAGAAAATTTTCCAATGTATATTGGAACTGCTGAACTGTAGCAGAAGCAAATGACAAAACATTGCTCTGTATGAGACACCCGTAGAACCAAATACATTTTTTTCCCCATAGTCCATGACATGGGCTTGCTTGTGTAGTTAAGATTTCTTGTTAGCTGGTACAGCCAAATGTGACACGCCTAGTAGAGCTCTGTCAACACAGTATTTGAAGATTCATTCATACAATAAAGAGCAAGGCTGCAGTTTTTGTGTTCCATTTATAAGGTTGTTTAAGCCACAGGTAACTTCTGTGTATAATGAGCTTTACAGGAAGCTAGTTATAAGTGCTAAGAAAAGTAGTGGTGAGGGAGTACTGTTTTGTTTTCTGCTCCTAGTGGCTATGTAGCTGTTTTTGTGAGGAATCACACTAGAATTACCTGGTTCTTCTAGACAGCTGCTAAAAAAGCAGTTGTTTTTTGTGTCGCAGAATGCTGAGAACAGCAGCCTTAAATTCAATGGAAGCCAAGGCATTACATGAGAATTGACACTGTGGGGATTAGGAGAGAATAGCAGTAGAACAGGGTGTAACATTTACAGACATTTATATAATCAAGGAATGAGTTATATTGGGGAATGTACTGTGTTTTAGAGTTACTGTATTTTTAACATTTCTGGGAATGCTGCGATTTTTGCAGATTCAAGTGTTTTGTCAGTTAGTTCTTACCGACTCGGAACACGTGAACAATTCTGGACAGTTTAATATGTCACACTTTTTCCTATGTTTGAAAAACAACAAAGTCAGACTCTTAAACTTTTGAATAGTATGATTACAAATTATCAGTTTCTTCAGAAGCTTATTTCATTCTTAGTTCCTCAGTGGACTCCTACTGAAGGAATGAAGCCAGTACCTGCTCTTAGGAATCTTCTTAGTTAACCAGTTTAGATATCACTGAGTACTGAAGCAAAAAGAACAGAAATTGTCCAAGAACTAATTGGAAATCAAAAAGATCTGTATGAATGACAACAAATTCATTGCTTGTCATTGAATTACAGATGTTATTGAGTGCAGTTATTTGCAAATACTATGGTGACCTAAATCAAATCCATGCAACACCAACCTGAAACTACCAAATAATCTATTCTCAGTTATGTTATAAGTTTTTATAAAACCAGCCAGAAACATCCAGCTCTCCCCTGCCTCCAGCTAACCAATAGGAGTTTGAATTGTGAGGCTAGGTGTGTAAAACAATTATTTAAAAGAAACTTAAGGTGTTTAAGAAAATACTTTTCAAAAGGTCAAATAATATCAGTACTGGTTTCCTTCAACCGCTTTTCCTTGCCTCTTAAGTTTTTTGCAGTACTCTCTATTTAAGTTCCAGGTACATAAAGCTAGCAAAAATTATGAGATTCTGTCAGCATCTTTTTGTTCTTTTCTGGCTTACTTGTTAAAGATAGCTTCAGAGATGTACTGTGCCATTGGACTTGCTTCTCATCTGGTGGAACTGAAATGTCTTCCTTCTCTTTCGAGTTTTTAGTGACTTAATTGTCTTCGTAACAAGAGTTTTCCCAGAGTTGCTGGGCAGCCTCCTGCATTTTCTGGAAACCTGTGCCTGTTTCCCCCCCCATGATGACATTCTCCTTCAAGGACTACATCAGCAATACTGTGTATGTGAACAAGGCCTTGGGCCACATTCAGAGAAAATTTTATTTTCTGTCAGTTGTTTCATTCCCAGCCCAGTGTTAAATCCTAACAATTTGTTACATTTTGGCTTAGAAGAAGTTACTGTACATCAAGCTATTGATATTCTAACACAGCAGTTTTGAGCTGTTCTTGATTTTCCCCTCAGTAAAATTAAGAAGTGGATATAGGACCCTTTTTTATAGGGAATTATAGCTTAGTAGAGAGAGAATGGTTTCATTACTCTGTCTTTCCAAGTTAAAAAGTATTTTTTAAAATGTAATTGAATGGTGCTTGGACTTTACCTATCTTTGTAAAACTGGGAATTCAGAGTCTACATGTTTGGTTCAGGAAGTAGAAGACTGTACTAATTCACTGTATAGAGTGAGTCCCACAGGAAAACACAATAATAGTACTAATGTAATGATAATTTCAGTGTTACATTTATTTTAGACAAAGAAACAAAACGGTGCACATCAGAGACAAATTCTAAGGGAAATTAGTATCTTGGTGCTAAAGTAAATATAACTCAGTAAAAGCTTTATTGGCTGTTACAACTACGGAATAGTTTACTCATTCGAATATCCCAGAGTTGTTTTTAACAAAATCTATTCTTGGTGTTTGTTTGTTTGGTTTTTTGTTGGTGTTTTTGGTTTTTTGTTGTTTTGTTTTGTTTTTATACAAGTACCCTTCTAAACAGAAGTCCATGGCTTCTGGCCTGAAATACCTTTTGGAATGACTGTGTTTTTATATTTGATAGATCCAGGCTTTATACATCTCATTGTGAAGTCTAGTTCCATAACTTGGGTTTCTGAAGCTACAGGCAGTGTCCTGGGGTGAGGGGCAGCAAAAGCAACCAATAGTATTTAATAGTTATTAAAAGCTACGCAATAATTTTCTGCAGTTACTATATGATATAAACACCGTGGGAGCCTAATATTATACTTTTGTGTCTCAACTACTGAAGTCTGTTTTCCTGCTTTGTAAAACATGAGCAAATCCATCAAATGCTCTTTTCTTCTTAACAAAAAACTGTCCCTGTCCTACATTGGTCTGACCCTTTTGACTGAGTTTTTCACTTGAATTTTGGAGGCTGGCTGCTGTGGTGGAATGGTTCTCTAGTCCAGTCCAAGTAGTGTCATCTTCCATCTTTCTGGAATTGGTGCTTTTGGAAATTTTATTTCCTGTAGTCTTTTCTAAGAATGAACTGTATGGTGTGTTCTCATGGAAGCCTTGTGGCACTGAGAAGGAATATGCATCTTTGTCACTCTGATCCAGCTGTAAATGATCTGTGTTGGAAACTGATTGTGTTTTCTCAGAAGAGTGAAGATGCAACAAATCTGCCATGAGATTGCAAGACTGTGTTTCTTCAGGCAGACTAGAGTTGCTGGTGTCCTCTAATTCCATGTATCCATCACAGTTTTTCTCATTAAAACCTCTTGGCATTTTATCTGCACAAGTCTTAATTGCATTCACCTGCTTCCCCTCTGGTAGCAAGTCATCTTTCTCTGAAGTAGCTCTAAAATGTTTTTCAGCTGTCTGTTCAGGCAGTGACTGAAGAGATGATTCATCACTGGAACGCAGTAGCAATGTTTTCTTCACAATTTCATTCAAAGCAGTATCAATGGGAGCAAAAATAAAATCATTGTCCTCAGATGTACTTGTATTTCTTCTTAATGTAATGTCTCCTTCACTATTGTTCTTTTCAGAGTTCCTTTCCATGTGGTCATCTGTAATTCTCTCTGGTCTGTTTCCTTCTTGTTCAGTGGGACTGAAGTTGAGGGGATGCTGAGGTTCAGTGTGGTTCCACTGATAAAGCTGCAATTTAGCCTCTTCAAGAGTGTTCTCTCTATCTGTATCATATGTGGGAGAATCTTTTAATGAAAGTAGCATGTTACTGAAGTCTGTACTTTGATTGTGGAGGGAGCTAGAAATAGAGTTTTGTCCTGTTGACTCTTCTTTAGTCAAATAACCAAGTGTATGAGGAACTTCTTGACTTGAAGAACTATCTGTGTCTGAATCTGATGTACTTATGTGATCACTACATTTATCAATGTAAGGTGATACTATTTCAGGCATGCTGGTATCTGACCCATAATTAATAGTGTTTTTCTTGTCTTCATTTTTTCCAATATGCTGAAGCTCAGTAGCAATGTTTGGAGACTCTGGTGGTGTTGAGAACTTCTCAGTTCCACTGTTTGTATCGACTTCCTCTGGTGGTGACTGACAGACTGGCAGGCTGTCACTAACATCAGGTTCTTCCAGTTCAAAGTCTGCTAAAGAACTACAGTCACTCAATGTGAATGGAGTCCCTTCATCTGAAGAACTATCGTCAAATATATCTGCTGAAGTATCTCTTTCATTTGTATGTTCAGTTTTACAGTCATACTCTGTAAGAGAAGAGTTTTCTATTGTTTGGTAGACACTTAAATTCTCAATATTTGTGTTTCTCTTGCAGCTACTGGGTAAAATAACATCTCTCACATCACTGGTTATATTTATGTTGCCATTTAAACCAGGTTGTTCATCACAGCTTTGCCTTCCAAGCATAAGTTTTGTAGTGCTCATGGGTTTGTTATATGAAATTACACCTTTTCTTTCAGAAGAATCTGGTGCAGCCTTTATGATTTCAGACTGCAGCAGACCAGAGTTGTTCCTGACCTTGCTATTCCTAGAATCTTCTGCAACTGTACGTGTTGGTATTGTGGAAAATGGAAAGCCAGTTTCTCCCATGAAGGATAAATCTGAATATGAAGAGACAGTTCGATTTGTGCAATAGTCAGCATTCAGTCTCTTGGCTATGGGAGGGAATCTGCTCTTCTCTGAGTCTTCGTTATTTGTAAATTTTGAACCTTTCTGTAATGCAATGTCATTACTTGATAATTTTCTTGGCATTACTTCGTTGCTGTTCTTATTATCTACCCTTACAGAAAGTAGTCCATTATCAGTAAAGTTTACATCTTCATCACTGCTGATACTAGTTTTGATATCTGAAAATGCTGGGGTTTTCTCCACATTGATCTCATTATTGCTTTGTTTCTGGTATTCTTCAGTATTTGATGCAGGTACACAGTTACCAATAACATTTTCATACAAAGTAGAAGTTTCTGTAGGCAAAACATATGTGTTTCTTGTAGAATTCCCATCAGAAATGAACAAATCATGCTGCATATGTGTTGGTTTGCTTGCAGAGCACTCTCTGCTCGAGGTTTCGTATGAAAAAGCTTGATTAGAGTAAATATGTTCTGAACCTGAATTTTTCTTCCTGCACATGAGTCTCCACAGGCTCTCAAGGTAGGGTCTAGCAAAAGCACCCAGACAAAAAGCACAAGCAAACGTAATGAGCACCGCGAGGCAGACAGCCAGTGCAAAGTCTTGCTCTGTTCTTCCTTGTCTAAGAACAGCATTAGTGTCCCGGGCTTTTCGAACCAAAATTGTCGAAACCTTTTCTTTCACCTCTATATTGTAGATGAGATATTTCTTTTTTGTTGTATTAAAAATACACATGTATAATCCTTCAGCAGTTTTCTTGGCATTGTGTATCACTAAATTATTCATTTTATCCAGTGTCATATGATGAAGACTGTTACCTTTTGAAATTTTGCCCCTAGGTGTCCACCAAGAGACTTGATTACCTGAAATAAAATACAAGTTAAATCTATCTTAAAAGTGTAGGATACTTGGTTTGCAGGGTTAAGTTATTACTTTAAGGACATATTCTCACCTATCTTGAGTAATTTTACCTGTAAGAGACATTTTTATTCATCCATACTCATTTTACATGGCACCATGGTGTAGGCTATGGCTGGTTGTTGGCTTCTGGAATGTTTCAAGGTTGTATGTACACCTGTGCCTTTGGGTCTGCTTGCATTTCCCGCTGAGTTTCGCCGCAATCTAATGCGTTGATTTGAACTCCATCAGAGTTGCTGTGACTTTCCTTGTTCATAAAGTAGATGGTATTTCTGATAAACCCTACGTATTTTCATTTGGGGATATAGCATTCCAAGCGGAAAGCCTTACCACCCGAAAGTGCTATTAGTCCATTGAACTGTTTTGCCATATGGCACATGACAAATCCACCTGCTCTAAGCTTGGTCTTAGTTTTCCTTCTGCATGGGAAGTCTTAGCTCTGTGAAGTTTGTCACTTGTACTGCAGGTGCTCTTTATTAATTGTAAATGCGGAATTAATTTCCTAAGTGAACCGTGTGCTACTAGCTGTACTTTTTATAAGTAATACTAATCCTTTCCCTTGCAAATAAACATTACTTTTCTTTTGCTGTAACTTGAACACTAGAGACACTGTTACATCCTTCTCAGTTTTCTACATACCCAAAAAGTGCCACCTCACTATTTAGTCCTTTGTTTACGTACCAAAATTAGCTGATAAATTTGCAATATACTACTATTTGAAGTTGATTTCTGTAAAATCTGGTTCACTTACTAGTTTAATGTAAGGAAGGAGATTAAGACATTTTTGGAGAAACATGACTTTCAAATATATTACTTATACTACTAGTACACTACTTTCTAATGGAATAATTTGCATGTGAAATTGTTGTTCAACTATTTTAAAACCAGATTTCTGTGATCATTCTGCATGCATTTGAATTTTAGCAATGTATGGATAGAGTCCCTGCTTCACATACCTCTTGTGTTGTCCAAGTCACACTCTAGCACTGACGTCTTCTCTGCTGGGATTACAGCAGTCCTGAGCAAAACTCTGTTGCTGCAGTTTAAATTAAAACTTGAAAGATACAGGAGAGGTTTCTGTGAATTGTTGGCAGATTGATTGTATGAAATGCTCCATGTTTGCCTCGTGGAGTCAAAAAGAAAATGAAGTAAATGTTTGAAAGTATTTAGTCTGCAGTTAAATATCCAGGCATTATTTGACAAGCCCACTTCAAGTTGAAAGAAGTTCAGGCTGATAAATATCTGTGGTAAAGGGGTTGTTAGAGCATTTCCATGGAGATTCACAACCTATTTGGAAAAAATTCAGACATAATTTGATAAGCCTTGCTACAGAATCCTAATTGCAGTATCAACATGTATTTTGGTATTCAAGCACTTGTGCAGTTATGGGAAGAATACATCTGGTTAGGATTTCAATAATACTGTTCTAAGCTTTTTAATTTAAATGAAAAGTTCAAATTGTGGTATATTTAGAATTTTCCCATTGTAGGCTACCTCTGTGTGAATGGAAAGCCCCAGGGCTCTCGCCATAGAAGGGATGGGGGTAGAAAAGGATATATGTGTGTTTAAGCCAGTTTTGGATTGATTTTTGCCACAGATAAATGCCAAATTTGTAGTTGGATTTTGAATGTTTAGCAGTGTCTGTTTTCTATATATATGAAAAACATATAAAAAGAATTATTATTTTCACCATTTGCTTTAGTTTTTATAAATGTATACTAATACAATAATCAAAGACCAATATAATCATGGTCACGTATAGCTGATAATATCTTTAATGGTGATTAACACAAAACATGGAAACAGTTGTAATGTTGCTTTACAACCTGTAATTTGTTGAGATCCCTGAAGGCTTCTGGATGAATTTCAGTTATCTTGTTGTTTTGCAAGTTGATATCCTTCAGCTGTGAACAGTTCTGAAAATCATTCAGATCAATCTGTCGTATACCATTGGATGAGAAATGGACAGTGTGTAAGGACTGCAGCAGGCCTAGTCCTAGGAAGAACAAAATTAGATTTCATGTTCTTGTTTTCCCAATTCCTCCAAGTGGCTTTTTAATATTATTTGCAACAGAATTCCTTCCATCCCAGTCTAATGCAACAAGTGGCTGCAGGCTTTGTGTTAGCATGCCTTTCCTATTCAGTGGTTGTCCCATTCTAAAATTTGCATAGCATCAAAAGCAGGTACGTTAGTACATTCACAATCAATGCATGTTTTAAAAATTCACATCTCCATGAAAGCAGTAACATTTCTTTTTGCTATCAAAATTATTCCAACTGTGGTCTCTGTACTTTGAGCACACTTCTCTGGAGAACTGGAAGTAGAAAAGGAAGAGTGTGAAAAGGGTGGAATTTGCTCAGCTGATAAAATCCACATATGTTAATTGTAAATAAAAGATGTGAGACACAAAAGGCGATATAGTATCTCCTATTTGTTGCCATCTGTAAGTTCATGGGAGTTTTTCATATGTGGAATTATTTGAATCATATTCATAGGATGTAAATCTGTCTGAAAACAAAGATGTAGTTGCTTCTGCCTGTCTGCCTGTGAACTATCAAGCATGACAGTGTAATTTTTCAGCATATCCTAGCTACAACAGCATGTGACTGGCATAAGTAGCCCTTTTCAATGCTGAAGATACCTTATTTTTCATAGAATCTCTGAAGGCAGCCTGCAAAGCTCTGGACTGCAAGTTTCAGTGGGAAGGCAAGCACTTGAACACTCAGAATCACCAGAGTTTGTCACACCTGAATGTCACTAAAATAGTTTTTGATCATACAGCATTGCTGAGAAGCTACTAGTTCCCACACAAAAAAATAAATATATATATTGCCCTTGGTGTCACTGGTTTACTGGAAATCCCTTATTTCGGTCTGCCGAGTAATTGATCTTTTGGTTTCTTGTGAAAAGTAGAGAGAATTGGTCATTCCTGC
>NW_009970716.1:119652-120231 GCF_000747805.2 Chaetura pelagica | reverse complement strand
GTAGAAGTAGAGGTAGCTGATAGTAAAGGCACTTGGAAGTTCTGGCATTAACTCTTTGCACCTGCATGAAACACTGTAGTTTGGATGCTTCCCTGAAGCTGGCTTTGTGCCAAAAAGACTCAGGAGCCTGAGCCTGGAGTGGTGTTTGTAAGAAGGGTTTCTCTGCGGCCAAACACCTTTGCTTTAGAATTCAGTTTGTGTTTTCTTACCAGAGCTTGAAAAGTAGATTGTTAGTGAAGCATTTTGGAGGAGGAAAGGTAAAACTCTGAATGTGTATTTAAACAAAGATGGGATTTAAATATAACTTTAAGTATGGTGGTACGATGCATAGCAATTTGACTTTTCAACATTGGTTGTCTTACAGAAAATAGTTGGATCTTCCTGATCCACTGAGGATCCGCTGATCCTATAATGTGTAGTTTCATTTTATATCTGTCAAAACAAGTAAAATCTGCATTCATGTATTTTATAATGTAAGCTTTTCTATCCTGTCTATATGGGAAAATTACAGACACTACCAAATCATTATGTGAAATGGGTTTCCTGCATGCCAGAGCTTAAATGACCCTGTGTAGGTGT
>NW_009970716.1:109861-119637 GCF_000747805.2 Chaetura pelagica | reverse complement strand
GGCGGTTCTTGGTCTCCTCCAGCATTTTCAAGATCTAGAGCTAATGAGTCTGATTAAGTTCTCAGATATTGATTAAATTCAGCAAACAATATATAGGATAGTGTTGCACGTATGCTGGATTCTGTTTCATTTAAACACTGTTTGGACAACACGAACCTTCAGTTTATGAGGACAGAGTGTCACAAAGGCTGCAATGCCTAGCAGATTTCAGCGACTACCAAACATTTCCTAAAAGCCTATTGAAACCTTACAGCCCTCACTACTGACAAGTAACCCAACTCTAGTTGGGTGTCAGATGGCATAGAGAAAAATTGTTTTGACTGTACAAGTTATTTTCCTGTCTTTGTGAAATAATGAAATTGGAGCAAATTTTGTTTTCAAAAGTATTGACTTCCTTCTTAAGAGTAATATGAAATTAATTGTTCAGAATTATCTTCACATTAAGGTTTGTGACTGGGTTGTGGAGGCTAGTGTTTTTCCAAAGATTGTTACTTTCCTTTCTATACAACAAGGAAAAACACTGGTTCCGCTCTCAGAAGATGTATTTGGTTATATTTGACTGACATTAAGGCATTATGATTGCAAAGACTATAAAAAAAACCCCACCCTAATCCAAAACAACACATTTGGCACCAGTCTCCTGATTCACATGCAGGTCAAACTCTCCCTCACCTTAAGCATAACTAAATGAGATTCTGAATTCACATAAAAAACCAGCTTACCCCTTGGGAGTTAGGCCCTTAAAGATTTTAAAGCTTACCTCTTGGAACTGTATTAAGGTTATTTCTTTCAACTGACAATACTTTCAAAGCAGGCAGGAGGCGAGAGTCTTTTCCATTCTTCTGAGACCCATGTCCAGGCATAGGTATGTCCAGTGTCAGGGTGTGGATGGCGTTATCATTGAGGTTGAGAGTTTCTAAAATGGGCAAATTTCTAAAAGTAGTTAAGGAGACTTCAGAGATCAGGTTGTTACTAAGATTCAGGTGTTTAAGCATCCATTCTTCATTTCCTCCATCAGCGTGCAGAAAAGTTTTAATGTTGTTGTAACTAAAATCAGCTGTTACTGCCATTTGGAATACATCTGGAATCAGAGATAGTCCAGTGAAAGAACAATTCACTGAGAACTCCCGATCCCACCAGCAGTCTGAATGGTTATGTGTATCAAGAAGGATCTGCTGTGACTTGATTCCCACTAATCCAGGAAGATTAAAGTAAAGGGCCACAGTTATGACACTCAAGTGAAGGTTATCCATAGTTCCTATATGGAAAATGCAGAATTACAGTGAGTACAGCATAACGAGAGTTAAATGAGAAGCGGAAATACTTTCACATAAAAAAAATCAACACCAAGTAATTACCTGAAGCATTACTCACATTTCACCTTAAACATACAAAACCATTACATTTTTGGACTCTTAGGTATGTTTCAGAAAACATTCATAAATTGATAACCTACCCCCTCACTCCACCTCTCCCCAAAAATAATCCGAACCGTTCCTTTCCAGCCCTTCAGTCGAGAAACGCGGCTTCTCAGGACCTTGTGAACAAACAATGGTGGAGACTTTTGAACTCTACTTCAGGTATCATACACAATTACCACTGAGCAAAGTCCACTGGATATCATCCATGACAAAGAGATGTGGAATGATTTTCATACTTACACTTAATAAAATACCAGTTTCCCTGTCAATAACATCAATGTATTTTTAATGAAAAACTACATCTGTATAAATAATACTTCTGAACCACAGCTGCGTATGTTAGAATTTATTGTTTCATTGCAAAACAAAGATGAGAAATGCAATTGTCTTCTACCTATTGAAACAACCACCACCTTTACATATGCTGAGAATTCTTCACATTTAAGTTGTTTCAACGTACCCAGTAAGGTGTTTTACACACAGGCATGTAGAATGTACTTTAAACACACAATCTTAAGTGCATCTGTAGGATTACAATAAATAATGTGCCACACCATGTTTTAAATACATAAAGAAAAATGTACCTTAGACAGTTAGAAGATAAACAACCAATAAATGCACAGCACATGGCATGTGTGGGGCTGACACTCCCCGAACTGTGTAGTGAAGGCAATAAAAATATTAACAGTACATAAATAGTGGTAACAAATGGATATTCTATTTCATTAGGTACCTGTATTATCAGTTTTGCTACATTTGAACAAAAAATCCACACTTCCAAGACCAACTCTCCAGACCATGATTTAAGAGTACCTTTATGAGAAATATTTCAGCTGTGTTGCATATGGTATTTTAAACAGAACTCTTGACAATCGAAAGAATCTAATAGTTGTATATAGGCACGTCAGTATTAACCAAAGAGGTTTAACGTGCTCCCCATGTGTAATCTACTTGACCAAGGCAGTATATGCCATTTTCAAGATTTCAGCTTTAAGGATACTGCTGCTTTTATTTTATAAGTATGTGTGTATTTATATAAAAATAAAGTGACAAACTTCCATTAGCATGAGTGAAAATTCTAAAATTTTTAGTTTATTTCCTTCTCAATACTGTAACAGCTAGTAATTTGGGCACTCCTTAGTGACAATGATGTATGTATGTTTTCAGCAAAATGTGTGTTTAAGTGGTTAACAAATATTAACTGTAGTAAAACTAGAAAGTTCAGGAAGTATAACAAATGTTAGTACTTTCCTGTGATCTTTACTGTGAGCAATTCAGTGACTTTTGCTACATTTTATTCTGCTTATTCTGTTTGTCAGAACAGCTCCAAGGCTACCCACCCCCTCCAACCCCTTACAACTGCTGAGCATCAATATCAGGCTTTGCTTTAGAGTAATGACCCCTCTGACCTCCTGTGTGGCAGAATGCCCGACCTGAGGATTCCCCCTCCAGAAATCACCTCCACCCACACACACCCTGCGTGAGGACTTACTGACTGCTAATAAATACAGCAACTGGGACCTTAGATATGAACTTCTTGTTGCAGCAGGAGCTGATTTGTATCTTGTGGAATTCTAAGTACTGCAAGAGCTATAAAACAAGGGCAGATACTTTATCTTCCCTAAATAAATTACCAATTCTGAAGTTAATGTGTAACATTTGCACAACTTTTAGGAAGAGAATTGTGTGCTTATCTAGAAAAACTTGTCAAAAAACTACTTGCAAAGTAAATGTTACTTGATGTGACTGTGAAACAAAACGATTTTAAAATGAAGAAAATATGGGGGGTGGTGGAGTGGATAACTTACAATGAGCTGGTCTATTTTTAGTACACAACGCCTTACCTCTGCAAAAGCACTTACAAGGCTATTAACAGTTTCTATAAGGTCCCAGTTCACCATAGGCACAGTTTCACTGTTGGCAACTTCAAATGCACATGTATATACTCTGCTGTCACAGGAATTGGTGCCCTCACCTTTAGAATAACAGACTTGCAGTTTTACTCCAGAATTTCATTCTGAGGTTCTCAATAATGCATCAGTTCTGATGTTTACAGGGAGACAGATCTGATCTCACACACTGCTGCTTAAAAGTCATGCTCCAGATTATTACCTGTTGAGTAACTGTTCACATTCAACCACTCAGGAAATTACTTTTTTTGGGTAGTGAGCAAGTTGTCAGTGCATCTTTAAAAATGTACTTCTAATATAAATACATTTTACAAATACTTCACATAAATTAAGCAACCGTAGAACCCCTAAACTGCACAGATAGACTAGGAGCTCAAGCAATACTTAAATAACTGTAAGATTACTTTGAAATTGGAGTTACATTTCCAAACTTGATATTATTGATACTTGCAAATATTATTTGTGCTAGCATATTTTTTTTAATTACATGGGAATATATGGCAGAAATAATGCAATATTTTAAAGTGAGTCTGCCATTACTCCTCTTAGTACACATATGGTAAACCACATAATTTTGGGGGAAATCATTCCATCAGCCTTTAGCAACAAATGAAGACAAAAAATGGCCACTTCCACCATCCCAGGCAAATCCACTTCCAACAACAGATTGACATTCCTATTGAAGTATTTCATATTGAAGTTGTGTTCTCAGCAGCCCTTGAAGTCTTGGGAGGCAGAGCAAACTTCCCTTAAATGCAGCCAAAGGCAGTCGAGATTGTTGCTGAGATCACATGGGTTGAATATATATTCTACTGATCCAAATTCAGGAAGGTACTTCAGAAGGCATGTAGACCAAAAGCTCAGTACGTCAGTGCCACTGCTGCAGCTAACAGGACAGTGCTGAAATACTGCTGAACACAACAGCCTTTGCTTTAAAATATTATGTAATAAATGTTAGTATAAACTGCTGTAAAAACATAAATCCTTGAAGGCATGCAATTACTTCATACAAATATATGTAAACACAAAAGAGAGCTCTCCTGGTAGTGGTTTGCACTCTAGTGCGTGGCTCCACACGGATTGACAGAAGTCTGGCACCCCATGTTATAACCTGTCACCTGAACCTTGAACAGTGTCCCGTCTGCGCACATGCAGAGCTTGAAACGCAGCCAGTTGCCGTTATTAAACTGTTCCCCGTAAGAAGAACTTGGCAGTCTCATTGGGCTGACCATCACAGTTCCATTCAGGATTATACTGTTTTCCTGTTAAGAGGGAGAAAAAGAAGTACAGCTTCTAATTTAAACAAGGCAAGTGGTTTTTCAAAAGAACAAGCTGTTTTAATGAATCAATGGCATCTTTAGGATGGCTGTAGAAATCAACAGAACAAAAAAAGTACATAACACAAGGTTTCGTTTCTAATCAAATTTGTAAATAACACCTATGGATTTATTAATTATTGCCAACAATGTGCTTTGCTGTTCCAGTGGCAGACAGGTGTTGAGAGAGATAGCAGCAGTGTGGCTCTTCACTTGACAGAACTATTAGCAAATGCAGTAAATGTAAAAATATGTACATGAAATGGAAAGCAGTGTTTGAATTCATACATGAAATTCATTCAAAAATCAAAGTGCAGGTATCTCTATTTTTTATCTTCCTTTAACCTTTTCCATCATTCGGTATACTCTGCAATCTTAACAATGTCCAAATATCTTAAAAGAATGCTGGTGAGCTTTGCTGTGGCAGCACAGAAAGTATTACTCCTACTTGTATGCTCCTTTGTCAAAGGTTGCTGTCCCAAGTAAATCCTCCAGAAGAGATTAATTCCCATTGGTATTTGTTTCAGTGCAGAGGCTAATAGCTTAGCTTTAATTGCATTGTGGGTTTTTAGTGACTTAATAGTAGTAAATAATTGTTACCTGAAAGCTACTGAACTACCGATTAAAAGAAAAGTAATAATCCACCTTTTAGAACCCTTACTAAATATACCGACTGCAATGAAACTTTTATGCATGAGTACTTCAGATAAAACTTGAATCCATATAAAGCTACATCAGTTTATTATTTGGCTGAATTTGAAACCAAGCTGTTAAAAAAAAAAAAAGCTGATTTGAGGTACTTACTGCTTTAAGTTCCATGCTACCCCCCATTCGAAATTCAATGGTCTTGCCTGTTATGAAAACACCTTCATTTCCACGAACAATAGCACGGCCATCAACCTTTATGTTTAGATCACTGGTTGCATTGCTGGTAATCTAAGAACATTAACGAAAATAAATCCATTGCAGATCAATGAAAATGTGCTGCTTGGGTTTGTCTGAGTAACATTAATTACCTTAAAAATACTGCTACACAATTTAATAAAAATCTTCAATGCACTTTTTGCCTTTCTCTCATTTACGTCTGTCAAGCTTCTCCCCACTTCCACATTCAAATTTGAAAACAAGAATTACTTTATTTTGGAAGGTATATAAAATAGCTTATGTGTGCATTTTGTTTGTGATAAAAATAACAATGCATATGACAGTTTAATGGGATATACAGTTGACGCTGGTAGCAAATACAGGCTTCCTGACAGGAGTGACTATGTAAACCTACTCCTCTGTCTTCATCTAATCTGTCCCTTCCAAACTATTTATTTGTTGGCCAGCAAAGGAAACACAAAGAAGAACAAATGGAATAAACTTTTTTGTTTATCCTTAACAGGATTCTTCATGCTTCCTAAGGCCCACTCAGACCTCTAGAAACCCATCAATACTACTCTACTAACATTATACAAAAGAAATAGAGGCTGTACTCCATTTGTAAAGCCTTTATTATAAGAGATAATACGGAAGAAATTTCAGTCTGTCCTTAAGATCAACATTTTAAATGTACACACCATTATTTAGGTATTTTAGTTTTCCAATAAAATGTATTAAATGTAGAAACCAACTCAGAACTTCTTTCACCTAGAAGCCATGAACTGACATAACTCATATAATGCTGTGATTGTTTCTACACTTTTACTCTGGCTTCTGAAATTCTGATTGGATTACCATTTATCTCCAGCAGAAGGAAAATTATACATGAAGTTCTGGTAATTGTTTTTTAAGTTCTTACTAGAAACAGAGAAGCTTTTCATAGAAATATTATTTCTGAAACAGTTATCTAGGCACAAAAAAAATGATAAATGCTTAATGAAAAGACATACCTAGCTGGCATGGTATTCCAGATACTACGCTCATTTAATGATGTCAGTTTTCATTTCTGCTCTAATTTTTATGGTGATTCATGTTTTCAGAGCTGCATTTTTAGCTACGTTTGGTCAGATTTTTAAGTATGTTAGATTGTATTAGTAAACTTTTTTCTTATTCTACAACTATGGCAATTCTGTAACGAGATTTTATGAAAAGTAAAGGTACTTTAAAAAGACATACCCTCTCTGTAGAGGCTTTCTGTACATTCAAGATCTTAACTCCATTTGGCAGATGGAACTCGTGAGTTTCATAGTCTGTGCTGAACAAGGTATTTTGTGTCCTTGGGTCAACAAATTCCATCCCAACATCACTGGTAATAGATGTTTTGTCTTTTTCCACGCTCAGCTTAGTTGTGCCTTGCTGAAATACAATCTTCAGAAACAAAGTCATTACGTTAATCACGTTTCTAATATAATGTTCATTAATGTTAGTGTAATTCCATAGCGTTGCTCACAAACTTTCAGTTCATGATACCACTTACAGGCTGATTGTTTCCAGTGATCACTAAATCTTCATTACGCCTGCCTCCTACAGTGCTTTTATACAATGGATGTATGACACCCATGTCAGAAACTTGCTTAAACCTCAAGAGGCCACTCTCATGGAACTCCATACTGTCACAGCCATTGGGGCCGATTCGAATCACTGCCCAGATAACTAATGTAATCTGAAAGAGAAACACACATTTTCAAATATTTCTTTGATCGTCCGGATCTTCCCACAAGTACTGTATTAACTAGGTATTTTCTTTGAAAGAATTACTATTACTAGTGGTTAAGTGAGCTCTAGGCGTGAATTTACTTTAGTCTGTTTAATTCCTACTGGAAACACCAGAGCACATTTCATTATAAAACACATTTTGCATGATTTTTAGACTCATCTGAAATGGTAACTAAAATAATTTGTCTGTGTATATATATATAGATGTAAGTATACACATATATATATTTGAAATTAAAATATGTCCATAATTAAATCTTTTTCCTGTTTAAGTGTAATTATGGTACCATTACCTAATCAGATTTCCTGAACACAGTAGCTCAGTTCTGGATATATTTACCCTTGAACTACAAGAAAGCACTTTCACAGGAGGATGTCCACTTATGACAAATAATAGATTACTTCTCATCGATCAAGCTAGTAGTTAAAACACTGAAGGCTTAAAGTGCAGAGGCTGATTAATTCTGAATGTTCATCTGCAACTCTTATTATCTGTAAAATGTTCCTGTTTAATGGGAACATTTTTAACAGAAATTGCATAACAGTCTATCCTGAATGTATTTGTACTGTGCAAGTAATACTTCACACATTTGCTATTACTGAGTTTTGGGAATGGAGAGACAATTTCAAGGTTCCTAATTCTGTGTTACATAAAGGGTAGGTTCGTTGCTGGGACCATGGTAACTGAAATAATGATGACTGAATTTCCAAGATTCTAGCATCTAATCTTGCTCAGACTACAAAAGAACAAAAAGATAGGAGAAAAATGAGAAATCTCCTTCAGTATATTTTAATCTTTCAGTATATTTTATCTTTCTTGGCCACAGTGGAATAAGTTTTATTTCTCTAATAAACCTTCAAAATTAATCACATCCTAATGTTGCTTACAGGCTAAGTATTGTATAATGCACAATATTGGATAATACTCACAACGAGATTGATGACAGCCAAAATAAAAAGAAGAACAATCACACAAATGGCCAAGTTGCCTTTCCTGCCACGTAAGCCTGTCTTATGGAGACGGTCTTCATCAATGGGAATGTATCCCGCTTTGAAGTTGCTGTTGTGCTCCTTGTTGACATTCCTGCGCTCCACAGCCTTCTCCCGCATAGACTTCTTCACCGGGCCGTTGGAGCTTTGCTGTCATGCAAACACAGATGAGCTGTTGTGAGGCATGGGAATCTGCCAGAATTATACACAGGTATGGGAATCTGCCAGAATTATACACAGGTATGCATACAAAAAATTACAAATTTGAACTAACTAGTAGAACATATTACATATTATATTCAATATTAGACTTCAGTCTGCCACTCTGTAGTTAGAATACATGTTTACAACTGCTGCAAGCTCTCCTAATGTTATGACTAAAATGAAAATCCAGATAAAATATATATTGTCTGAAAATATATGTAATTTTTATTATGGCAGGTAGAAATTATTAGTAACAGTTCCAGTAAAAAAACCAAAACAAACAATCAGCTGTAAAGAACTTCATAGAGTTTTTACGTCTTGGGGATGATACAGGACATAATCCCACAGGTCATTTGCCAATACACAAGATTTTAGTTCCCCCCATGCTAATGGGGGCAGACTATCAATTTATCCAACAGGAGTGTGGTGGATACAGTTTTAAAGTTACTCTGATAGCACAGGGTTTGCATTCAACTTCTATTACATGCATGCAGCATGAAGAAAAACTCTGTAGGGCTTCAAGCCTGGCACGGAGAACTCGGCCAGCCTAGCTTTAATACTCTGAGGCAACTAAATTGCAAAGATACCCCTTCCATGCGACAATTTAACACAGAGGGGAAACTTGCAGATATTCACAGGAAAAAAATCCCTTTGATGTATTTTCATAACTTTGTCAAAAAATTTTTTTCCACCTCCCTTCAGTGGAGCAGGTTGCTACTTAGGGTTGAATTCCTCAAAGAAGAGGCTTGATCCTTCCGATGGGATTAGGTCTGCGCATCTGAAATGAATACTGAAGTTGCTCCCTAAGCTTACTGCATTTGTATGGGTCTACAGTGATAGAACAGTTAAAAATGTTGTCTGTTCCTTCTGTTGCTGAACAAGAACATTTTATCAAGCTTGGTGCTTGACCTGAACAGGTTTATGACGAGCTTCCTCGAAAGCCACTGCAACCCTGCACAAACTCAGAGCTGAGGGGGGAAGCGGAGAGATCTGTGCTCTGGGGAAAGGGAAATGGAAAACGCTGAGTAACACGACAGTATCTGGTCCCGAGGATGATGTGTTCTTGAACGGATCTGACGGCGAGATGTGCAGTTTTATCGCCCGTCAGGTAAGGGCAGCACAACTACAGACAGCAGCAGGACTGTGAGAACCCGGCTGGACAAAGCACTGGAGCATCCCTGCAGAGCTGGCAGCGTTACCGAGGCACTCGGGCGCGGCAGGTGGGATCCCCCGGCACTTCGGGGCTCGCTGCTGCCCCCGGCGCACAGGCCCACTGGGAGGGACGTTCCAAGAAG
>NW_009970716.1:9815-108466 GCF_000747805.2 Chaetura pelagica | reverse complement strand
GGGCGCTGACCCGAGCATGCACCCCCTTATCGCGGCTGTAACGCCCGGTGCCCGTAGCCCTCACAGCTTCAGCTGCGTTCTCTGCGTGTGACAGGGCTCACGGAAAGCAAGGACTGCAGGTTCAAAGTCATCACAGGACCATAGGATTGGTTTTGGTTGGAAAAGGCCTTTAAGATCAAGTCCGGTTGTTAACCCAGCACTGCCAAATCCACCCCTAATCCACGTCCCTAAGCACCACATCTACCTATCTTTTAAATACCTTCAGGGATGCTGACTCAACCATCTCTCTGGGCAGCCTTTCCAGTGCCTGACAACCCCTTCAGTAAATACATGTTTCCTAACATTCAATCTAAACCTCCCCTGGCACAACTTGAGACCGTTTCCTTGTCCTATTTCTTTTTACTCTGGAGAAGATACCAGCCACCTCACTACAGCCTCCTTTCAGGGACTTGTAAGGAGTGATAAGGTTTCCCCTCAGTCTCCTTTTCTCCAGGTTAAACCACCGCAGTTCTCTGGTAAGACTTGCGATCTCTACCCTTTACCAGCTTGGTTTCCTTCCTTTGGACATACTCCAGCACCTCAGTGTCCTTGTAGTGAGTGGGCCATAGCTAAACACGGTGTTTGTTTGGGGTGATATTTGAACTGTATTGATTGACTCTGGATCAGAAAAGTATTTGATGGTAGAAGACCAGCAGATTGAAGGACCACGGGTGAGGGTGTGCTTAGAAGGAATTGCCTGTGGCCTGAGAACAATCAGGGAAAGGTGAGGGAAAAGGACGTTGAAAGTGAGAACAGGGTCATCCAGCTTCCTCTTCCACGTGGGAAACCTGTCAGAGCTGAGAGGCTGCTGCAAGACAGCACAGCTGCAGAACTGCTTTGGGAGAGGAGAAGCAGGCATGACCAAAGGGTTTTGAGTGTGGGTGAAGAGAAGGCTACAGATGGATGTAATGGGGTGCATGGAGGAGGATAAGGTAACGGAAGAGACTGAGGAAGCAAATAAACAGAAGCAGTAGAGAAGACATAAAATAAGGGAAAGCTGAGATGAAGGAAACTGAGCTTTGACAATTGAGAATTTTTTCAGTGGAAAATCTTAACAACATTCTCACTCTTGTGTCTCGAGATTTCTTTAGCTTCAGGACACTGATAATTGATTTAGTCATGAGCCTGTGACCACCTACTGTGTGCTGCAGTTGGTGAGAAATGGTGCTGAGCGGGGACACAGCATTTTCAAGGGCAGTCAGTACTTTTTTTATTCTTTGTGTTATGTAGAAGTTACAGCATGTTAATAACCAGTGTAACTCTCTACAGGATTCCTGGCAATGGACAGTTTTAAGCAGGAGTTTGAGGGTAGCTTGTAAAGCTGTCACAAAGTGCAGGACACCGAAGGAGGAAGAGCAGAGGCACAAATGTTAAAATCTTCCAAAGGGATGGTAAAGGTAGGCCTTAGGAGGGCTGAGCAACAGTTGGAGCTGAAGTCTCTGTAAGTGAGGTGAGGGTAGTATGTGAGGTCTTGGGAAATGAAGATGAGCTGCTTCAGGCTGCCATTGTGGAGGAGAAGGAACTGGCAGATGGAAGCACCATGGGCGTTATGTCTGTGTAATGAGCTGGAAAAATGCACCACTCCAAAGGTGGTGTTATGCTGGAGGTCAGAGGGGTGAGACTGCTCCTTGAGGCCAAAGGAAAGCATGTTGCAGCAATCAAAATGCAAGCTGGCAGGGGAATGGAGGGGAGTTCTTACCTGTTTTGGAAGCTTGTAAAAACCATATGGAGCCATTAAAGCCTGAAAACCTAGAGGGTAATCTATAAAGATGGTGCATGGGTAATGGGTAAAGATTAAGGAAGCAGGTACAAAGTGTAGGTTCTCCTGGCACGCAGTAGCATCCGGGACAGATTAACCCCTTCAACTCCTTTTCAGAATTGTATTTGCTGAAAGTGGTGTAGTTTTACTGTTCTGTTGTTTCCTAGGTGTAATGCTGGATTTTGCCAATTCTTCAGTGGTATCTGTTTCAGTTGGCAACTCTTAAAAATGAGATTAAATGGCATGGAGGCCTCATGTGGCTGTTAGCAACAGTGAGATAATAGCCTGATATGTATTATTTAAGCTAAAAAGGAAGATGAGATTTTCAACTAATAAATTTTTTCATTCAACAATCTCCTGTCATTATTTTTAAAACTCTGTGTTGAAAAATTTTAACACAGACCCACAATTATTAGGATTCTCCCTTTAGACATATTTGTGGTTGCATCTTCTTGATGAATGGGGAAAGGAGTAAAGTTTTCTCAAGCAGTGAGATAATTGGGTGGTACAAGTTCTGATGTCTGCTTTGTTTGCCTGTTAACGATGTGAACCTTTTAAAGATGAGTATTCTAGCAGATGCAGTAAGAAAAGTTTGTGAAGATATAATTTTAGGGGAAAAAAAGTAATGATCATAACAAAAATAATTTTAAGTAAGAAATCCCAGGCAGATGTATTAATACACATGAATTTACAGATTAACTCCTGTGATCAGAATCTGAACCGATGCTGTGAAATAATAGAACTGAACTCTCAGATTCAAGGGCAGCTCTTCACAATCCTCAATGAAACATCTCGAGAAGGTAAATCAGTGCCTTGTCTTACTCCTAACACATTTCGCACACATCATCTTTACAAGCTCTGGTTCTTCCTGTAAGTGTTCTCACAATTTCTTAATGTATGTATTTTCTTAGGTGGGCATTATGCAGGTATGGAAACAATAAAAACTCGTCTCCTGCCATGGCTAGGCACTTCCTGTGCTGCTTCTGGAAGGCTCTTTGAAACCAGCTCCTCTCTCATTCAGGTATGTAGGAACATTTTTTTAAGGGTGTAGAACGGTATGAATAGGTAACTGCAGGGGGAGCTTTGCTGACTTTCTGTTAATAATAGCCTTCCTCCCTGATTTTGCTGAATGTGGTATGACCTTAGTTGCTTATGGAGGAAACTATGCTATTTCTCTGTCTCATCTTACATTCAAGCAAAATCAAAGACGTTTTTGATTTAATTAGTCATTAAAGTTTCTTTTGACATTCTACAGCTTATGCCGTCTCACAATAGTGAGCGACGATATGGAAAAATTTGCTTTGTAAAATAAGCTATGTTCTTGCACTGCTATTCCTTTCCTTTTCCTTTTCTGCTACATTTACATTTGCAAAGAGATCAGAGAAGTATTTATGCTGCATATCTATTAGTAAAAACCTGACACTGTGTGAAGATACATGTGTAAGCTGAAGTTGTGTATAAATCTCAGGCATTTATCTGTGAGCTCCCCTTATTTTGTTGAAGAAAAAAAATATCTTTGTTTAGTATCTGACCATTATAGTATCTCCAGAAGAGGGAGGGGGAAAAGAAGTACTTATGTCCATCATGATGCCATCACGTGCCTGACTTGATGCTTGGAGTTAATATGTATTTGGTATTTGCTGAAGAAGTTGTAGTACTAACAGTTTAGCAGAAAGACAGGTCTGCTGTGGCTTTGTGCTTTGAAAGAAAATAAGAGCATTTGTTGATGCAGACTAGATGAAGATATTGAAGATGTTGAGATTTGACACTTATGATTCCATGTTGTCTGACTTCTCATTTTTACACTTGTGTAAAAATCTTTCACAATTAAAATAAGGACAAATAAAAAGTAATATCCCTTGAGAGGTGGATTCTAGTGTATTGCAGGAGTAGAGTTTTGCCAAAAACCCTCAACATTTAAAATAATGATTTTACTAAATGACAGCATACTTAATACACCTGTTATGGATTTGTCACTGCACGTGACATTCTGAATTTAAAGAAAAGCCTACTGCATGGTTGCTTATTTAATTATGGTAGTATCAGGCAAATATATATGATATTAAACACAGAGCTTCATGTCAAAAAACTTTACTTGAGTTAGTGATACAGTCAGTCAGAGGATGTCTGACAGGAAGAAAAAAAAAGCAACATATCTGCAAGAACTCTTTCATCAGAAGATGTATATACAGGTAGTAAATCTGCATATGCAGATCTTCTACATTCTTTATCATGAGGTCTGAAGGAAATTAATATTTTTCATGTAGAAAGCACACAACTGCTTTTGTTTTCAGTTACTTAAAACATGGTCTTTACTAAAATGTTTAGAAACACGTCTGCTGATCACGCTATACTACATTGCTGAAGGTTTATGTAAGGTTGAACATCCTAGCAGCATGGGTTTTTGTTTTGTTGAAGGATTCAATTGAGAAAGAGAAGCAGTTGAGAGAGCTGGATATCAATCACACTTGTCTACTGCAAGAGCTGCAGGAAGAACTGACTTCAACTCGCCTACAGCTCAACCGTGTGCAACAAGAGTAGGGGAATTAACTATGATTCTTTTTGTCTGTTTTTTGTTTTTCAACAAGCCATGTTTTTCTCTTGACACCTAAATACTGATGGCGATTTGTAAGTATTGGATTTCTGGCTTAAAATAAGAGCTTCAAAATACATCTAGGCTCTGGATTGTCTGTGTGTATCCAAAGTGGGGTACAAATGATGGTCATGCATGCATTCATAAATTAACTTGGTAGATTTTGCTTCTGGCAGAGGAGTTGAAAAACATGCCAGTATTCTAGATGAAAGGGTTTTGTGTTGCGCATGAGCATCCCAGTGGGATTACAGTGAATGAACCGCTGCATGCTGAGCAAACCTTGATAAAAATCAGTTGAATAGCTGTATTGCAACACTTTTTGAAGGACCTACAACATGTCGTAATTAGTCATAGTATGTAATCCATATGTGAGCATCTAAGAAGACCAAAACCTGCTGTAGTAAGATGGAGGAAGAAAAAGAGACAAATTTTCAAGTAAGTGACTAGACTGAACTGCTTTTGTCCAGTTGTATGGGACACATTTTGTGGACCTCTGTAGTCCCAAATAGTGTTAATTGCTTCAGAAACAAATTCGTGCAGCTAGTGCCAGTTCCAGTGCAGTTTCAGAAGTAGCTCCAAGTGACAGATACTTTATCGTGCATACTACTAGCATGAGAACAATCAATATTCACCTTCTTTGGGTCAGTACAATAAGTTATTTAATTTAATACTCTTACTAAGTGATTGCAAGAATATCAGGTTCTCGGAACTTCAAAGTGCTTAAGCTAGATTACAGGAAAGGGGCTTGATAGAATGTTTCATCCTGTATCCTAATCTTGCGGGTATTTCCTGCTTTCATTGAACTGTAGAATCACAGAATGGTTTGGGTTAGAAGGGACAGCCAAAGGTTGTCTAGTCCAACCACTCTGCAGCTGGCAGGGACATCTGCCAGTAGAGCAGGTTGCTCAAAGACCCATCCAGCCTGACCTTGAGCACTTCCAGGGTTGGGACACCCAAACTTCTCAGGGCAACCTGTTCCAGTGTCTCACCACCCTCATTGTAAAGACTTTCTTTCTTATATCTAATCTAAATATTTTATCTTTTTTTTTAGTCTAGAGCAAAAACCCCTTGTCCTATTGCTAGGACAGAAGTAAAAAAGTAAGGTCTCTCTCCATCTTTCATATAAGCCTCCTATAAGTACTGAAAGGCTGCAAAAATGTCTCCTTGAAGCTTTCTCTTCTCCAAGTTAAACAACCCCAACTCTTTCAGCCTTTCTTCCAAGGATAGTTGTTCCAACCCTCATATTATTTTGTGGCAATCCTCTGGACCTGCTTTAAGATTTTCATGTCTTTTTTGTAGTGTGGACCCTGGAGCTGGACACACTACCCCAGGAGGGGTCTCACAAAAGGGGAGTAGAGGGAGAAAATCACCTCCCTTGACCTGCTGGCCATGCTTCTTTTTATGCAGTTCACAATACGGTTGGCTTTCTGGGCTGGCAATGTACCAGCCCATTTTTAATTTTTCATCTATTGCTACCTCCAAGTCCTTCTCCATAGGTCTGCTCTTAATCAATTTTTGACACCAGTCTGTGCTGATACTGGTGATTGCCCTGACCCATGTGCATAATCTTGCACTTGGCGTGTTGAATTTCATGAGATTCACTCCTCAAGCATGTCAAGGTCCCTCTTAATGGCATCTGTTCTCTCAAGAGTATCAACTGCAGTGCTCAGCTTGGTGTCATCCACAAACCTGCTGAAGGTGCACTCAATCCTGCTGTCGATTTCATTAATAAAGATATAGATCAGTACCAGTCCCAATAACAGATGGCTGAGGGACACTGCTTGTCACTGATCTCCATTTGGACATTGAACTATTGACTGCAACTCTTTGGGCTTGGCCATCCAGCCAATTCCATATCCATCAATTAGTCCATACATCAAATCTATACCTCTCCAATTTAGAGACAAGTATGTTGTGTGGAACTGTGTCAAAGATATTACAGAAGGCAAGGGAGATGATATTGTTTGGTCTTCCCTTATTCATTAACATGTATTAGCATCTTTGTCTCATCTTGGATGAATGCAAGTATTCCAGTTTTTCACTATCAAAACAGTCAGTCAGCCTTGATTAGTTAAAGATCAGTGCATCCCCCTGTAAAGAAGATAAGAGGATAAAAAAATCTTGTGATCTTGTGGTATATATTAAGTACCAAAAGTGACAAGGTAGGTACCAGAGAAGCACCCCATGTTGTCTGGAGGAAGGGAAAGGTTTTTTGTTTATTCTTCACATTTCAACTGGTTTGCCAGAATTAGGTAATCTTGCAAAATAATTCAAGCTTGGAAGGTTTAAAAAGCAAAGGAGTTTGTTTTCTGTTGATATTTCTAACTGTAGAGAAGAGTTATAGGAGACTGATGGATCTTATTAACATATATACCTGAAGGAACAGTGCAAAGAAGATAGATCCTGGCTATTTCCAGCGGTGCCCAGTTAGAGGATGAGAGGCAGTGGATACCACTGGAACACAGGAGGTTACCTCTCAACATCAAGAAACATTTTCTGACTAGGAGGTGGACTGAGCACTGGCATTGGTTGCCCAGAGGGACTGTGGAGTCTCCAACCTTGGAGATATTAAAAAGCTGTTGTGGGAAACTGACTCTGCATGGTCCTGCTTGAGCAGGGAGGTTGGACTAGATGACCTTCAGAGGTCCTTTCCAACCTCAACTGTTCTGTGGTTCAGGTATATACAGAGGTTGGTTTAGGGGTGAGGCTTGTCATCCTAGTCTCCTGTGTGGATAGAAAGAGATTATTTAATGAGCTGGAGAAAAGTGTTGGATAGTTAAGGTGAGAAGTACAAGGGAAGTTATTCACTAGTACAGATTGCAGTTATTGTGGGGCAGTTTGCATTACAAGAAAAAGTAATTTTTTATATTCCTGTTAGAAGTGAGAAATTGGTAATAAAGTTTTTGGACAGTTTTTGGGTGGCATTTCTCCCTGCAGTCAGGTCAGAGAGGTGCTGGGTGTGGTTTGCAAAGGTAGAAGACTGGAAGGTGGAGGGTTGGGAAGAGGTAATTCATAGGTGAAGATGTGTGAAGGTTTCAGAACTAATCCTTTCAGGGTGACGCAGTAGGGAGCCGTGATTGTGTAGTTATTGGTAGGCAGGGGGCAAGTGCAGGAAAAAGAGAATTAATGTCCCAAGACATCTATGGACAGTGAAGTCATTCCGAATGCTGTAAGTTGTTGAAATTGATGGAGAAAATGTACTTGAGTCTTAATTAAAAATAATGGGTTGTAGCAAAATAATTCTATTATCAGAATGCAACTTCTTATCAGCTCTTTGTGTGCTGATAGTCTGCACAAAGCCCACTGTGATTGTTTTCATATGTTACATTTGCATGGACTTGGTCTGCTTAAACAGTCAGTTTGTCATATGAAATTCTCTGGTAGAATCTCTGCCTTTACCATGAAGGTTATTAATTTTTCTTGCAGTCTGGCAAAAACCCAGTTGGCTCTTGAAGATGCAAAGACCAAATCCGCCTCTACTCTTTTGGCAGCAGAAGATGAAATTATT
Source organism: Chaetura pelagica (assembly GCF_000747805.2). Taxonomy (NCBI): domain Eukaryota; kingdom Metazoa; phylum Chordata; class Aves; order Apodiformes; family Apodidae; genus Chaetura; species Chaetura pelagica. Next base: position 100,567 of record NW_009970716.1, on the reverse strand, counting down.
CAGCTAAAAGCAGCGTAAGAAAAATTGAATCTTGGGGTATTTGTGGCAGACAGTCAGCATGCAGAGACACAGTCTGTCGTTTACCTGAGCAGGTTCTGTTTATGCTACACTGTCTTATGCTAGAGCAAAAAGTAGGTCTAGCTTTTTAGCATCCTGTAAGTTTGTTTCTTGGTGCTATATATAGAGAGAATTAGCATAAGTAGATCCATGTGAGAAGATCCCTGGTGGCTGAACTTCTATACTTTTTTTCATTAGGAGAGAGGAATCATAGAATCACAGAATGGTTTGGGTTGAAAGGGACCTTAAAGATCATCTAGTTTCACCCCGCCTACATGGGCAAGGACACCTCCCACTAGATCAGGTTGCCAGAGTCTGATCCAGCCTGGCCTTGGAACACTTTGAGGGATGGGGCTTCCACAACTTCCCTGAAACTAGCAGCTTGATTACATTTGAATCTGGGAGATGAAGTTAAAGAGGAGAGAACCATGTTCTAAATATAGCTGGAAACCATTTTTTGCAATTTGCTATGATGCTCTTGGAAGTAGCATGTGTGCTAAATAAAAGAGACTTCAGTCTGTCTGTCTTAAGATAAAATTCTTTATGTCGCTTTTTCTGGTAGACTATTTTTGCCAAATCCCTTTGCCAATCTGCACAGACCTAGTGGCAACTGGTAATGTCAATATCTCTGGTTTAAAAATGTTTTATGAGTTTCTACGTGTGTTTGCTCCTATGTGGGAAGTTAATTTGGATTAGTTAGGGTGCAGCCACCTTTCCATTTGAACACAGAAGCAGCAGTAATTCTACACTCTTATGAAATGTACCTCATGTCTTTTGTTTTTGTTGGGGTGTTTTGTTTTTGTGTGTATTATATTATCAGAAAAGAATACAAAAATAGTTGAAATTACTTCCAATATCAAGTGAATTCTGACATTTCAGCAACAGAAATACAGTAATACTTTTTAAATAAATGTGTGCAGCCTTTCAGTTAAATGACATTGCTGCTCTTAAAAATGGAGGAAGCTTGACTTTGCTGCTTAAACTGCAGAAAAGGATATAAATATCCGCAAGTTTATCTTTCTTCTTAGGGCAACTATGAAGATGAGAGAACAAAAAAAAATCTTAGGCCATTAGAGTTTCTACTTCCAATATCAAGTTGAATATCACTTGTTCATCTCTGGATGTTTATCACTGCTTCTAGAATAATGTTAGCTGACAGATGTCATCCATGGACTTTCCTAGCAAGTGTTTCACTTTGGATTTTAATTTTTTGGATGGCTACCTGGGTAATAAACTTATATTCCCATAAAATAGGCTCTTCTGATTTGTTGGGTGAAAAAGATATAACCTGACTGCTGTCTTCTCAGTTAAAACTATTAGGAAGAAAGCGTCTCACCATTCACATGTATACTTCTTAATGCAGACTGGGCAGAAATTCATGTTGCCATCTGTACTAGTGAAAAAGAATAAAACATTCCTATCTTGTGAATTCAGGAATTCTGTAATCTCCACATACCTATGGTACATGTTGACTCTCAGTTTAGTTGGCACTCTGCATTTGCATCTTCTGCCTGGATGTTCCACTTTTGATTAAAGCAAAGGTGCCATTTTTCATGTTCTGTGAATAGTTATTTTCAAAATTTGAACCCTTTTAGATGGATGAAATCAGATTTGCCTGTTCACCTGCTTATTGAAACCAGAATCCTTCTAAAAGTAGAGAAAGTGAGATCAGGACTAATCTGTGGCACTTAGGGCAGGACTATATATTTTTTTTTTTTAGTGTAAGGAACAGTTTGCCAGATGTGTCCTTTGCAACTTGGTCTGTAAACTTGTTTCTTGAGACTTTTAAAAATATCTGATGATCTCATTCCCCTTGTCTATAGTCTCTCTGTCTTGCATACTGAAAGCATTTTTTGAACACATTTTTGTCTTCTGGGCTGTTACAGCAGATTACCTGTGGTCCTCTCAGTCAGCCTTCTCTTTAAACAGTCAGAACAGGAAGCCTGTTAATTGAGAAACATTTCACCTTTCCTTGGTTCAGAGACTCAAAAATCTCAGTGGAGTCCTTCAGTAAAGAAAAGGAGGGACTGAAGGCATCCAAAATTAGTAGAAAGTAGAAAACCTTTTTTTTTTTTCCTTCTTTTCAAAAGAGGAAAATTACAGTAATATCTATGTTAGGAGGGTAAGAAGAGATGTTGGGATACTTTCTAACATGAAGGAAGAGTAAGAGCAGAGGATAAACTTGCTTTAATGGTAGTCCACCAGTGTTTACTGTTTCTCTTAGGGAGAGCAGAAGAGAAATCATTAACTTTTCACGTTACTTGAAAACATCACTGGTGATGATGAACCTGACATAAGAAAACACCTAGTCTTAAACTGCAGGACAGAAAAGGGATCTGGTTTAGTTAATGTCTTAAATATGAGAAAGAAATCAGTTTTTTTTCTTAGACCTCATAGTCTGAACTAGTGCAAGGACACAAAATGTTAACCAGTCATCTCTCCTCTTAAAGTGCAGTGTATCCAGTCTCCTGCCACAGTACACTTTTACATTTTAAAGCATAATTTAGAGTATGCTTTGGTGAATGCTTTTTTTTAAACTCTTGATTTCCCTGTATTTCAGTATATGGAGCTTGCTCAAGATTTCTCTTTTTCTGTTATTTTTGTTTGATTATGAAGATTAATTGATAGATGGTTTGCATTGATAGAAGGACACCTTGTGACTGATGTTATTATGTGTGGTTAAGACTGAAGACTTCCTGTGCCCAAGAGAAGGATGCCCTGAAGAAGTTAGATCGTCTGAATGACTATGAGCAGCAGATTCAGATACTGCGGGATGAGATTTCTATCCTGGATGCCCAAAAGTCTGTTCTCCGGAGCAGGTAGAGGCATTATTCAGGGAAGTTGCTGAATCAGAGAAATTGTTCATGTTGAACAACATGAATTCCCTCTTCCTTTTAAATTGAACTATAAACAAAAGCGAAGTTTTTGTACTTTGTTAGGAAGGAACATAAACTCTTTAACTAACTTTTCTCACTGCCCAAATGATTTAATTTCAGGCAGCTATGTTTATTTAGTTTCTGGCAAAACAGCAAAGAGAGCAGCTTTACAAAATACAACTAAAGCAATTGTATGAGATAAAAAGATAGGGTTAGGGTTTGTTGTGTGTTTTGTTTTGTTTATAAGTCCTCTTTGAATACCATTGCAGGGCACAACTTGTTTGTTATGCTCTCACTTGCTTAACTTTACAACTCTTCAGTGTTACTTAAAGAGGCACAAATCTCCAAAGTATTACTAGTTTAAAGTGTATTTCCCCAGAACGAAGTGCTTGGCTGTACACACTGTAGGAATTACTTTAATTTTATTGTTCAAGCTCTAGCCCATACAATGCATTGCCACGAATGTCTTCACTTTAGACTGAGCAGCTGCAGCTTTACTGCGTTCATTATGTTGGCTCAAAATCTCAGCGTACCCTGATAATAATGAAATCAACACAAAGGTCTGTGCACAAGGCAAAAGCACCTGAGGCTGGTGAAGTGCTTTCATGCTTCTTACGTGTCTGCCCTAGGATCGCACGGAGCCGCTCTCCGTCCCCGACGAGCAGGTCGCTGAGCCCGCTGCGCCTGCGGAGCTGCTCCCCCGGCCGCGCCAGGCGCACCAACGCCTCCCGGCGCAGCGGCCTGCTCGCTCGCTTTGGGGACATCTATGCTGAGGAACGTCTGGATGCAGAGACCCTTCTGAGGACGTACATCAGTGACATTGAGATGGTGCGGAGGATAATATACATTGCAGCTGTGGTAAGAAAAAAAGAGTTCTTGTTTTACAGACCAGAAATGTTTTGTAAAATATTATGGCTGGATTGTATTAAATTAGTGTGTGAATTAGTATTTCTGTGACGTACTGAGAAGAAAATGAATTTTTTTCCCTTTTGATTTTGCTTTCTTTCCACTTTTACACTGTGCTCTCAATTTAGTGTCCTTTTCTGACTGTCCAGTCCCAACGGTAGAAAAGGGTCAGCAACCTCCCTTTTACGTGCTAAAAGGGGCACGTAAGAATGAAGGGCTCTGAAAGGCAGATGGTTCTGAGCAGTACTACCTCATTTAGATGAGTTCTTTTGGGAATACTACATTTTAGAAAGCTAAAGATCTTTCCATGTTATGCTTCCCTCTTGCATTTAGCAATGTTCTTTTCTAGTTTTATTGAGTCTCTTGAAATTACCTAGATACCTCACAGTTGCTATGAGTTCAGTCTGAAGAAATTTGTTTTCATTTTTCTGTACTTAATCTCTTTTCCATGAAGTTGGTGCAGTACCTACCTATGTCAGAGAGGCAATATGTCTTTAATGTGTGCAAACCCAAGCACATTTAACTTACTGAAGTTTTTTCTCACAAGTGTAATTCAGTTTACACTCTCCAGTTCAGCCTTTCTTCCCAACAGACAAGAGGTGCTCCTGTCTGACATGTTAGGCTGTGGCACATAAAATGCTATTACTGAATTCTGCTCTTGATATCTTTGAATGTGATTCCACTGATTGTGGGTGTGTGATGGAATCCTAAATAAAAATAGAAGGTTAGGTGGGAAGCTTTTCAATCCTGTCTTCTGCAGATAAATCACACTTGATGTAATCAGAGAAGTCCTCCCAGATGAGTGCTATTTTTAACTTTCACTTTTACAGCAGCGTTTTATGTTCCTCCATAAAATGATGATACTAACTAACTTCATGCTCTCAGATGATTTATAAAAAATTAATCTCAGTCTCCTGGATTTAACTAGATGTTCTGTACATTTTCAGGAGTCTTTTCATGCAGCAAAGATGGCCTACAGGCAGTTCAAAATACGTGTAAGAGAAACTCTGTCTTTGGGTCACTCAGGGCCTGAGTCACTTGAAGATGCTGTCCTGGATTATATAGTTCGCCATGAGGATCTGTATGACGTTCAAGCCAGTGTCAATGTAAGTCAAGGGCAGCAGGGAAGGGACATGGTGATCTATTTGAGTAGCTAATAAATTCAGAGAGTGTAGACTAGAATTGCACTGTAACCTTAAGGAGGAAGAAAGTTTATTGCATGGATTTTAAGTCTTGTAGGAGTTTATTTTCCAAAATAATATTGTGGTGTGGCCCAGTTATCACTTGTTTTATTTACCTGTGACTAGAAAGTCTTTGCCAGAATTATATTTTTTGGCAAGATACAGTGTAATTTTCTCAGTTAAATAAATATAAACTAATTTCTCAAATTCTGTGCTCCACTCTAAACCATCTTAAAAAAAAAAGAAAAGAAAAAGGAATCTCATTGTCAATGATGTATCTAATTTTATTTCTAAAATAATAGCACATTCTTTCTGAAGATAGTATATGCTATAATAGCCTAATACAACACTGCTGGGGACTGAAGGGATTTCCATACTTGCCCATGAATAAAAGTGTTACTGAGCTCAAGTTACTCAATTGTGTTTATTTTCAGGAAGTAATTCGCTGCATGAACATCAACCCAAAGATTTCATTTCCACCAGAAATTGATTTCATTGTGATCAGCACTTTGATTCGAGAGTTGTGCCGTGTGGCTTTTTCAATGCAGACACTTATTCCTCCTCTTGATATTGCCTTTAGTACTGATGGAGAACTTTTCAGTGAGACCAAGTAAGAACTCTTTATTTTCATTTGGATTTTTGCTACTAATGCCTTAGGTTGTTCAGTCTACTTTTTCCTAATTCATATCAAGGTTTAAGATTGATGCTAGGCAATAACATGGGGCAAATATTCTGGGTCTGTAGTGGGTTTGGTATGCCTTTAAGGTTAGTGATGGTATATAAATGTCAGGATGTGGACCAGTGTTAACAGCTTTATTTTTAATGAACAGCAGAGCAATTTTCTGGATAAACTTCAGTCTCCAGAGCATATTCAATTTATCCTTTAAGAGGAAATTATAATCAGCTTTCCTTTCCCGATTTAGTCTCTGTCTGCCTCCAGTGTTTATAAAATATTTGTGTCTTTGTTCCTCCTTTCTGACCCATTCTGTAAAGGTCAAGTTTATTGAGGTCTGACAATGGGTGTTACGTTGTAACCAGAATCATCAATATGTGTACTTTGACCTCCAGGCTATGGCTGCTGTACAGCATACGGGTCTTAGTACACTCCCATCTCTTCTGGTTTGGACCTGAGCAAAAAGAAAAATGCCCTTTAAAAGTGGTAATTTTGTTTAAAAAATGCACACAATAATAGAGTTTTTCTTCTATCCATAGGGTCAGGGCTGGCTGGTTTATTAGTTGGCAGAGAACTGTAGGGTACTTCCATGCCTTTGAGAAAACTAATGGGACTGATAGCTCAAAAAAATTGCTCTCAAAAGCAAGAAAAGCCACACCAATAAGCAAGTTTCTAAAAATAATTTGAAATAGAATGGAACTCAGTTGGGGAAGAGCTAGAGAAACCAAGAAGAGAAACAGAGAAAAGTAGCCCTTCAACAGGAAAGTCTAGAGTCATCCCTGACTGCTTAATGACCCTGTCCAAACACCAGGCAATTGGCTGTTTGATACTCAAAGCTATTGGCTGAAGTAAGACAGCAATGCTGTGCTATAGTCTTGGAATGCTTTCTCCACTTATGATGTGTGTGACCCTCAAAAAACAGGTGTATGTGTTTCTATGTGCTGCTGTGGGAGATGTCTATGCCCAGATTTATCCACCTATATGGATGCAGATGTGACATACATATGTTTACATGTATCGCATATATACAGAGATGGACCAAAATTTGTAGAAATTAAAACAGCTCTGTTAGTTATATGTGATATCATTCTATAAAAGGGCTGGCCAAGCCTCATTGTATCCTAATCCTTCCTGGTATTCTACTTTTAATTAGCATTGATGACTGGAAGTATCATGTTTATCTTTTGGCACTTACATGCAGACATTTCTTGTGCTCTGTGTTTCAACAGGTACCATCGTAGTTTGGACTCTGATTTCACAGCTGTCTTGGTGGCATATCATGTATGGCCTGCTCTCATGGAAAATAATGTCGTGGTGTTGAGGGGAGAGGCAGTCACAAAAAGGGGAATTCTGGTATGTACTTTTGTTAAGTAATACCTTAAGGGAAGTAATTAAACACTGTTTTAAAATTTAAAAGATAAGATCCTGATTGCTCCCTGTGTGGCTGGAGCTGTCCATACCAATATCAGTTAGGTTTTAGTGCCTCATCCTGTATTCAGGATTGATGGTTCCATTTGCCTCAATGTGTTCGTTACGCAGATGTATGATTGTTGACAGAGCTTGTTGATCCAAGCCTTGTCTCAATCATGGCAAGCCTGCTTGCTGAGTCTGTCTTTATTAAATGCCCTCTTTCAAAAGGGGTTTGTCAAACTTTTCTCTTGTAGTGCTGTCGCAGAAGTAGAAGTAAAAGTAGAAGTAGAAGCTGCAGTCGTAACAGCAGTCCTCTTCGATGTCGTCATGTAAGCCCCAGCTGAATGCTTGTAGTATAAACAGCATCAAGTATTTTAAGCTCAGAATGTAGGCAACGTTTTAAAAATGCTGTTGTGCCACATGTTCATTCTAACATTGGGAATAAGTGCCTTTGCTGGATCTGGAATGAGGTGAAGCTGAACTGGCAGGTAGTTATTATCAGTGGAGATACTGTATGTGAAGTAGATCACAGTTAAATTCTCAGAAGTATTATCTGGATTTCAGAATGCATTCCCCCTACTTTGTCTTGCTTCTGTACCCTTCTGAATAACTGATTGCATCATCTGGAACTGTTTTAGTCATCTTGCAGTACATGTACAGCATATGGCCTGTGCCTTCTGAAATTAGTGATCTAAATTTACCCTCTGCTGCCTCAAAGGAGCAGAAAATCAGTGTAGGAGGGAAGAACTGAGGTGATACTAATAAGATAAGTGAAACCTTAGCAGAGTTCTGCATATGATGTAATTACAAAATATTTTAAATTATTTCAGTAAGAATCATATGTCTCTTTCTAGCTGTTAGCCCATCTTATTAAGTTGTCATAGATGCCCTCAACTGAAAATGTGAACACTGAAAATGTGAGGGGCTTTGAGTAAGACTCACTTTTTTTGCCTGAGTGCAGGTGTAAAAGAGAAAGTTGTTAAATTTGACTTTGTAGCAGTGGAGCTGCACAGATAGAGTAACAGGTGCAAATTTTCAGAATGTTGATGGCTCCCCAGGTGACTTTGTTGGGTACAGTAGCACATCTGAGTTTCCTTTTCTGTTTGTCTTGCAGTTGTCTCGAAGCTGCAGTCCTTCACTGAGGAGTGGAAGCCCAAGTAAGTGGGCATATTAGGTCATAATGACTCATGGTTTTCACATGGACGAGTGAGGAAAGAGTCAAAATAACATGCTGAAAGTCTTTGACTCTAAAATACTTGTTCAAGTTTTATTTTTAAAGTGGGTAGCCCATTTCTTTTCTGTGTGTGGAAAAAGGCTGAAATTTCCGACTAGGAGATCTTGTTTTTCACTATTCAGACCACTTGAAAGTGAGTCCTCTCTGCTGGTTGCCTTTATTGTGGTCAGTTCTATAGTAAGTAGAACTTGTTCCCTTACTCACATAAGATACAGCTGCTGGATCCATGCCTTTCAAAGTTCAAAGAGGTAGCTAGGTGGTGATGGTGAAGTGAGGGACTTCAAACAGTATGAATGTGTGCCCATCTTGAAGCTAAACTAATTTAGAGATTCAGAAAAAAACTGTTGTACTGAAATGTGTCTTTTTTTCCAATAGGGCGTTAGCTGAGCCTGTGCCTGTAATTCAGCAGGTCTGGATCCAACAACTTCACTGGTGCCTTTCCTCCTCAGGAGTACCTCAGGTCTCACAATAATGTGAATGGCAATTGTCACGCAAATGGAGTTTGTGTTCAGTGTGGTTTTTAGAATTATAGAAGGTTTATTTACAATTTTAGAAACTAATACAACCCTTCTGATTAAAAAAAAAAAAAGAAAAAAGTGCATGTAATAAAGGATCATATTCATTTGGCAAAATTTGCACAGCACTAAGGAACCCATACTGTAAACCTGCAGATGGAGATAGACTAACTGCTCCTAGAATGTTTTCCACAGATACCAAATGATGCAATTTACCTTGACAGGATGTTTAATATAATCTAAATGGTGAATGTTGCAGAATGTTCGGGTTTGCTGTTACTTGAAAAACATTTCATTAGTTGGGGCTTATTTACAATTTTAGAAAACAGCAGTAATCTTAGAATGTGCCAGTCTCATACTGCATCCTTTTAAATACATCTTTGCAGTAAACTGAATTTTCTAGCTACAATGTAAAAGTTGCATGGAACAGTCCTAAACTAACAATAGTCCAGCAATCCCCAGGACACGTGTATCCTTTAGCAAGGCAGTAATAGTCCTTGTTAAATGTTACTTAGAAGTGAATGTAATAAAAAATTGCAGTTTGGAACTTAAAAGTATATTGAAAGTGTGCCACTGACTATTGGTGAGCTTTGAAATATTTGCTTGATGTGGCCTATTTGGTATAACACTTAATGGGCTTTCATACTAAACTGATAGATCAGTAATTCTTGTGAACACAGTGAAAAAAACATGTCCAGTTATCTCTTAGTGTGGACATTTATTATGTTTTAAGTGAAAAAATTAGAGAACCAAGCAGGATTTATTCTGACACTTTAAATAGTTTGTTCCCCGTGGAAATGTTTATTTTAGTATCAGCATTTTTGGTTTTGAAATAAATGAGAAAGAGAGAAAGAAAGTTGGGAGCAGGAGGTTGGTGGAACCTTCTCATCTAATCTGGTTGGCAGTGAGTGTGGTGCTGATTCAGACTTGTAGGAGGCTGTGGAGATGAGTGGTAAGTTAAAGCAAAAATACAGCCTGGAGAAAGTAAATGTGAAAGCCAAAAAATATCAAAATGCTCCCTAGAAAACATGCCTGTACATCCTCCAGGATTTGAGCCTTTTAACTTTACTTTTATATTGCACGTATATACTGCAGAAGTTTGTCATCCTGTAAAAGTGCCACCAGAATTAAATCAGCTTTATGTTATCTCTCTCAGCTGCCTTTGATTGGTGTTAACTACACAGTGATTTTCTTACTGTAGCATTAAATGGTGAAACTTTGTATTAGAAAAACAAAAAAGCATTTGCTATGGCTTGCAGCTATATTAGCATGTGTTCAGATTGAATGTTTTAAGTTTCAGTACTGTATTCCTCTTAGGCAGGCAGCACACTAGTCAAGGAATTGAAATTTCAGTATACTAAAAAAGTATACTAAAACAAGTATACTGAAGAAATGTACTTTTCATTTTATGGTTGAAAAGTTGGAAGAAAGGTTTGCATAGTTTAAAACAACACATGTATCTGTCACGCTTTTGCTGATCTACAGGTGTGTTGTTTATGTGGAAGCTGTACCTTTCACTGGGTAGGGGGAGCACAGACAGAACACTTGGTGCCATTTTCCTGTTAAGAGACAAAAGCATGAACATAAATGAAGTGGGTCGTGTGTTTATACTTCCTTATGTCTTTGAGAAGGCAACACTTCTTCCTTGGAAAAGCACGGTTCTCAAAGCAATGTTACCTGTTCAAAAGGAAAATGTCAGTGTAAAGATGCTGTTTATCACTGTTAGTATGGCTTCCTGTGACATTCCTTTTTCCTGAAGGGCTTTGGCCTGCATGCAAAAATCTGTTTTAAAATAAAAATTTTATAAAGAGAGATTACTTTAGGCTAATTCCTTCTCTTCACAGTAGCTGGCATTCAGCCTTTTACATCAGTCATGTAAAGCAGATATAACGCATATGTTTATAAACTGCATTCACACCCTTCAGTGAAAACCTCTCTGTGTTGATGATACATGCACCCCTAAAACAGCATAGACAAGACAAACACTTGTTATTTGGAAGCATCATCTTCTATTCATAGAAACCATTTTAGCCTGTGGCTTTTTATACAGTTTACAGTTTTAATGGCTGAATTGTTTTAGTTAATAAAAAATAAATGGAGTTTTAAAAAAGCAACAAGTATTTTCCCAAGTTTTTTCTATCTCCTGGTAAACTGGTTCTCAGGTGAAAAAAAATAGGGCCAACATCATGTTGTAATACTGTATTTAGTGTATGTTGTGCAGACTTAATTTTCCTTGAACCTTTACGTATGTTTCATGTGTCAACCAGAAATTGAATGTTTTATTCTTTAAAAGTACTTGACACAATGCAAGTAAGTGAATAACTACTATTCAAACTGAGGTGACTTGCTTAGATGAGGGCACGTGAAGTACTATCTGGTTCACTGCAAAGTCCTCCCCAAGGCACACTGTTGCTGCCTTAACTTTATCTGGAACATTACACCTCTGCTTAGAAAAGGGAACTTGATTACTCCTACATGCTGCTGTATTTATGGTAGGAATCTACCCAACTAAAACCAGACACAGACAGAGCTGTGTCAGTCCTTTAGTGTACAAATACAATTAGTATTTTCATTTCCAGTCAGTGTATGGTGTATTGGTCAACCTGAAGAGCTTGTGGTTTAAATTAAGGACTGTCTTCAAATTCTTAAGCTAGGAATGAAATTAAGTCAAAGAAATGCATATGAAACTCTGAATTTAACAATCTTCAGGTGATTAATACCAGTTAGTGCCATATGTTTTTCTTACCCACACTGGAATTTCAGGAATGAGTAACTGCAATCTAAATTACATGTCCATTTCCACCTCCAAAGTGGAAAAAAAGTAAATTGGTTATATTGTTAGAGATTTTACACAATAGCAAGCCTAAACTCTTACACTAGCAGGACCTAAGCTGCTCTGAATTTAGCTTAAACCAAATTAAAACAGATGTCAATTGCTGTTATTGCAAATGGACACCTCATGCTAAACCTTAAGGTGACATCTCTATGAGCTTGTGGTCTTTTTTTGTTGATACTGCTGTAAATATACTGGCACTGTTTATTAAGAGTTAACAGACTGTCCATCCTGGGAGTGTTAACCTTGCGAGCACGTGTTTTTCTTAGACTACATGTGTAACGGTCCAGGGAAGCAGTCTGGAGTACAGGAAGACAAAATATGTAGGTGTCAGTTTCTTCTCATTTTATAGTCCTGGTATTCTAAAATATAACTAACTGGTTTTATAATACTGGCAGAAGTGTGCAAATGAGAAATGAAAGTAACATATTGCTGTTTATTCCTGACACTTGGCTTCAATGTTAATGCTGAACCAGCAGCATCATGGAAGCACCAGCCTGAGATTCAGTCCTGAGCATGTCTTGATCCACCGAGTGCCGGCTGCAGGAGGGAACTTGCTATGAATACAGAATCCTGTTTCATTCCTGTTTCTGATTAATATCTATTGTAGGACTCCAAAACTCACCCCCTTTATCAGGGCTTGGGAAAACAGCTGCTGGGATCTACCTGTACTTGCTTACAAAGAAGTGGGTTGACTGGAGCCCAAACAGGGTCACAGCATGTTGTAATTTTGGCGGGAAAGCCCTCAGAGCCTGTGAGGAGCCACAGCAGAACAGTGTGGCAGTAGCAGGAGGTGCCTTTCAGAACAGGCTGGAGCCTGCAGCAGGCATCTGGCTTCTGTTTTAACATCTCCTTTGTCTGACAGGAAGCAGATTGGGGTTACTCAGTTCCCTTCCTCACCAAGGAGCCAACCACGTGGAGCTTGCTGGAAGAAAGGGCCTTGTTCCTGGCAGACTGGCTTCTCACACTGCTTGTGGAAGAAAAAGGTGAATCCTCCTTGGTTTCTGTCTGTCAGATGGATGACATTTTAAATGTAAAGTTTCCCGTGCTCCTTGGTGCATGAAGTGTTGTGTGTTTGTGTTTTGGATTTGCAGAGACTGAAGGAAAAAGCCATTAAAAAGGTAAAAAGGCACAAAATCAAGTAAGATGGACTGAAAATGTCAACAGAAGCAGGGTTGAGGTGTGGCTGGCAATTTGTGTGTGTAGCACACGTGCAGTGGACCTGAGGACTGGTGGCATCTGCTTGACCAGCAAGGCTGCTCCTACTGGACACCTGGGAGCAGCACAGCCCTGCCCTGGGCAGAGTTGGAGCTGGGCTGGGTCCTCTCCTGGCTGCCCGTGGGACCCTCCCGGCAGGACCTGGGCTGTGCTGGGTGCTCTCCTGGCTGCCCGTGGGACCCTCCCGGCAGGACCTGGGCTGTGCTCCAACCCGGTTTGCAGGAGAGCACCTGGGAGCAGAGCAAAAACCTCATGAAACCTTGCCACAGTGCCCAGGAAAGGCTAGTAGGCATTTTAGATGAAAGTTTACAAGCTCGGCTGGGGGAGCCGACTTAAAAAAAAAATAAAAAAAATTAAAAGAAATTTACATTTCTTTTTCTTGAGGAGATGTTTATGTTAAGGCTCCAAGCTCCTTTTCCCACCAGAAGGTACAAAGCAAGGTGTTTCCCACGAGATGGCACTATTGCCTTATGCAAAGAAAGAAAAACAGGTTTTAGCTTCAACACCAGTTTAAAAAGCTGGTTGCAGAAGTGAAGTTTCCAAATAAATGCATAAATATTACAGTTCTGAGCAGTATCAACAGATGTTAAATAGAGAACTAGCTTGCTGATTGATCTGTTGAAGGTTGCTGCCTGATGAGGATGTGAAAAAATCTGGCATATGGGTGGTGAGATGAACATCACTATCGATCCATTATTGGAGAAACTATTTTGGATTTAGGTTTTTGGGGGGTTAATTTTTCAAAATCAGTGTGGCTCTTTAAAGTGATTATATTTACCTGGTCATATTCTGACTGGTCTTCTCAAAAAGTTTTACTTAAAAAAAACAACAAAAACACCAAACTGAAAATCCCTTTGAAAATTAAACACTTTTAATATTTTCCCAGTTTTTAGTGTTTCTAGTTCTTCTCTAGGTCAAGAAAATGTCAGCTTGAAAAATTGCTGCCTTCTGAGTGATTGTTCAGTTGCGATGGCTGACAAGTTGCTCCACAATTCCCTTTGTCTATGACTGAAATAGGTGTTTTCCTAAAAAGTTCGGCAAAGTATCTGAATCAGAAGCATTCTCCCTGCCTTTAGCTGCACCTTCTGTTGATTTTCTAATTTTCTCAGGGTCAATTACATCTTCTGCAGCATCAGGTTAGAGCTGGAAGGAGCCCTACTGTCACAGCAACTCCTCTGGATAATCATGCTCTTAATCTTATTGATTGCTGTTTTCAAAACAAGTTTGTTTTGCATAACACTCTATCTCTTATTGCAGCATTGTTCCAGATTTTCACATCTCTGATGTTTGGAAATATTCTTCTGATTCCCAGCCCAAATTTATACACTTCCAGGCTGTATCTCTTTGTTCTTCTGCCAATGTAATTTTTTATTTTCAGAAGTCCTTGTTCCCTCCTTTGGTATTTGCCCTACTGATGAGAATAATAATATCTTTTCTTAGTTTTTGCTTCTCTAGGCTAAAAAAGCCAAATCTTTCCATCTCCTCTGAAGAGAGAGAGGCTTTTCATTCCCATCTGTTTGAGTGGCCTTGGATATGTTTATGTTTCAACCCATCTTTCTTGAGCACAGATGACACAGAAATGGCATGCAGGATTCAGGACAAGGCCTGACAAGAGCTTTGTATCATACATTTATCATTTCCATTGTGCCATTGTGGCATCTCTGTGGGAAGTGGCTCAATATCTGTGATCATTTAATAAGCTTTACTATCCTCAGTTGTTTCAAGCTAATGAGTCTTTTTTGCCTACAACATGAACTCATCCATATACATTTTTGTGGACTCTTGATTTCCAACTCTGAATGCCTTTCATATAGGTGGCACAATTATTTTAGAAATTCTGAACTCTGGACATCCATTTGCATGCATTCTGTGGCAGTGGTGTCTGTGGATGCCATAATACCATCATGGTTTTCCTCTATTGCTAAAAACTACTGCAGGGCAATGCTGTGCATTAAGCTGCCTGTGTGGAGTTTAACAATGAACCTTACAGAGTTTTAGTAGCAATAAAAGAAGCTGCCTGAAGCTTGATGTTACAAAAGAAAATATCTAATTTAGCTCTGTTTATATCCAGTTGGCCAAGAGAAGAAATAAATGCTGAGTGTCACTATAAACTTGTTGAAATATAGGGTACCATTAAACAGACAGAAGGTTTCTGTCAGCATTAACAGATCAAAATCCTAGAAATTCCTCATGAAAGGAATGTATCCTGTGTACCTGGTGGTTTGCAGCAAGAGCTTAAAGTAAAATTGAAATATTGTATAAGTCATCTAATTCCTTACCTTTGTGATTGATCAATTACATGGCTCTCATTTCTTGAGAAATGCTTTTTTTCTCATCATATTTGTCCATTTCTTAAATTTGCCACAGGCCATCCTAGCAATCTCCACAATACACTTATGTCACTTGTCACAGAAAAAATACCCTTGTCAAAGTATTGTCTGCAATGGTTCTGGATTTGTGCTGTTTCTCTGTAAGTCACGGGCCATCCAGAGGTTTGAATCTGTTCCCTTGGTTGGATGGGACTTCTCCCAGGTTAGGGATGATTTGATGCTATCACTTCATGTCTGAACTATGCAACCAGTAATAGCCAAGCAGGCAATGTGTAGGGGGCTGAAATACCCTGTTAATATATCTAAGTTTCTGTGCACCCATGGGATGCACTTATTGAGCCCATGGTTCTTCCTCCACGTTTTATCTACTATACAGCTCCTAGCTTCTTGCAGACTAAAATCTTCAGGACAGGGACAGTTTCTTACTTCTGCTGGTGCAGCAGGACTGGATTTTGTAGGTGATGTGTCTGCATAGCAGGCACAGCCTGTTACCTGAGATGGCCATGGAAAGACCTTCCTGTTGCACAGCATCAGTTGTTGCTCTCTGTGCCCAGGCACTGTGCAGTTCAAGCAGCTCTGTCATCTAGTATAAATAAAAACAACCCAGGTAGCTGGATGAGTGTTTACATGCACAAATTCCTATGTGTAATACAGGCAGGGAGGGAGGATTAGAGGGAATAAGATCAAAAGCCAGATCACCACTACACAAAAAGCCTCCCTAAATCACCCATGAAACTCAAGGGGCCTTTATGTGTTCCTGCAGGTAGTATTACAATTTTCTCTTATTTTTTAACATGCTTAAAGGTAGTCTCCCCTTATCTTCCCAAAACATGGAGTGTGAGCAGAGAAAGCTGTTCAGAAGGCTCAGCTGAGCCAACATCAGGAGATACTAATTTTTCCCCCCAGCTGTTGTCTAAGAGACTTCTCAGAACCTGGCCTTGTGTTAATACCAGAATAATGAAGGCTTCAAAGAATGGTGAAAGTTGCCTGAGGGAAATTGCTTTTGGCAACTGTTTCTTCTAATTAAAACAGAAATCTGAAAAGCTCCGTCTTTGGGAACAATTAATAAAATGCCAGCACTAGATAAGGTACAGATAATTCTTTGTGCCTATTAACTGCTTTCAACAATTAGCACATATATTGAGCCACATGCAGCCTGACCTTGGCGTGGTAGGACTGAAGAGGTTCTGATTAAAACAAGGGCAGGACCTGTTGTGCGCCCTACTGAGCAGGCCAGTGCTTCCCCACCTTCTTATTAGCAATGATACGAGTAATTAGTAAAGAGTTTCACTACTGAGAGACTCCCAAACTGTCCCCAGGACCCTGCAGTGGGTGTCAGGGGACTTTGGTTGCTTAGGTGCAGCAGCTATAACATCTCTGAAAGCATTTGTGTGGATGGCCAGACAGAAATAAAGAGAATCACAGAATCATAGATCATATTGAAAGAGAGATTCTCCCCCCTGGTTGCAAGGCACCCGTTGCCCCACTGGAGACTTAAATGCTGATCCAGAGTGGTCAAAGACACAGGCATGCAGGAGCTCCAAGCTTTGTTTAGAGCTACTTATTTATCAGCCTATTAAATAATGAGCAGTTGTGATGCCAAATTCCTGAGGAAATCTGTCCTTTTGGCCCCCTGGCAGCCTCAAGCCCTGAGTGCTCCTGTGCCCTCAGTGCAGGGATGAGCTGGGGGCCCTGGGGGAAGCTCTGCACCTGGGGTCTTGGCCAGGGACATCAGAACCTATGTCCATCCTCTGTCCCAGCTCCAGAGGTTGAAGGCACATTAACAAAGTTCCAAGCATGAGCAGCAGACACAATCCACATGTGTACAGGGGGCAGGTGTGTCCCCCTGGAGACACCACACAGCTGGAGACTTTGGGAGGTGCTGCTGGATTTATGGCAGCCAGGCAGTTGGAGATGTGCCCTGGGAGCCCTAAAACCTGAGAGATGGGGGGAGGCATTGAGGATGTCTCTGGAGGACAGCTGTGGAGCCTCACATGGGGAGGGGACATGCTGGAGCCTGTGGGACCCAGATGAGGCAGAAGCAGGCAAAGAGGGGAAGTTTTGAGCCTGTTATCTTCATATGGAGAATCTGCGAGCCAGGGTGTGGGAGAGCTGAGGATGCACATATGCATGCTTGAAAGGGAGAGGGGCAGGGAGCAGCCAGCCTGCTTGTCTCAGAGACAGCAGAGGCAGGGGCCAGGCGATGCCTCCTAAGTAAAATAAACTGCAAGGAGAGTTTCAGACAGTGAAGAGTGAGAGCTGAAGATGACAGATCAGTGCCATTATCCAGGCTGAGGGTGCAGACCTCATGCCCTGAGAACTGAGAGCGTGGGTGTATAAACCAGTGAGTACTTAAGAAAATAAAAGCACAGCAACAAGCTAAAGGAGCCAGTTGGCAAATCCATTCCAAGCAGGGAGAAATGCTACACAGGGGCATCTGCACACAGGGGCATCTGTGTGTAGTATGGAGACCATGCTTTGGGTTTGGCAGCCCCACATGAAGGCCTGTGCTATCCCTGGAAGAACTCAGGTGCCATCCTGTCTTACCACCTGCATTACAGCCCAGGGAGATTCCGTTAAGGCTCAGAGATGTGTATAAAAGCTGCAAAGAAGCAAGCCATGTATAAGAAAGTATTCCCCAAACTTCCTTTAGTCACTGCCACAACCTAATGGCTTCAGAAATGCCTGCAGAGTAGTGCTGCTCCTCCACTGTTGGGCTTTACTTCAGGGGAGGGATGAATTCTGGCTATCCTATAGCTGGTGATGCCTGCATAAGCCTGTTTTTCCTTTGCTTTGTGTGCAGGAATGAGGGTCTGGGCTGAAGGCTGCTCTCTGACTAGGCTCATTCCCAGAATATCTTCTCTCCCAGTCTCCTTTGCCCCCCCCCAAAAAAAAAAATTCTTAATCAAATGTATAAACATTGGCAGCTCTCAGGTTTGTGTTTCTTTCTGAGCCTAATTTAAATGAACAACAGACGTTTTATGGGCTTTTCCAAGTGAACCTACAGGGGCTTATTTGCTCGAGCCTGACTTTCTGACAGCTCTCTGCAAGCCTAATCAAAACCAGACTTACTCTCATACGAAGCAGCTACAAAGAACCAGGCTAAATGTAGTAAGTTATAAACCACTACCATGGCAGCAATCAGTCATGTGCATTTACTGCACTTGGATTGTGGAACAACGGGTGTATTTGTTTTGTTCCCATTGTACAAAGAAAGTTGTCCTGGCGAGGAGCCAAGTAAACATGCTTTGTGTCTAGAAAATGCCCCACATGTGTAACATCGAGTTTATAGCTACAACATGGAGGATGCCTCTTTCTCCTCTGCCCACAGGCAAGAATGATGGAAGGAACACACTCCCTTCCAGCCACACAGGACAAACTCTAGGATCGAGCTGCATTTGAGGATGATTTGTATTTATAATCTTTGCAGTATGACAGTTTGTCATTCTTCCATACATAGACGATATTTCTGAAATATTCCCAAAGCTCCCTTTATTTAAACAAATACTAGGTGAGATACTTAGGGTAGAGAATACTGCAGACATGCAAAATACTTAGAAATTCTTTTTGGAGATTTAAACACTGACCTGTAAAAGAAGAGGTTTTTTTTTTCTATTTCTAGTTATCCCACAGTGTTCCCATCAAATGGTATCACCTCTGTCTGTACAAGGATGTGTTCATGTTCAGTTCTTGACACCTGGAAGAAATTTCTCCTTATCTAGCATGTGCATTTTCAAGTGAAATGTGAAAAGAGGTACTGAACTGATAAAGCAGGGTTATACCTTTGGGCTGGACCAGATGATGGGGTGCAGTAAAGGAGAAGGCACTCTGCACAAAACAAGGAAAAAGGGAAAGAAAATCTGCAGAACTGGGCTAGCCTGTTTTGCCTTCCTTTACCTGATAACAAAGACATTAACTTTGTCTGAAGCTGGAAAGACTTCGAGCAGCTTCGGATTATGAGTTTTTCTGTTTAAATTAGCTTTCAGTATTTCCAGTTTCTCTGTTAAACTGTTGCATGACTGTATGACTGTATCTACTGTTAGAAGACAGACAGCACTGGCCATGCCTTGTACAGTATGGTTTCCTTAAACCTTTTTGTATTTCAATAAACATCAGCTACTCTGTGCTGAAGTCAGCTTCACACTTTCTATATTGCCTTAGTGATTTTAGGATTGATGACAATTGCTTTTGCCTAAAAATCCCACATTATTTGCAACTTCTCTAGAAATTTCATCTTGTGGGCTGAGATTCCTTCAAACATTGTGCATGTCCAATAGTGACTACTGATACAGGGCTTTGAGGTCCTCTCTATGCAGTGACTTGGAAGGAAATGTCTGTTTCTAGAGAAATATTGTCTTTTCTGACTTTCAAAACCAGTGCCTATTCATTACTGCTGTGCGGAACACATCCAATCAAGCTGTTGGGATTTAGTGATACTTGAATACCATCTGGCACTGGATGCAGGAGAACATCTCCCCTGGAAAGTAGTAACAGGGCCAAGACATAGAGTTGTTGCTTTGCCTTCATGGTCATGTTTGGTTGCCATAAGGTGTTTGGACGGATAATGACTGATAACAAATTTCATTTGGGTTTGTTTGTTTTTCTAGTGACTTGTACTGAGTGGCAGGTGATGAACAACTTCATCAGCATCAATTAGACTGGGATTTATTTTTTTTTCCTGGGCACTCCTTTAGAGTGTTCAGATCTGTAGTTTTGATTCAGGGTCTGTTTAACTGAGAAATTTGGGGGGTGTTGTTTTTTTATTTGTACAAAGTCAGAAAACAGCCAAATGTCATTAACTGCATGGGCCAGGTATTTTGCCTGAAGTAATTATTTTTCACTCCTCTCTGCAGAGCATTATCACCGATTTTTTAATATATATGTATTTTTAATATGTTGTAGCTATTTGATATGTTTTCCAGATTTGCTGTCTCTCAGCTCAATGCAGCTCAATGCATTAAATTGCCTTCAGAAGGGATGAATATAGATAAAACATTATCCTGCTAAAAAGTATGGAAGTGTCTTTATTCTTGCTTTTATGAGTAATAACC
Organism: Chaetura pelagica; assembly: GCF_000747805.2. NCBI lineage: Eukaryota > Metazoa > Chordata > Aves > Apodiformes > Apodidae > Chaetura > Chaetura pelagica. The sequence goes on along the minus strand of NW_009970716.1, from coordinate 80,283 downwards.
AGTTTTGACATTAGAACACCCACGCAGTATAAATCAAATGCTTTTAGATACTTGGACTTTTCATAATTTTGCTAAAATGCGGATGTGTTGACATTTTCTGAAACCACCTTTAAAGTCTTTTTGGATGGAACATTTAAAAAGCATCATTTTTTAGGCTTTCAGTTTAATCTTTCAGACTCTCCAGCTTTCTAGGTCTCATGCTGATTCTCAGAAACAGGAATTTCTGTTTCTTTTTGTTGCTGTTATAAACAGACGAAGTGGTAGTGATAGCTGACTGAAAAACATCAGAATTTGGTAGTTTTGTTTTGTTTTTTTACCTCTCTATGTAGAAGATGAAATAATTGGAACCTTCTGGATGGCTTTTAGCAAAACTACTTTTCCCTCTGGACAGGAAGAAGACTCAAACAGAAGCACTAATATTAGTCTTTTGTTGCATAAGCTTGTAGGGCGTTAATGGCAGCTGTTGCATTTGATTGGAATTAAATGCACTGTTTTCTAAGAAATTATTATTACAACTGTAGTGCTCAGTTCTGCATGAATTCAGTCAACATTTGAAGGGTCTCACTAGGACCAGTTTGCAGCCTGGCTCCTGGTGCCCTCCCATTGCTTGAGAGGCCAGGACAGCATAAACAGCAGAAGACATTTTTACAGCTGTGCACTGAATTTTGTATCGTGCAGGCTCATGGATTGCAAAAAGTCTTGTTTAACAAAAGAAAAGCCATTTTCCAGGAATGTTGAAAGAATGGCACTCAATATATCAAGGGTTTCATTTGCAAAAAGTTGGCTGGGTAGGATATCCTTAAAAATGGGTGCACAGGAAACTTCCACTTGCACGTGCACTTGGCTACAAAGAGAATACCACTGATTTTTGCCATTTCTATCTATAAGAGGACAGAAAAAGACTCATACTATATCTTTTAATACAGAAAATACTTGACCCTATCTTTAAACAGCCTTTCAGTTTCTTTCTTTTTAGAAATACTTTTTCCTGTGCACTTTTATTAATGATGAATATTCAAGTTCTGTGTATGCTTAAGGAACTGGCTTTTTTGGAAATTGAATGCATTGGCTAAGGGTGGCATAGCCAAACATACAGTAATAATATTAAATCTGATTACATTTAAAGAAGCAGATCTGTGTCATTTGAAGAAAGCAAGTTCATTAGTGAAGGAGAGAGGCATAACATTTCACAAGATCAAACTGATAAAACCAGCAAACTCCTGGACTGGATTTAGCCATTCCCTTACCCAGCTATTTCTCACAGGAAACTCTGATCCTGCAGAGTAGAATGCAGCCCCACAAATGAAGTGTGAGTGAGTTTGCCCCTTGCCAGCAATAGCAATAATTTATTTGTCTCGTGTGAAAGTGATTTTGTGATCCTGTCTGGGTAGGGTTTTTTTTCCTTCTTATGTAAATAGTCTTCTCCTTTCCTATCCTATTGTACCAAACTTAAGTCAGAATATCAAAATCCAAACTAATTTTTCTTGTAGATGGTGCTGGCAGTCTTTATCAGTGCCTCTGATGATTTGTGGTGATGTAAATACTGCTTGGGTGTTATTTGTCACCCACAAATCACAGCCTGGCAATGACCAGGTGAACTGTCTAACTGTGTCTTACATAAAGAGTTGGTTAGTGAACAGTAACAGTAAAAAAGTTTTCTTCTGGACACAATGTGACAAGGTACATGTTTCTTGGACTCTTCATTTAGATGTACCCTAGATGTGCTCCTTGCTGCTCGGCAGGCACTGCATTCCTCAGAGAACTCTGTGATAATAGTGATATTAGCAAAAATTCTAGTTACTGGCTGTGCACAGCAGCTTTCAAGTATACAACAATTTCCTGCTTGAAACGAAGGAGATTCACGTGTTTTTTCTTTATTGTCTTACTAGGAGGATTGTCTTACATATCTTTAAAAGGAGGAAAACAGAAGGTGATACACACACAGACTGCATATTTGCTACGTCTCTCTGAGTGTCAGATAACAGGCAGATGCATATTTCAGTACTGCTATGCTATTCTTTTTAAAACCTGCATACTATTCCAAAGTTGTGGGTATTTTTTAAATTATTATTATTATTTTAAGTAAGGTATATGAAGAGGAAAAGTTAAGCTTTCTGCTGAGTTATTTCTTGCCAAGTTTTCTCAGCTGTAGGATATAATGAAGGCCAAGCTCTTTGGAACTTATTAGGACTGTCAGTATAATCAAGGGGAATTGCATGGTAATAAGGTTATGAATCTATACCATAGTGCCCATGTATAATGGATGTCTGTAGACATATTTTTATTATGCCTGGGTGCTGTGACATAGCTCCATATTTTTATTCAAATGCAGTTGCTGTTGATTGCTGCAAATGTGTCTACATACAGACAGGAGAGAGAGAGAAGAAAATAAATATCTCCCCACTTTATGTTGTCTAATTCTTTGAAGACAGTGTCGACTGATAATGGTGTAGCCATAGGCAGATGTTCCAAAGCTGGGTTTAACTGGAGCATAAATTGAGATTCAACAATTCCTTTATATTTTGATACAGCACTTTTCAAACACTGTGCATTTTGAATTTAGAAAAAGATAGAAATATAAATGCTTTCATTTTTATCTCATACTTTAGCCCAAATGGTGGGTTTTTAAAATGATTAATTGCTTTGTCAGGAGCCATGTTCTTAGGCACAACAACAATTCCCAGTGGAAACAAAAGCTGTAATTTGGGTAATTTGTTCAGAGCTGTGGCTGTGCAGGCTCTCTCTGCCTTGGGTGGTTTTTTCAATGCACCAGTGTCCTTGAAGTAGTTCCCATCAGGATTTGAAGGAGGGTTTTGTTTACCAAGAGTTGTTGGGAGGTAGACATGGCTTTCGCTCAAATAAAACATGTAACGACAGAGCCAAATCAGCTTTTATGAAAATAGTTTTAAAGGTCCTGCTTACAGCAAAACATGGCAGGAAATATGTGTTTGAGTTGGAATGTTTAGCCTCAGTTGTTTTGTCTGACGCCACAGGAGGAGTGAGAGGGGGACAAGCATAAATGTAAAGGAGTTGCAGGACGATGTTGCCTGTGTTACATCATCTTCTCTTTCCCAGTGGGAATCTTCCTGTGGACACAGCACAAGCAGCAGGGTTCAGTCTGTGAAAGGGGATGGGCTTGTGACCACAGCTATTTGCCACTGAGCTGGGCTCTTGACCTTGCCTGGCATCATCCACTTAAATCCTGCCTCCCTGTCTTTCTTGGCTTGCCTGCTGGGTGTTTTGAGGGAAAACCCCTGCCCATAGTTTTCCTGCTGCTGTGGTGACGCGTGGGATGGGCACATGGACAGCAAGAAGATAGCTAAGGGACAAGCGTGTCCAGTGCTCCCGGGAGCCAATGCTTCAGCCCAGGGCTCTCTGGGCTGCTCTATAGAGCTGAGATTAACTCAGAAGTTCATTATCCTATGCAATTCCCAACAGGCTTTGACGGGATGCAGATGGGGAGCTGCTGGCCAAAGATGTGCTCTGGCCCAAAGAGATAATGCATTGCATGAGATCTTGGACTCCACTCTAAAGTGGAGTCAAAAGACCCCCCTCATTTTAACTTGAGGTTTGGGGCACTCTCGGGTTTTGAGGTTTGACTCAGAAAGTAATCCCTGGCAAGACAGGCAGTTTAATTGTAAAGCTGTTAGAGTTCTCGCCAGTTACAAAGCTATATAGGGCACTAGTTCTGTACTGTTTAGTACACATGGTGGGGGATTCAGCTGGGTGAGCTCCAAAGCAACATTTTGTCTCTTATTGATAATTGTTTGTCATAGTCAGATGAAGGAAACAGCCTCTCAACAAACCCTGGTTAGCTTTTCAAGCTGGGAGATAATTTGTCCATAGTTAAACAGAAGATATTTATAGAGATATTAGCCGATTGTAGAAAACACTCCAGCAGTCTGTTTAGAAGTGATTGAAATCAGCTGTTACTGAACTGAAAAAACAACCACACAGGCTACGTCTACAGTGCTTGGTCTGTCCGTCGCCTGCTAGTGTAGCGCTTTCTTCTTCCAGCAACACTGCCAATTCAGGGCACTAACACCAGTCTCCTGCCCTTCATTGGTGGATATTGATAATTCAAGAATTCAACTCATCATTTAAGAGGGGCAATTTCGGTGGGATTAGTGAGAAACTGTTACAACTCTTTTGTTATAATATATTTAAAATATTGCCATGTTTGCAAAGTCAAGCACTCAAGCATCCTGAAGACCAGTATAGCCCCCAGCCAAAGTCCTCTTTTCCAGCAGTTGTAAGTGTAGCCCTGGCAGGTCAAAATCTACTACTGAAAGAAGCTACAATTAACAAAAAGATGAGATCAGTGTGAACCAGGCTGTCCTGCTCCCATCCAGCCCTGCTGGCTGCCCCAGATAATCCGTAGTTGCTTCTTTTCTTATAGCCCTTCTTCTACCACCCAGGAAGTTGTGGGCATGTTTTGTGCAAGCTGGGTGAGTAGAGCAAAACTTGTCATTATGGTAATGAACTGAACCTCTCTCATATGAAGGAAGCTTTCCAGATAATGCAAGTCCCAGTGAAGGCAGCTACACTCCACTGGTGCCCTTCCACTAGGCCAATTCTGGAGTACATTGTTACACAGAAGCATTGCTTTGACTCCTATAGAATACTAAAACAGATCAGTGGTTTAAAGGAATTGGTCACTAGGTTGATAAACACTAAGTTGGTGATATTTTAATTTTGGATTTTGTTTGTTTTTCTTCTTTCATTTAAATATTTACTGTTAGTTAAACAGCCTTCTTAACTTGCCAGTATGTAAATACCCCAGGCTAACCTCTCTTACAGCATCCCCATTTATGAGATACCAGTGACATCTCCACAGCACAACCAAGCATCTGCAGCCCTGTTTAATACCAGAGCAACTCAGAGCTGTGCCCTTTCTTGGCATATTCCCTGCTGGGAGCATCACATTCTTGACTTCTAATGGGGGTGTCCTATAGCTTGGTGTCCTCCAGTGGTGGTTGTATTCCTGGGGATGTACTTCCTTGACGAGTAGTGTGCAAAATGCTTTCATAACAAAAAAATGCCATAGATGCCTTTAAAATATTTCAACGCAAGGCGCCTGAACACGGGGTAAAAGGAAAAACTCCCCATATTTAATCTCTAAGTCAGAAGTTTATTGCTGATGTGTACACAGATGCCATAGAGCTGGAGCCACTGCACATCTGGGGAGTAGGCGGCTAAATCTCCCTTTCAGTTTTTTACTGGAAACACAATCAGGGGAGTTTGTCTGACAGCATGAATACATCAACATGTTGTCCACAGGAAACAAGGAGATAGATGGAATGAAGCATAAATAATGTAATACTAACATGAGAGATTATTTAGTACCTTTTTTTTCAGAGGACTATAGTGAATGGTTTGGTGGAAAAATTCTTATAGAGCTGCTCTAAGTGCACAGTTATGAATGATCTCTTCACCTCCATGCAAAAGGCTGGATTAGCAGGATTCCATGTGGCCACAGACGGAGGGGCGGGGGAAGATGCAGGAGACAGAAGACAACACAGAAAGATGTTTTGACATGGTTCGTTCTATCTTTGGTTAGGGGAGTGAAAGAACAAAGACTCTCTGATTTCAGCAACATGAAAAAAAGTATTTTGCCTTTTCTATAAAGCTTTCTAGATTTTAAGCATGATGAGATAGACCTTTTTTTAGTAGTCTGCTTTTCCCCATAAAAAAAGTTCCCACATTTTATCTTTTACAAGAGCAGAGTTGCTAAAACTTGCTTAGTCAGAACATTAAAAAACCTATTCCTTCCCAGCATGTTTTTTTCTCAGAGCAAAAGCTCTGTTGCCCCTCCACTTGCTTGCACCTGGACAAGGAGAGGTACAGCACAAGCGCAGTATTATCAGGAAAGCTGTGTGGACACTGAAAAACTCAGCTATTGTTAACAGAACAAACAGGCCGTCTGACGTACCCAGAAAGCTACTGAGGGGGTGTCTCAGCAGTCACAATCATGGCTGGGTGCAGTTTTTCCTTCTGTTCCCACTGGTACCTACTTCATGGTGCAGTTACACTGCTCACAATAAAAGTCTACAGAACATCTTCTGGAAGTACTGACTTGCCAGGTACATCCAGAAGACTCAGAAACCTAGGAAGATGGCAACTGGAGATCGCAAGCTGCTATTTTTTTCTAAGAAGTTCCAGCAGGTCCCAGGAAATCAAACCACTCAAGTGATCAGATCTTAGTCCTTCTCAGTTTCTGTGTTTGAGGCTTTTACTTAAAGTCACCCATGCCTCCTAGAAAACACCAGAGGAACAATTGCCAGGACCAATTTTAGTTCTACAAATAATGTCAAGGGAAGGAGGGACCATTTCTTCTCATTTCTTCTTTGAGAAACCTGTTGGTTCCTTTCCTCCTACAAAAACATCTTCAGCTCTTACCAGTGCTGTCTGGCTGCTTTTGCTCATGCCAAAGCCCTTATGCGACTCTAAAGCCAGAGTGCTCCAGCTTTTCCAGACAGGTTGCAAATTGACCCTTAGTGCTCCTGAAGACAAAGAACCCTAGCAAGAAATTAAAGCTGACCTGGAAAAGCTGGGCCAAGAGAGATTTATACTCAGATGCTAATTATGTATCTGCAGGTTCTTAGGTTTTATTGTACCAGTCCACTATTTAAAATTTTTTTATTTTATTTTTGTGTGTGTGTGTGTTCTTGTGTCATAATGCTGTCCCCAAACCATATGTGATAGCATCTGTGTCCAATCTTAGAAGTTTTGAGATACAAGAAAATGAAAACAGGAAGGGTCATGAGGGTTTTTTAAAATTCCAGAAAGGTTTCATTGCATTCAGGTTACCAGAGAAATGCTCTCCCATTTTCACTAAGTATGTGGAATTTTTCTAGCATCCTGTAAAAGCCCCAAATGAACTTTCTGTCCTAGTACTACAAAAAGAACATTACAAAGTTCTGCACATCTATAAAGCTGGAAATTCAGTCAGTTGTGCACAATTGTATTTTGCTTTTGTTGTTGAAAATTCCCTCCTTGCTGATTATGCTTCCCTGAATGTTTTTTTTTCAAGCAAGCAACAAATTAGAATTTAGATGCAGCAAAGATGGTTAGAGAGGTCAGCCAGCTATTGCAAATTAATCTCTGTGTCCTAAAAGGTTTTGCAACCACAATATTTTCTACTGATCCAGACCCTGTGCTATAGGCATTCCCTTATCTTCTGGGTCCATTTGTCATTACCTGTTTTTAAAATCCATCATGGAAAAACAGGTGGGTCCCCTACAGCACCCAGTGTAGTGTCCGTGTGGGGCACAGGACATGATTCCTTCACAGTGACTTTGCTTACTTCTCTGTAGCCAGCCCTAGTTGGTCTCTTATGTCATTCTTCTTTGCCAAGTGATGGCCAATGGCTCTTGGAACAATTTTTTATGGCTTGTAAGATGACTTTGTCCTTTGCAACTACCAAATGATGAGGTGGTTCTTTACTGAGCCACCTTCCTCTGCATCAGTCTTTGCTGAACTGACACTCTATGGTTGATATCTGAGAGAAAGACAATACCTAAACAAAAAGTGTATTAAAGTTGTGTTGAAGGCATTCATTAAAGATCCTCTCCATGCTATACTGAGCCAAACTGAATCTAAACTCAGGGAATATTCTTTCTTCTTTTTTCTTCAGTGTTTACTAGAGTTGATATCTTCAAGATGGAAACGCCTTCCTGTTCATCTTCCAAGCAATTGATGTGGACTGAATAACAAACATGGCATAAGTGCAGAGAAGCCCAGCAGATAGGCAGGCTGGGATTGAATTGGTATTAAAGACAGAAGCAGGGAGATGAGGAGAGACATGAGCTTAGGGGTAGAGCAAGGATGTGGTGAGCATTAAGGTAAGCACCCTGAAGGCCAGGGTGTTACACCTTGCAGTAAAGACAAAACAAAACCTAAGTCAATGGGGTCACGAAAGTCTGATGCAAAAAGGCATTTGGGCTGAAGCACAAAGAGGGAAGATCAGAGCAAAGAGCGTCTGGGCAGACAGAAAGCCCTCAAGAAGATTATTTTGGCCATTGCTGGCTGTGAGCTGTTTTGCAGAGGATCTTCCCTTATATTGAAGGTAGATGCTGCCTGAGGAATCAGTCACTCCAGCAAGACTCATGGTAAGCAACTGCCATATTGACATAAAAGCTCCTGGCCTCTTCCATTTATTGGAAAGTCTGTTCCTCAATAGTAAGGTTTGTGGTCCTGCCAGTGATTTGCCTTTCTCCTTGAGCATGGAAAGCTGTAACACCTACCTGACTTACTGCATTCTCTGGTAGAATCCCCTTCTTTTTAGATAACCTACAAAGCTCATTGGCTTGAACACAAGAGCAGTCCAACAACAGATGACTATTTCTTTTCTTACAGTCCCAAACCACATTTTCTAGCACCTATCCTAGAAAATCCTGTGGTGGCTTTCTTGCACGGTCACACAATATTGAGTCTGTGGTTGTACCTGCATTATGACTGCTCCGTTTCTCTCTCTTTGTGCATCCTTTGCCAGTGAATCACTCCATTAATGCCAAGCCCCTACATCCCACATGTTTCAAATTTTGGAGTAGCATCTCCTCTGTCCTTATGTGGGCGGGAGGACACTTGCTGAGGCTTCAGGTGACCTTTATTGATTACTTGTTTCCAGGAAGTGAAACAGTGCTTTCTGTCTTAATGGTAAGAGGCAATAACTGTCTCAACTTCATAGTAAGACGCTGTCATGATACAAAGACATGTGAACATGGAGTTACTCAGCAGCATCTATCCATCTGCATCACTGAGGGGTTTTATGATTATGTGAGCATCCTCAGTTATGTGTCTGCAGAAGAGGTGAAGAACAAACAGCCACACCTGATGAAGCTAAGGGCAATTGGCCTTCTTCTAACTGTACTCCAAGTAGTTGCCTAAGGAAAGAGAGTATGGAAGAGGAGTGATTCTTCTCCTGTACACCCTCACAGCTTCTGGGATCTGCTATCCCAGGTGAGACAAGGCTTCCAGCAATTAGACCCTTGAGGCCCAAGGAAGGCAACATTCAGGGAATCTCCTACCAGGCCTGGTATTTCCATACTACTGATTTAAGCTGACATCCTACAGGCTGTTCAGCAACCCTGAATTCACATCAGTACTGAGTTAAAGTCAGACTCTTGTGTTCTGGGTTAACAATGGTATTTGTGGCTTGGTATGGTTTATATGAATTAGTGTCCATAATCCTGATGATAAATTGTTTTCTGGTGGTTTCTATGCCTGTGTTGACAGTACTAATTTGCCTTTCTCCTTGAGCATGGAAAGCTGTAACACCTACCTGACTTACTGCATTCTCTGGTAGAATCCCCTTCTTTTTAGATAACCTACAAAGCTCATTGGCTTGAACACAAGAGCAGTCCAACAACAGATGACTATTTCTTTTCTTACAGTCCCAAACCACATTTTCTAGCACCTATCCTAGAAAATCCTGTGGTGGCTTTCTTGCACGGTCACACAATATTGAGTCTGTGGTTGTACCTGCATTATGACTGCTCCGTTTCTCTCTCTTTGTGCATCCTTTGCCAGTGAATCACTCCATTAATGCCAAGCCCCTACATCCCACATGTTTCAAATTTTGGAGTAGCATCTCCTCTGTCCTTATGTGGGCGGGAGGACACTTGCTGAGGCTTCAGGTGACCTTTATTGATTACTTGTTTCCAGGAAGTGAAACAGTGCTTTCTGTCTTAATGGTAAGAGGCAATAACTGTCTCAACTTCATAGTAAGACGCTGTCATGATACAAAGACATGTGAACATGGAGTTACTCAGCAGCATCTATCCATCTGCATCACTGAGGGGTTTTATGATTATGTGAGCATCCTCAGTTATGTGTCTGCAGAAGAGGTGAAGAACAAACAGCCACACCTGATGAAGCTAAGGGCAATTGGCCTTCTTCTAACTGTACTCCAAGTAGTTGCCTAAGGAAAGAGAGTATGGAAGAGGAGTGATTCTTCTCCTGTACACCCTCACAGCTTCTGGGATCTGCTATCCCAGGTGAGACAAGGCTTCCAGCAATTAGACCCTTGAGGCCCAAGGAAGGCAACATTCAGGGAATCTCCTACCAGGCCTGGTATTTCCATACTACTGATTTAAGCTGACATCCTACAGGCTGTTCAGCAACCCTGAATTCACATCAGTACTGAGTTAAAGTCAGACTCTTGTGTTCTGGGTTAACAATGGTATTTGTGGCTTGGTATGGTTTATATGAATTAGTGTCCATAATCCTGATGATAAATTGTTTTCTGGTGGTTTCTATGCCTGTGTTGACAGTACTTCTCTTTCCCATTAAATGAACAATAACTATATATTAGTTTGCTTTGAGGTATTAGGCCACAGCTAATAATTCTGCCCTCCCTAGGTTTTTGTTTTCTTTAGAAAACAGTTTAAAGATTGCTTGGTACTTTTGTTCTGTTTTTGGCTAGACTCCAGCAAAACAAAGCCTAGAAGTCACACTCTAATTAAAACAGTTCTTACCGAAAGCTATTAAGCTATGAAGCATATCTATGTTTTCAACTCTGAACTTCCTTCCTGAGAACATTATATGTTTTAATGAAAAAGAACATGATTTCTTAAGCAGTTTTTTTTCTCCTCGTGAACCGCAAAGATAAGGTCTGTTATATATGTTGTGTTTCAGAGAAGCACTCAAACAGTTAAGAAAAAACCAGAACATTTCAGTCGGCCTGTTTCATTTTGATGATTTCTTTATTTCTGTAGCAAATTGGGGAAAATAACTGACATTAGTTGCAAGCCCTGCCAAAACAGACATTTGTTTTCCATTAGCTGCACATATCCTTTCTTACGGACTTACTATGAATTTAGACACAGCTCTGGGCATAGATCTGGTTTATGTAAGGCATTTTTTATAAGGATAAGTAAACTTCACACCCAGAAGTTTGCTGTCTTTTTCTCTAATTCTATATGGGTTACCTCTCGACTTAACACCAAAGGCTCTGACCCTGTCCCACCTGGGATGAGGTGTCCCACAAAAGGACAGAGTAATGGAGTTAAATGGCACTGGACCTTCAGAGGTCCTACAACAATTAAATTTAAGAATAATATGCTATTTAAAACTTTGGTGTCATTCTCCAGGCTTAAGAGATTCTCTACCTGGGCTCAGGTGGGTGCTGTAGAGAAAGGTGTAATTTCTCAGCTGATCTGCTTACTAATCTATACCAAGTGGAAGAAAAAAAAAAATTACAGACATTTTTTATTTTCAGCTGGATTGTGAATGGAAGCAATCCATGGCCAGTCTGTCACCAGCAGCCTAGTGCGTACTTTAAGTAGTAACTTCTTTTGAAATCAGGTATTCACATACTCTAGGTGCAATAAGCGGCTCAGGGCTGCATGGATGCCAGAGAGCTTCAGAAGTAGTTATTATTTATACTTTTAGATTGAAAAAACCTTTGTAAGTAAAACTCACCACAGATTTCAGTGACCCACTGCATTTTCTGTGGGGCTGAGCAACACAAATGCTTTGAGAGGTCACTGCCTCTGAAAAAAAAGGTCATTGATTCTTTGGCTTAAACAAAACCCAATATAGACATCAAGACAAGAAAGCAAAATGCAGTGCTCATCACTACCACAGCCCCTGAATGACAGTGAATTTCTGGAATGCTGAAGCTCAGAAATACCTCATCAGCCCACAGGCTCCTAGGCCATGTCCTGTTCCCCATCACAAAGAGCTGGAGGAAATACAGGGTTTCCAGCCTGTTCAGGTGGTCAATGGGCTTGGACACCCTTCAACCAAAGTAGCCAAGACATCCATGTAAGCTCTGTCCTGACAGTAGATCCCTCCTGAGAAAGCCTGTGGGAGGATTCTGCTGCTGGCTAGGAGGAGGGCAAGGGAACCTGACAGGCAGGGAAGTAGCACAGTTCAAGGCAGACAATGTGCATGGCAGGGTGTCTAGCTTTAATCACATCCCCCCCCATCATGTCCCCCTGACACCATGGCTGGCACGACAGAAGGCAAGGATTTAGTGGGTGATGTGCTGCAAGAGATGCTACTGCCAGAAGAAGACCTGGCACAATGAGTGGTTTGTGTGAGTCTTTGCTGGGATCTCCTAAACCTGAGGAAAAGAGATGCAACATTTTTAGAGGGTCCCACTGGGGCACAGTCCTTCCCTTTGACCACCCAGGCAGGATGGAGGCAAACCCAGGGAATGTTTCTAGGACCAGGTCTTGTTCCCAAGCTCATACTAACCTCTTTCACCAGCATGAGCTCTTTTTCTTAAAGACACAGCACTTGTAATGTGTGCATGGGGCTTAGGCTGCATATAGAAACTACCTGTGGAGACCTGTAAGCTTACCTTGATGTTGTCAAGTAAGGGTGGATGGTCTCTGTTGGAGATCAAAGCTAGCTCTCTTCTCAGCTTTCCCCATGAAGGAGGGAAGTAAGCTACCTGTTGTTCCCCTCTGGATGTGCCTGGGAAGTGGAGCTGAGGGCTGAGTGAGATCTGCAATATCCAGGAGCTCCCTCCTGCTGCAGAACAGAGTCAAGATGGCTGCTGCACGGAAGGAAAATGGGAATGGGAACCCTCAGGGGTGTTAGTGGAGTGGCATGCCTGGCATGGGATCAGTGTACCCAGCAGCTTGTGGGTGCAGGGGTGTTGCCAGCTACTGAGAACTCTGTGGTCTCCCGACAGTCCCTCTTCATTCCCACAGCTCTGCCAAGCAGCCATCTGGGCATGCTGGGCATCTTGCTGCCTGATTTCACTGGCTACTGGGGTTTCCAACAGATGGATTTACCTTCAGCAGATGGATAAGGGAACATCTATGATATCCTCAGCCTTTCAGGAGGCTATCTCCACCCCAAGAAAAGCCTTTGGCAGCGGTGGATCTGGATGTGAGGAAGCTGCTGGATGTGAAGGCTGAGGGGGGATCCTGACAGTGATTTATTTTTCCTTTGCTTTTGCATTTGTGGGGTAAGCTGTCACAGCCACAATTGTACATGTAGTGGTGATGGAGACTTTTGAGGAGGTGTGTGGTGAACCCCAGATCACTGGTGCTCATTTCTGTGAGCTATGAAGTCTGCAGAGCACCTCTGGATGAGAAACTATGGAGTCACTTTTTGATCCTCATTGCCTTTAAAAGCCAAATCACCACATAGTGTGTCCTCTGGGCTACCTGTCTCAGACTTACCTCATTTGGACATTCTCCAATCCTGACAGACTCAGAGGAATTCCAGGTCACCCCACCAGTGCAGGAGAGGTCTATCTAAATGAGTGTACCTCTGGGATGGGGCTGTACGCTGTTTCTCATGGCCAGCAGAGAAAGTGCAGCTTGCTGTGAGCTTATCTGCCAAGCTGTACAGACATCACCTCAGAGTTTAAATTTGTATTGAATCTGAGCTGGCTCTGGCAAATCAGCATTGCTCTAGGTAAGGACTCCAAGCCTGTGTCCTGGCTCCAGCATGTGGGACCAGCCATTTGCTAATGGTCCTGGCCCCAGTGAGGGCTGGCTCGTGTCCTGTGTGTGTTTGCTTCCTGGTCTCTGAAGCAGGTGGTCCCTAAAGTGCTGGGAAGAGGGGGCGTGACTGTCCGGGCTCACGTCTTACCAGCAGCGTCTACACGAGGCCCCCATGGCTGCTCTCATCTGGCAACATAAAAAGGAGTTTGCAGCCATAAGCAGTCAGGGATTTCTATATTTTGAACCAGGTATCTGTTCTCTAGCGTGAGTGACCTCTGCTTAGGTGTTTTCTAACCACTTACAAACCACAGGTGTTTGGCTGATCCGCGTTCAGCTGCTGCGTGGGCAGCAGGTCCACACATCTGAGATTCATTGGGTGGCTTGTGTAGGGAGCAGGCAGCCTCCCAGAGCCTGGGAAATGATGTGAGAGGAGACAGTGGGATCTGGTTTGGGATTCTGAAGAACTGGGAGCTGGCCTCTAACCCTTTGGCCACAGAGCCCTTACCCTCTTCCATTATTTGTTTGCATCTGCAAGGATGTGCAGGCACATGCATGTTCTTCCTGGCACAGACTTCTTTCTGGGAAACCTGACTCAAAGAACTGTCTTTGCCTCTCTGGAAAGGGTGGATGAGCACACACTTTCCAAGAAGGGTGGTGAAAGGGTGGACAGGCCCTAGCAGGATGGGACTTCTCCCATCTTTGTCACCAAGAGGTGGGAAGCACAGGAGGGAGTGATTGTTGTGTGTGAAGATGGTTTTGCTAAGCAGCAGCCCAGAACTCCTGCACAATGGGGCAATAACCCATTGAACAGGGAGACAGGGGCAGGTAAGGGCAACTGATGGACAAAGAGGAGATATTTGGTAAGACTAGAGAGTAAAAGAGAATTCAAGAGTCTTAAGCCCAGAGGCAGATGGCAGAAAGTCCTGGAGGCCAGAGAACTCAGCTAATCTATATGCAGATGGTCTTTTGCTCAGAAGAGCAACTTCTCTTGGGACGGTGGCCCTGGATAGTATAAACTGTGGTGGAGGCCAGCTAAACGGATCCTTTTGTAGCTGTTTGGATAGGCAGAGCTCTCTGCTTTCCTTGCACAGTGCAGCATTCAGTGATTCTAAACAAACTAGGATATTCCTGGGGTATTCCTGTTGAGATGAGGTGAGATAAAAAATGGAAGTGATTGCTGGAATCAGTGAAGATCCAAAGGAAGGAAATGGCACGTGAAACATTTGAAGCTTTGTAAAACTAATTATTTAGGCTGGTATTGAAGTTGAGGCCTTCACAGGGTTGGAGCAACATTGTTTCTTGGAGGCTCCCCAGAAAGAACAGATGAAATAGTTACAGACACAATATAAACTTTTTTTTTTTTTTTTTTTTTTTTTTTTCTCCCCCTAAGGAACAGTTGGATAGATGGGAAGTGCAGTTGAGACACCTCTAGCCTAAAATAACAAGATGAGCTAATGAGGTGATCAGCAGCCTGACTGCCATGGACAGGAAGCTTTTTTGCAAAACTTGGTCTAGTTGGCTCTGGCCAACTTGGAGCTTGACAGCTGATGTGAGCAAAGATTGCAAGGGCTAAAATGTCAGCTCCACACCTAAAGAGTTGAAGACCAAAGTAGAAATCCTCTGTGTGAACATTGAATTCAGCCAGTTAAAGGACTTGGGTAAGATACAAAACTTTTATAAGTTTCCTGCTGTATTTATAACCTTTGATGCTGCAGAAGGAATAATTCTGTAGGTTACAGCTCATAACTCCTTAACAGGTTTATTTAACTTCAGTGCTAGAGCTCAAATAAATGTGTAGGAGGATTGAGATTTTTTGAGCAATGACTGTGACTCGTAGAAAGATCATGTTCCTGCAGAGGTGACCTCAACTTTCCAAAGAGAGGTAGAAATTTCCAGAACAGAAACAGTCTTGCAATCACCACTCCAGGAGAGGCCACGGAGCAGCTGCTTGGCTGCCTCAATCTCCCAGGATTGAAAGGCAGAGAAAAGTCTTGGGGACTCAAGCTGACTCCTTGTTCAGTTTGATTTTAGACAAGTCAGGAAGAACTTTTTTGTACTTTCTGAACCAACACCTCCTTTATGCAGGAAATTACCAAATTCTGAGTCTTCATCCCAATTAGGAAGGAAGACTTAGAAGATTTTTTTAAATTTTTGACAAACTTGAAATCTCATTCCTCTTGAGATTCCTCCTTTTGTAGCCCCCTTGCTACAAAACTACTCTTAAATTATGAAACAAAGTCTTGTTTTGTCCTTTAAAACTGATGGCTGCAACAGAACTGGCGTTTTTTCCTGTTTGGTATTCCAGACTTGGACAATTTTACTTGCTGTGCCATAGTTACTATGGCAGTCCTTTACCTACAGCAATGAGCATCACAGTTGTCCTTTATTTACCTGTCACTGCTGAAGTAATCTTGTGAACTCCACAGGTGTATTCACAATTGTATCATACAAAATTGTTTTATCATTGATGATTTTTAAAACATTTTTTATGAAATGATGGAAAAGTAATATAATAATGAGTGACAGTTGCAGTAGCTCTTGGATGAAGTCCCTACACCTGGTTTAAGCACCTAGGAGAACTGATGACTGAAGGAGACATCCCACTTCCAAATGCTGCTGTTATCAATTACCCCCTTTTTCCTAAATTTTTCTAGCGGTGAGCAGCATTGCAAGGATGGAGATTTTTATCCAGCAAGGAGCTGAGCACCTTGGGAACTCAATCAGGCCACTGTCAGCTGTGCACCAGAAAAATCTAACAAATGTTAGCATGGGGCTTTAAAAGACAGCTGCCAGCTAGAGCACAAAGAAAGAGAGTAATTTGGAGGAGGAGGTTAAGTGTGTTGGTCTGGTGCTTGTGTCCGGGGATGTTCTGCAGGATAAGGTATGTAAGGGAGCATGGATAACTATGAGATGAGGATTACCCTGTTAGGAATAAGTATGGTGCTCAAAACCATTTCTAAGAGAGAAAATAAGTGATTAGTCTGAGGTGGGGAGTAGCAGAGTGCCCTGGGAGGTGAGGACTTGATGGCATCCTGCTGTGGGACATCTGGTTGTGAGTGTAAGTATCTAAGGAGTTCTGAGTTATCCAGATATTTCTGTCCTGTGCTGTGGGAAGTGTTTGAAGAAAAGCTGAAGGGAGGAATTACTAAGGGTGTTGCTAGGAAACAGAGCATGAAGTGTTAGGAACATTATGCTGTGAAGCTTTGGCTTGTTCATCTCTGTAGTGCTTACAGCGGTGGCAGCAATCAGGAGGCAAAGAGGTACTGTCACCCTGTCCTGTTCAGATCAGTGATGAAAAAGTACTGATACTGCCTTTCTCTATTGTGCTGTGCCTGAAATAGCATTTTAGATAAAAAAAATGAAAAATGAACAATCTATGAGTCTTTAGGAATCACTCCAATTGTTAATTAAGTTTGGGAAAAGCAGATGTGGGCTGGTTTTGCCTCATAGAGTCAGCATAGGGCTAAAACAAATCAAGAAGGCAGTCCAGGAGTTGTGCTCACCTTGGCATCAAGTAGGTCTGCACTGACAGCTAAGCTTGCTGTTGGAAAGTGAGACCAAAAGGGAGGCAGCTACACTTGGGGATGAATATGAAGAGAAACTCGGAAGCATTATAAAATACAGACAATTGCCTACATCTAGGAACTGTTGATCACAAAGCCAAGAACAGCAGTACAAAATAAGAACATCTGCTAGAGGGTATGAACACAACAGGCATATGAACTTTTAATAACACCTGTGCAGCAACTGGTCAGAAGTTGCTAATTTGCCACTGGGGGACTGCATATATTTGTACTATGTCTAACAATGGCAGTAAGATCTCTTGCTATGCTGTGGTACCAGGGTAGCAGTCTAGATGAGGGCTTGATGGTTGTCTTTGCTGGGGTTTTTTTTGTCTGTTTTAACCTTCTGAGCTTTTTGCTATCTAGTTAGGTTCTGGGACTTCTTCCTTACTTGCCTTGCCTCCTTGGGCTACTACTGTCTCTACTTCCTGCATCTCTATTTCTTCATACTGTGTTCCTACTGAAGTCCTGCTAATATTTGTATAAGTGACCTTAAAGGTACCTTAAAATTAATACAACAATTTGTCTTATTTTCAGTGTTAAATGATAGAGTTGGATACTGGTACTATTGCTTTCTGAGTTGTGTTTAAGTTCTTTTTATGGAGTGCTAGTGGTTGCAGATGCAGAGTTGCAACAGCCTTTTGCAATAGTCTTCAGCTGCCCCATAAAGGTTACCTGTTCCTGGAGAATCCCTGCTCTGGATGTTCTTTTTTTTTTCTTGTTTCATACATTTATCCTTTTGGGTTCCTCTGCTGGTACCCATTTTATACCTATGCATCTCCTTTGCAATTAACCAGAAGTGAATTGGTGCATGCAAGTTTGGATCAGATTTAGGTGGCACCCAAATTGTACTTAATATGAATTAAGTGTGCTTGTATACTATAAGCCATTTGGAAATGCTGAAGGACAGTTGACAAAATACCTGCCTTGGTGAAGTGCCTTTCTTAGCAGATTTCAGTCTAAATGCTGTTAAGATTTGAAGCTGCATCAATGAGAAGCTTCCTTAAGGACGGCATCATATTATATTGCTATGGCTGTTTGTACTGTGAATTTTCCCATGCAGAGAAAATACATAATTGTTTAATGGTCAGCAATTTTTCTTGACCTTGAAAGCAGGTAGCTCAACCAGGTGTTTTGTCTATACAGACTGTAATATTTCCTCTGTTAACCCACGTAAGAACTTTTCTAGACTAAAAGCTACACAAGAGTACAAGGGTAACTTCAATATGTGCTATAACATTCTGCTTCCTTAAAGTACTTGCTTTGGGCAACATGCTTCCATGTGCTAAACCAAATGAATATGCTCACGTTAAGATGTTTTTATATAGCAAAACTGGAAGATAAGGGCTCTGAGTAATTAAGGTTTTCCAAATTACTTTTCCATTCCATACAGCTACATATGGTAAAGTAGCAAGTTACTGTCTTGTCCTTACTGTTACATTTAGGGTTTTTTTGGCATCAAACTGTATCAAGGGCAAGAAAGGAACGTGTTTTGGGGCCAGCCTCAGCAGGGTCTTATAGACCTCTAAGTAATGTAGGAAATGATGTATGTAGGCATGCTGGCACAGGTTAGTCATCTTGCTATGGCAGGATTAGAACTGGAATATGGTGTAGATTTCTTCCTGTGTTGGGATGAGACTTCTCTGGCTCTTCATGCTCTCAAACAAGGCAAAGTGGCCTGATGGTGCCCTGTTCAGTTAGGGCTTTCAAGCTCTGAGATCACAAACAGGATGATATGACTTTCCCATGGGACCCAGAAGTACATATGTGCTTTATACAGTGTCTGTTACAGGTCAAAATTGAAAAAAGGAGCCAGATGACAAAATCTGACACAGGACCTTTGAGCCTCAGGAGGGTGTCCTGGAAGTTCATGCATGCTGTGCTCAGCTGTCTGGCTCTACGCTTGGCTGTATATAAAGGGACATACAGGCCCTTGGCAAAACCTTAAATTGGTGAAAAGTAGATAGTAATTCTTAGGAAACTGAGTGTATATATCTAATTTTTTTTAGGTTGCAAAACACCAGAAAATTCCAGGATCCCATTGAAGCTTCTGTTGATATAATAATTATTCTTCTGTTTTCCTTTCCTATTTTCGGCACAAATCATAAGACTTTCCATAGCATCTGCTGTGCAGTTTTCAGTGAAGTAAGAACTATAAAGGGCCTTATTTCCCTTAGGAACTCACATGCTAATTAAACCTGTACTACTAAGCTGATCTGAGCCAGATGAAATCAAAGCTTTGAGTCCATACACCTTAACTTTGAATGACTTCAATTCTCAGGGACTGGATCAATTTGAATACTTCAGAAACCAGCTGTGGGTCCTTGGAAGCTATAAAAGGTGAAGAAAAAAAAATTATTTTGAAAAAAATGCCATAAACTGAATTGTAGTTTACCAGCTGCCATCTATTTTTGAAGCTGGCTTTAAAGCAGTGTATGGTATTCACCCCTCTCCTCACTCTCTTTTTTTCAGGGTTGTGTGTTACAAGTTTATCCTCACTATTGTCAATAGCAATACCATGGTTTGATCAGTGTGCTATTTAGGATGTATTGCTCCGTTAAGTTCTCTTTCTTCTGCATTCAACTGGCAGCAGAAATATTTCTGGATACTGCTAGGTAAGCCATCATGGTTTATCTGGTAGCATTTAGCATCCTTCTTTAAGTGAGTTCATAACTTCTCACAAGCCTGAGGCTTTGAACTGTAACTCTAGCAGATAAAGTCTGCATAACTCTTTGGAGAAGTAAAGCCTCTGTAAGTGAAGTTCGATTAGCAACTGTTCCACAGTCATCTCTAACAACACCTGGACACCATTTGGTCCTGAATAGCAGATGGGCTTGTTGCATTGTGCCACAGCTGTAATCCAGAACTGGTGCAGAGTGACCAGCCGAACGAAGCTCAAGGTTCATCTCATCAGGATCTCAAGAATGATATACTTTGGATGAGATGCTCAGGGTAGGACTGTCCAAGCAAGCTGTGGTGTTTCAAGCTGAAAAAGCCTAAACGCTTCTCTGTCTGGAAAAAGACTATAAAGTCTTGCTGCTGTTCGTAAGTAGGAAAGATTTACATAATGTTGTCTATGCTTGCAGGTAACTTTGAAAAGCCTTAAGAGGAGTGATGTTTGAAACACATGCACATATTTTCTGCATTTTCTGTCCTTTTGAAAGGACAAGATTTGCAGAAATACTAAGCTGTTGTAGCGTGGAAGAGTTAACAATGGAATTGTATTTACATTTTTTATTAAAAGGTAACAGGAAGAAAAAGTAAACAGGGCTGAAGGAGTAAGAGTAACTTTACTCTGTGTGTAGTAAAACACACTGAAATGTGGTCCTGTTCAGGGACATCTGCAGAAGTTTGACTTCAGCACAAACTACACAAAAACCAGGCTGGAAATAAACTTTCAATCATCTCAATTTTCTGTATGAAAGTGCATCACAGCACTGCTATTGAATTGCTTTTAAGAAATGGTTGGAGGTTTGAAAATTAGCTCTTCTATCCTGCTCCTTAATTGCATGAAGCTGAGAAGTTTCCTCACTGTGCATTTATTTTCCTAACTGTAAAATTGTCATCATTAACACCCCTACCTTTTATATTGTACATATGTTCTGGTGTATAGAAAATTATGGTATTCCTGAGGCCTAAGCTAATGATACCAAAACGACATCTCATCCCTGGATCTAGTCAGTAAAAATGATCCACAGGAAGGTGAATGCAATGCTGATGTGCACTATTAAATCCCATTTTGGTCTTTAGCTTAAATATTTAAATGGAGAAGGTAATAGCATAAAATATTTAATGGCTATAATTAAATACGTAACTAAAAAGTTCTGGCTATTCATATAAATATCCAGCCTCTTGAATCTTAATTGCTTGGCCACAAGTTCTGCAGGTGAGATATGCAATGTATGAACGAGGCTTTTTTTTTTTAAATTTCCTTACTATAAGTTGACTGAAATGCCATCTTTTGCTTTTATTCACATGTTCATTTGCAACCCTCAGTAAGTGATCTAAAAGTGTACAAGACCTCCTCTAATGCTATATCTGAAGTAATATCCTAGGCTCCATGTTGCAAATATAATGCTTGGGATTGTTCTTTTCTGGGTGTACACTGGAAAAAGGATGTAGTGGAGATGTAGGAAAGAGGAGAGAAGGCTTTGAGACATAACTCTTGGATGTATACAGCTGAACTATGCTGGACCTGCTTCAATACTGATCTGTAACTGCTGTGCTGCTTCGGCTTCTTAAGGGTCAGTCATAGTTTGAGATGACAGGAAATATCTCATGGGGCTTTCCTGACAAGCAAAGCGTGATCTTCTCCTTTGTCGCTTTAATTTTAGCAGACACTGTCTGAGAGAAAGGGTGGTCATAATCCGTCAGAGTCCTGACAAGGCTGTCTCCCTGTCTGTATTGCCAATAACATCCAGATGGGATGCCAAAATGCATGCAGATCCCATGGAGATTTTGCAACTAATGATGCTAATAGGCATGCCACACAAATTTAATGTGAAACAGCCTTCTCTTCTACTCATTACTGCTTAGTAGTGCTGAAGTGATTACATTCTATGATTCCATGAAATGGCTGATCTTCTGAAAGTATGGCTTTGTTACATTTTCCTGCATTATATTCTGGGATTATTCTTGGCTTTGCAAAAGACAAGGTAATATTCTCAAGCAGCAAGCACCTATAAATGAGCACTGGTTCCCTGGAGACTCATTCTCTTCAAGCTATCTGCCTGGGTATCCCTCCCTTGGAAAAGGGAGATGTCTGCTTAGTCCCTTTCCATTCCTGTCTTCCCTGTGGCTTCTGGTTGGGGCATGGCTCTGTTATCTGTGAAGAGCTGCTGGATCTTGTTGTAGAATGTGGCCATTGTAAGAAAATGAAGGTCACCTTCATTTTAAGTATTAAGAAAGGTAAATTGTAATGCGACTAAATAGAAAAGTTAATTCTAATGCAGAGTTCTCTTAGAGATTCCTGCAAACATCTTGTGCAATAAAAAGCTGGAATTACAGGTCTCAGTCCACTTTCCTGGGGGATAGCAGAATCATAGTATTTGCTTAGTCTCAAGAGTCAAAATAAAGTACTCCAAACTGGGTTTGGTAAGAAGAAAACAAAGTTATTAACTCATTAATGTCTTGATTGATAAATTGCTGCAAAAAGGAGAAACTGATGAACCACACAGATAAATTATGCAATGTTATGAAACAGATCTTGAGGGCCTGATTAAGTATAAAGGATATACACATTTAAAAGTATTTCTGGAAGTTCCCAACCCTGGTCATGGCATATGGTAGCTTAAGCATCCTGTGTCTGATATCTTAATATGGTAAGCCAAAGCCTTTGCTTCTGCATCAATAACCAGAGATGAAAAATGACCAAGGACCTGCTGTGCATTAGGATACTCCTTTTTGCCTGCTCCTTTAACCCAGTGCCTTGTGGATTTCTTATTTAATGACTTTAATCATTAATTACTTGATTGTTTGAAAGCCTGTTTATATTGATGATTACAGCTGCCTGCATAGCTAGCCAACCCATAAACTTACCTGGGTTTCAGATGCAGATTGTTAAGTTTTAACATCTGGTTGCCCTGTGTGAGGAGTCCCTAATGCTCTTGCCTGAGAAACTGCACCTTCAGTCAAGGACTGTGCACTTTTTCTGCAGGAGCAAAAGTTCTCTGGAGTAAGCTGATTGTTTTTGAACAGAGTCCCAACTGCCATTAAGATGCAGAGGTGCAGCTCTGGCTGGGAACCCCATCGGTTCAGGTGTAGTTTCATGATAGACCCCGGCATCCCTAACATGAGGCATTCCAGGAGCAGTAGGTTAAGTCAGACTATGAAACAGATTTTATCTGCCTAGGGTCTTCTAAGACATAACTGTTGCCCCTAAGTAAGAGCAGGGTGGGGAGAAGCCACTGACCTGTGGGTTCAATGGCCTTTCAATAACAGCACTGAGGGGTCATTCCTGAATCAGGTCATACACTTCTTTCCACTAGAAAGGTTACAAATAGGAGACCATAGTAACCTAATTAAATACAAAATATAGAAAAGGAATTTTATTTAACATTTTCTCTGGAGTAACCTCTTTGTCACTAAACAAAAAGCAAGTAGTTTTTCATGGTATGTAAAGGGTGGGATCATCTAGGCTTCCTCATGGCTTAGATGGTTGTGGACAAACTGCCCACACAGCTTAAGTGCTGCAGGCCAGCTGGTAGCTCTCCAAGACAAGATGTTGAGAGGTACTTATGAATAGATTCAATATGCTATGGTTAATATGGAATGAAGGCAAAAAAACCCCAACACTTTAAGAAATCCCATGCTGCTCTGAATGTGCAGTATCTTAGGGTATAAAACTAAAGAGGTACTGCAGATTGCTTATAACTTCTGAAGGCAATGAATATTTGATCGGCTTTGGTTTCTATTGCAGCTGAAGGGATGGAACTGCTTCCTACTAAAGTAGTACTAGATGCAGCTGGGTGTCTGCCTGAAGAAGGAGAATTTTCACTGAAGTAGATCTTCTCTTTTGAAATGATAGTCACTGGAATTCTTGCATAAACAGTTATTTTTCAGAGGAAAGGCTATGTATAAAACTTATTATGCAAGCAACACTATAATGTAAATGTATAACTTCATTTTTCAGAATGTACTGATGTAATGATGTATGTAATGATAGAAGCTGAATACTGACTGGCTGGGGAGCAAGCTGGGCATGAGCAGTAGTGTGCCCTGGCAGCAGAAAAGAGCAACAGGATTCTGGGCTTCATTAACAGGAGTGTAGCCTGATCCAGGAAAGTGATTAACTTGTTCAGCACTTGTTTGATCAAATCCGGATACTGCATCTAGGTTTGTTTCTCTCTTCACCTCCCCAGACAATAGAGAAAAGACATTAATAAACAGGAGCAAGTCCAGGGGAGAGACTCCAAACTGGTCACACAGGAGCACTTACCCTGTGAGAAGAGGCTGACAGACTAAGGCTTCCTCAGCTTGGAGGAGACAGAGTTTCAGAGAGAGCCACATGCAACTAACTCTGCAGTACCTATGGGGAGGTTGTCTTTCTGGATATAAGGAACTTCATGAGGACAATTAGGGATTGGAGCAGGCAGGCTCCATCCTTGGAGATTTTGATATACCCCACTGGATCAAGTCCTGAGTAGTCTGAGCTCACAGCTGGCTCTGCTTGAGGAGGAGGCTGGGCTAGAGATCTCATGTAGTCCCTGCCAATCCCATGATCCTGTGGTCAACCAATGTTTATGCCAACATCAGTAACACCTCTGAGTCAATTGCATCTTGTTACTTTGCCAGATCATTGAACGGTGGAGCTAAGTTCATGCCTGGGTTGATGGTAGTGCTGTCTCAGGTGACAATTACAAAGCCCAGCTAGCCAGCCCCCAAGAAAAATCAATACTCTTGCAGTTAAAGAACTGTGAGAATCTCCTTATGGACATATATATACACATTTAGAAATCCCCCTCAATTTACCACTTTATTGCTCTTGCTCCAGGCAGGATATGTTCCTCCAACTGGTTTGTCTTCAGGAGTAGCAATGGCATGTGTAGTGACCTTGCACATTTTGGACAAACAGCAGAATCTGCGTCAATGTGTTGTTTACAGTTCCTGATGCTGGCAGTGGGCAGATACTGCTTTTGAGTCATTCCTTGAGTGTTTCCAGCCCTGTGCTTACAAACTGACTGCTGTGGTTGTCATTGTCCATGGCATTAGACAGTGTGTTCTCTTCACATGATGCTGTTGTGATTTAATTTTCACACCACCATCAGAAATACAGCTAGGTGTTGAATACATAATTTTTTCCTTTCTACCTGTTTGGGGACAGAAATCTGATTTTTCTACTCTTCATGTTTGATATATTTCTTCTCCACTTCTCTGACTTCCTAACTTTACTTGCCTGCAGGAAGTGTTCTCTGCCATCCTTTGGGAGGTTTGAAGGTTAAAAGTAAAGAGACAAGATGAAGTGTTCAGATTTGTATTCCTTCCCCTCCATGTACTTTATCAAGACCTTCCTTCAATTGCCTTTATGTAGTCCCAGATCCTTAGCTAGTCAGACACTTAGGAAAGTGGTAAGGGGGTCCAAGGTTTTGTCAGACACAGATAAGTCTGCCCTGGGATTGCTAGTTCAAATTTCAGGCATTACCTGCCTCTGCTTTACAGTTCTGCTCGTGGGAACTTGAAGTTGTCTAAGGGGGTGAGTGAAGGCGATGCAAGGCTTGACAGGGAAATGTCCAAGGATTGCTGGATTGCTTCTCCTCCCTCAAAAGCCTGCAGAAGCCCAGGGAGCTGCTTCCTTGCAGAGCAGCTAGTGCAGGGTTTGGAGAGTGCTAGTTCCCCCTCCTGTCTCTTGTGTGGGTAGGAGAGCACATCCTTAGGGATCGTTCAGGTCAAGGGCTGGAGACAATAGCTTTGTAGTTTGAGTATATTCCTTCCCCAAGGAATAACAAATTACCCTTGGCCTTAATGAATTTGCAGTTCCTACTGTAAAGCAGTTATTCAGAACAGTGCTGGGAGCCTGGGGCAAGCTACAAGCCAATAAACAGGACTGAGTAATATGGTAACATTAAAAGGAAAAGACCACTGTGTTACAACTACAGACTTTGTTTCTCCATTCTCTCTGCTCTTCCTTCCTTCTGCCTTTGGATAACTCAGTGCCAGTGGGGCTGAAAGAACAGTAAAAAGGATACTGCTTATTTCAAACCTTGTTTAGAGGAATAAAAAAGGAAGTGGAGGGAATCTGATCTGCCTGGCTAGAGTCCTTAACATTTGCACTGCTTTGTCAGCTTTAGCTGTTAGGGCTGAAGGGAAGGACAGGAACCAGACAGCCTCCTTCTCTTAGCTGCTGGGAAAGGTCTCTCTCAGACACATAATGTTTCCCAGTGCTGATCTACAGAGGTAGATGTCTCCTGCTCTCCTGGCAGTGTGTGGACTTGAGATGCCTCCTGAGAATGCCCCAGTTCTTCTGAGGAAGAGATCTAGCTCTCAGTTTACAGTGTGGGGAATTGTAAAATATTGCACATCTGTCCTGATGGGAGCCAGTCTGTGCCTGTGACAGTCTGTGTGATGGTGAGGTTATTGCTTGTCTCTGGTCTACTGGTCAGAGCACTGGTTTCCAGCTTTGGCTGACTCCAAAGTGAATTAAGTTCATCAGTGTCTCATCCTAGCCGGGTGCCCTGATTACCAAGACATGGCTACATGCTGCACAAGTGTCTGTCTGCCTTGGACTGGTTTGCAAGAAGTTTTAGGCAGAAGACAAATATCTTTCTCCAAGTCATACAGCTTACAGATTTAGTCACCTCCACAATTGTGCAGTGATTTTTAGACAGCTGAGACCATCATTTAGTATATCAACAGAAGTAACTAAAATCCATCCTGTCATAACTGTTACTTGGTCTCCTGAATTCTTCCCCATAAGCTTTAAATAGTGGGTACTACTGTTATTTTTGGCAGCAATTAATCTAGCATTTAATTTTGTCAGCTACATTTTGAATTTGAAGTAGTTCTTAAGTTGCCACTACTTCCTCTGAACTAGTGAATTTAATTTATAGGCAGCCTGAACAGCTTCACTGCGAAGATATTCTTGCCAGTGAAAAATGTGGTCATCCTGCCAGAGAGCAGTGTCAAATGATGAACTGCATAACTCTTCCTCCTTCCATGTTCCAGCTGTGACCAGACTATTAATGTTAACTATCTCAGTCTACCGATGGGGATTTAGTTGTCAGCAAACAATCCTGTGTATATGGCCAAGGCCAGAAATTTAAAATACAAATGTAGGGTTAATTTATCTAGTTCTTCTTCTCTGTCCCACAAACATCCAATTCAAGGCAGCAGAAGTTTTCATGAACAGAAACTAAGAAAGAACATCAGCAATTGTTCTAATGCAGTAAAAATCTAGAGACTAACACGTTGGTACTTTTAGTCCACCACAATTATTATTTTTTAATCCATTCTGTTGTGGCAAGAGAGCACTACAAATGCTGAAACCTGAAGCCTGTTTTAATAAATCTGCAGATAATAGTGTATAATTCCTTTAAGCTCTCAGGTTGTTTTACATTACAGAATTGGCTGGCTTGGAGCTACCTGATCCTCTTCCATCTCTCTATTCAGCACAGCTGAGTGTCTGGCCCTGTTTATTCTGCTTCTCCTTGTTTCCAGGCTGTTCTGAGTATGTGGAAGAGCTCTTCAGTATGTGTTTTGTTGTTTTTTTTCCCCATTTACAGTTGAACTTACCTATGTTCGTTCTATGTCAGAGCTGTAAGCATGCTTTGCTCTTGTGATGCATTCAAAGCATTCACATGACCCTGGATGCTTCAGTGACAGCCACTGCCTCTTGCTCTGTCTTACTCTTTGTTATCTCTTCCTGAGATAATAAAAAGGCTTAAGTCCTGCAGCTTGCTGGAGCTTCAGCAGTGGCCCAGAAGGCAGTAAACTAGTAGTTTCCAAAATGGCCTGCTGGCAAGTCCCACGGTGGTGTGTACCAGGGACAGTGACAGCCTGAGAGAGAGATTAAAGAGACACTGAGCCCCTTTCTGGGTCTGAACTCATCAGGATTGGGAGCTTCTGGTAGCAAGCTGTTGCTGATAAGACCATATGTGTAAGACTCTATAAATTTCTGCCCAAATTAAGGACCTAAAACTTTCTGTCAGGTTCACACATTGCTCTTTCAGGCTGTGGCGTGGGTCATTGTACAGCCATGGGGCTCTCAACAACAGGGATTCATGTGTATATATATGACCATAAACTTCACTGCTGAGACCGTAAGTGAAACTTACAGAATTCCTCCTGTCAAATAATTTTCTGAAATTAGAAACCAGAAATTTGTCCAACATTAACATCTCCCTTCCATTAGCAAACCTAAGTGGCTGAGCTGTTATTCATGGTTAAAAACACTTCTATCAGTTGTCCCAGCTACAGGGCATGTTCTAGTGGCTGAGGCTGTAGATGTGTTTTATTGTTTTGTTTTGTGTGTGGTTGTGTGTGTTTAGGGTTTTTTTTGTGTTGATGGTTAGATTCAGTGATGTCATAGGTCCTCTCCAACCATGACGATTCTGTGACAGTCCACAGAACCGGAAATAATTAGGCATTGCTTCCAATGTAAGTTGTAATTCTGGTAACTTATTTCTGGCTTAACTAGGAGGATCTGTGGTACCAAGCTTCCTTTGTGAGCAATCCAGACCTCGGGCTGAGTTCTAGATAAATTGAAGCAAATTGTATGATTATTAAAATAAACCTCTTCAAATGAAGGAAGCCCGTGAAAAAAAACAACCAACAGCTTAGAGTCTGCACTCTCTTCAAATTGCCACCAGATGACAGTGTTCCATCAGATTTTAAAGCTATGACTTCAGTTTTTCTTGCCAGTGGGAGACTGCCACTGTTTTATTTCTCACTATGCTGTCAATCATTTGGTAGGAGACATCTTAGTTAAGATTCTGTTCAGATTTCTGGTACAACCCCTTTTATAACACCTCAGTTTATTTTAAAAGGATTACCAACATAAGAATTTCTTGAAAGCAAACTCGAACAGAACCAATTGTCTTGAAGGTCTGCAGATGTGAAAAAGGAATATTCTTTCTGCCTAGCCAAAAAACAACACAAATTTTAAAGGTTAGGACTCCATGGTAGTCTAAATGTGTCCTTTGTAAAATGCTTCCCAAGTCTATAGTCTTAATGTTGCATTTCTAAGCCTGAGATATATAATCTAGTTTAGTTAATTAAGTATGCATGATTTCCTGTTGCTGTTTCATCCAGAAATTCAACATAGTAACACTCCAAGTAATTGCAACACTACAGATACTATTGGTATCATCTTGACAGCAGGCTGTCTGAAAGATGACTGTCGTAGGAAGAATGAATGGTGACTCTACATGCTTCTTGAAGTTGCTGAAAAAATCAGCAGGAGATACCCAAATGATCTGCAGATGCAAGTGCTGGTTCTGCCCTATAGAAGGAGAGATCTCAGCCTTCGGAATGGTATTAGCACCAATATTTATACATACGCTGTTACTTTAAATCATCTATCAACAAACAGGATATTTGTACCAAACTGGGAAGCAGTGCAGATGCTGTTGGTTTTGTCTTGGGGCAGGAGCATAGATTAGACTGGAATTATTGTCTGCTTGTGGTTAATGAAGTGTTAGAAGTGCTCCATGATAGCATTTTCATTAATTGAATGCTTTAGTCATAGTCAGCCATTACAGAGGTGCAGATTTAAGAGCTGTATTAAAATATTTATATTAGCTGCATTTGTAATCTTATAGGAATGTAAACATGACTGTAAAATAGCTCATTAGTGTTAATTACACAATTCTCTCTCCTGATGGATGCTAAGCAATAACACATTCTAAATTGTATCCAGTTCAGTCAATGCCCTTAAAAAACTGAGCAATGTCCTAGATGACCTGTAGTATTTTCTTCAATCTTTATTTTTATTTACCATTATGACAATTGATTGAGCAGCAAGCAATTATAAAGTAAAATGTCAACAGTAAGAATTAGAGGAAAGCCAAGATACTAGGACTTCAAGTTAACTGCGATCATGAATATTTCAACTAACCTGATGATGAAATTTCATTGCTATGATTTTTACTCTATAGATCACTCATGTTCTTACTTTTCTGTGCACCAATCTAAAATAACATACTAAAAATGTACAGTAAGCCCATTATGAAACAGCTAAAAATTCTGAGTGATAAATTATAGTACAAGTCTTTAGCTCTGTAAGTGCTGCTTACCTCTCCTTTCTAAAGGAGTACATTCCTGGCTTTAATTTTTTATATCCCTATCAGTTGATGTCTACTGCAATTTGCAGAGACAGGCTTTTGATATGTTGGGGTAACTATAGAATGAAATACTTGGTTCCTTTGGCATCTTCCAACCTTCTTTGAGACCTAATTTATAGAAGGTCCTGTTTCAGCTGAAAAGACAAGGGATAGTTTTAAATGTTTTTCAAAGAATCAAATGGCTTAAAGTCAATCATAAATGAGCCAAAAAAGGCTAATGTGAAGGCTGTGTATAAAGCATATATTTATTAACAGTGATCTCTCCCTCTCACGGTACTAAGCATCTAATAATGCCTGCAATAAGCAATCCACAGTGTCAAGGAAAAGTGGTTGGAATAGCACTCAGGCATACATCTACTTCTTATAATCCCATCTTTAACAGCCACCTAAAATAAAAATAATTCAGTCTTGTAAATGAGTCATGAATAATCGAGGAAGTGGATGACTTTTCCATAGTGAAAGTAAGCACTCAGGTGAGGGCATTTCTACTTCTCTGCAGGCATCTTTTCCTCTTTACCTACAGCAAATTCTCTAATGACAAACTTAAAGACATACTCTCTCAGAATAAATGGCTAAAGAATACCAGAAGGTATGAGAGGAACACTTCTTCTCAGTTGGCCAGAGCTGCCTAGCTAGAGTTCAGCTCTCAGAGGTGTGCACCTGGAAGCAGTGAACATGGTCTCTTGTTATCCATTGTGTTGTCTTTAATCCAAGGTTAACTGTTTAAAACCACTGCCTCAAGTTGTGCCAGGGGAGCTTTAGATTGGATATTAGGAAGATTTTCTTCACTAGGGTTGTTAGGCACTGGAACAGGCTGCCCAGGGTAGTGGTGGAGTCACCATCCCTGGAGGTATTTAAAAGATGTGTAGATGTGGTGCTTAGGGACATTGTTTTAATGGTGGACTTAGCAGTGCTGGGTTAACGGTTGGACTTCAGGATCTGAAAGGTCTTTTCCAACTGAAAAAATTCTATGATTCTAAAAACAATTTCACAGCCATATCAGCAGAACCTCTGCACCCTTCCCTTCAAGCCCTTCTCCCTCCATAGGCTTTCATATTCTGTTGTAGGAAGCTGTCACTATGCAATGGTAAAAATTTGTTTGGTTGTTTTAGATCCCTGCACCTGTCCTGGCTGCTTTTTGTGTGTCCTATATTTTTGTCTAACCTAATCCTGCTGTCCTTTTTTTACCCTCTTTAAGGTCTTTTTGCCCTCCAAATCATGGCATTGAGTGGGTCCTCGCT
This sequence comes from Chaetura pelagica, assembly GCF_000747805.2. Taxonomy (NCBI): domain Eukaryota; kingdom Metazoa; phylum Chordata; class Aves; order Apodiformes; family Apodidae; genus Chaetura; species Chaetura pelagica. The sequence continues at coordinate 49,294 of NW_009970716.1, read as the reverse complement.
GTTATGAACAGCTTTAATTTAGTACAAGGAAAGACTGATCAGGCAGCATTTGTATCAGTCTCCAGAAACTTCAGTAACAAAACTTGGGGAGCAGTTTTAGACCAAAACCATCTAATATAGAACCATAAAAATGAAAAAATCCTTGTTGTTAGGCAAAGAAGGCAAATAAAACATACTTTTCTGGTGCCATAACAAGATAAGTTGCTCTTGGCTGCCTTCCTGCCTCTCTCTGCTTTGAGCTGGCACCACCATTTGCTGAGATGGGGAGGATAGGCAGCTTTCTCCAGCTCTCCTGGAGAAACTTACGAGCTTGATGAGAGCCAACCTCAGGCAGCAGGAGAGCTTACAGTTAAGGGGCTGCAGTAATTTATACAGGGATTTCCAAAATGAGTTTTCCAGGCAGACAAAAGGCAGTCAAAGGTTCTAATTCATGTCTGATTGGGAATAATTAAAAGATCTTCCTTGATTTCCAGTCTGTTTTTCTTCATGGCTGGTGTTTATGCCATACCTCAGCTGAAGAATCTTAAATATCCTTTGCCATGCTTGAATTAGTTCAGGCAGGTGGGTGTCCCTCTAGGCATAAAAAACTCTTCAGTTTCCTGTTTATCTATAGTTCTCACTATTTAGAAATCAGGATTGGAATTAAAACCTTTATAGGATGACTGGCAACTGCTATCCTGCTGCTGCATGAAGTCAGTCCCCTGGAATACAGCCAGCCAATATTCTTGGCAGTTTTCCTGGAGCAGCAAGAGGACTTGCTGACCCTGACATCTGGTGCACTTTATGAAATCCAGGCAATTAATCGTGAACCAAGGTAGAATCTCTCTAGACTTGCTAAGAATGTCTGTTTAGCAGAAAGCTTGTGGTATTCATTAAGACTCTTCCAGATAATTTCCAGCAGGTAATTCTCCTAGCCTTGAACAGCATTAGGTAATGTTATCCAGAGCCCATTCTAACATTCATCTGTGTATTTTTGGAAGATAAACCAAAGATTATTTACCAGGGGACATGACAGATGGAAAACAAGACTGAGGATAGAAAACAATCTTTGTGCTATTGTATGAGATACCTTTAAAATTAAAAGTCTCCAGGAACAAAGTAGAACCAAAGTTGCCCTGCTGCAAAACGAGTCTTGTCCCTTAAATGTTAGCCAGTCACACTTGGTCACTGTAACACTGGCATCAGCCGGCTGGGAATGGATCACAGACAGCTTTTTAGTAAAGTCATTTTATAAACTCTGGTGGTAGCAGGTTTGGTTCTTGCTACAGATGAGGAAGTACAAATTTTATGTTCTTGAGTGTTAATCTGCTTCTTTACTCAAATGGAGGAAGGGGAACAAGCTTTTCAGATAGATGGAAAATGCTCCTACAACCCACTTGCTGTGAATGCACATGGCATGTTTTGGGTCACTCTCTGCTTTTTGTTTGCACTGACAGAGTTGCACAGAAGGGAGGCAGAGACAAATGTTTGAAATTCCAAGTGACTGATTTCCACTTGTGAGAATAATTGACCTGGTTTCACTGGCAGGAAGTCCCTGATACCACTGTGATGCTTCCTGTGATATCCTGCAAGGCTTCTCTCCCAAACATCATGCCATTTAGTAATACATGATTTTCTGTATCCTGATAAGTATGTTGTTTATAATGAAACAGCAATATTGAGATAGATGTCTGCCATTCTGGCCTACCATGTTGCCATGTTCACACAGTATATGGAGAAGGCTGAAGTACTGAATTACTTCTTTGCCTCAGTCTTCACCAGTAAGGGCTCTGGCCACGCTGTCCAAGTTGCAGAAGGCAAAGGCAGAGTCTGGGAAAAAGATCCACCCACTGTAGGAGAAGAGCAGGTGTGAGACCATCCCATTAAAGAATCATGGGACTTGATGAGAGCCATCCATGGCTCCTAACAGAGCTGGCAGATGAAGTTGCAACACTGCTTTCCATCATATTTGAAAAGTCATGGCAGTCTGGTGACGTTCCCACTGACTGGAAAAGGGGGAACATTATCCCTATTTTCAAAAAGGGAAGGAAAAAAGACCCAGGGAACTACAGGCCAGTCAGTCTTGACTGTGTGCCCAGCAAGATCATAGAGCAGATCCTCCTAAAGGCTCTGTTAAGGCACATGGAAAATGTGGAGGCGGTTGGTGGCAACCAGCATGACTTTACCAAGGGCAAATCATGCCTGACAAATCTGGTGGCCTTTTATGACGGGGTCTCAGTGTCATCTACCCAGACTTGTGCAAAGCTTTTGACTCTGTCTCACATGACATCCTGGTCTCAAAATCGGAAGGATGTGGATTTGCTGGATGGACCACTTGGTGGATAAGGAAGTGGCTGGATGATTGTGCTCAGAGTAGTGACCAATGGCTTGATGTCCAGATGGAGACCAGTGATGAGTGGTGTTCCTCAGGGGTTGATAATGGGACTGGTGCTGTTTAACATCTTGTCATGTGACATGGACAGTGGAATTGAGTGCACTCTCAGCAAGTTTGCTGATTACACCAAGCTGTGTGATGTAGTTGACATGCTGGAGGGAAGGGATGCCATCCAGAGGGATCTTGACAGGCTTGAGAAGTGGGGTCATGCAAACTGCATTAAGTTTAACCAGGCCAAGTGCAAGGTCCTGCATCTGGGTTGAGGCAATGCCAAGCACAAATACAAGTTGGGTGGAGAATGGATTGAGAACACCCCTGAGAAGGACCTGGGGGTGTTGGTCAATGAAATGCTCAACATGAGCCAGCAGTGTACACTTCCAGCCCAGAAAGCCAACCATTTCCTGGCTGCATCAAAAAACGTGTGGCTATCAGGTTGAGGAGGGTGATTCTGCCCTTCTACTCCACTCTGGTGAGACCCTACCTGGAGTACTGTATCCAGTTCTGGAGCCCTCAACACAGGAAGGATATAGAGTTCTTGGAGCAAGTCCAATGAAGGGCCATGAAGATGATCAGAGAGCTGGAGCATCTCTCCTATGAAGACAGGCTGAGAGTTGGGGTGTTCAGCCTGGAGAAGAGAAGGCTCCGCGGAGACCTTATAGCTCCTTCCAGTACCTGAAGGGGCTACAGGAAAGCTGGGGAAGGGGCTTTCTACAAGGGCTTGTAGTGAGAGGAAAAGGGTAATGATTTGAAGCTGGAAGAGGGGAGACCTAGGTTAGACATTAGGAGGAAATTCTTCAGTATGAGGGTTGGGAGTCACTGGAACAGATTGCCCAGGAAAGTTGTGGATGCCCATTCCTCAAAGTGTTCCAAGGCCAGGCTGGATTGGACTCTGAGCAACCTGATCTAGTGGGAGGTGTCCCTGCCAAGCAGGAGGTGCTGGAACTAGATGATCTTTAAGGCTCCTTCCAACCCAAACCATTCCAGGATTCTGTATGTGAACAGCAACCCACAGGGGAAATTTAGCCCCAGTGTAAGCAGATACAACCCAGGTGAAGTTAAGAGTATTTATCTTATTTACACCACACCTGAATTACACTACAGCAGAGGCAGACGCGCTGCAAGCGGTATCATGTTGCCAAAGGAGGTTGAGATGATAAATGTGTAATGTAATTCAAATTACGTTACATTGGCACTGGTTTTTTTAATTGTTTGGTCAATGTTTACAGAAAGTTACAAGAAGGTGTAAATGGTTGGCTTTATATCTGACGATGTGAGTTTTTTGACTCCTAAATGCCAGATGGCTGTTCCCTCACGGGTAAATGGTATAAATGCAAACTTTTAAATAATACCCCGGTCCTTAAAAAGTGTAATCAGGACTACATGGAATTGATTATTCTGCAATTTTTGCTTCAACTAACTGTCAATATCCAACAAATAAGCTTGACTTGCTCTGGTCAGGTTTGGATATCGTGCAGTGCAGGTGCTTGCTCAACCCAATTGCTACACTGGGAATCATGAAAACTCAGTTAATGTGTGCAAAAGCAACTCATCATACAAAGAAAGTTCCCGGTTTATAATCAAGTATAGATTTTTCCAGCATCTGAGGTTAAATTGTTCTCAGTAGGATACTAAAGGAAAAAAAAAGTGCTTGGAAAAAGTGTTTAAATTTCCTGTTCATTTCAAATAGGTGTCATTTCACAGTTCTGAAGTTAATGGAAGGCACATATCTTGGCACTGTGGTTTTAGCAGTCAGGTGGGCTTTTAACTTTCATTTTCTTGCAGAGAGTGAGCTGATGCTTATGGGACAGACATGCAAAAAAACCTAAACACATTCAGATTTCATTCAGCCAAACAAGAGTTAAGTGTACCCAACACTTGGAAGAACCTTGCCCCTGCTTTTGAATACATAGTTTAGAACAAAAAAGTGTCTTTTTTCATCTGTGCCCTCTTTGTATGGGTGAAAATGCTTACCATTTCCTTCCTACTACCACTTCCAAGCTGTGGTGCTCATTTGTTAATCTATTTAAAAGTGACTTGGTTGGGTGTAAAACTAGTATATTCATAAAGACCACAGAAATAATAAATACTGCTTTGAAAATGGGGAAAATATATTTCTAATTTTACCGTCTGTATATAAAATACTACAGTCACAGCTTGGTGTATAACATAATTGCTTGCTGTCAAGACTTGGGATATCCACAGTGAATGGAGAAGAGTTTTATGAAGCTTATGAAGATGTTCAAGCCTAAGTGATAACTGATTCTTACTGAAAGGATGTTGAACTGGAAGGGCTGTGGGTTTGGTAGTTAATGTCGAATCTCTGCTTTTGAGAATACTTCTTTCATACTAAGGACTTCAGGGGACTAACTTGTGCTGTGCACTGGTATAAGGCAGGGCAGAATCAGACCTTTTATGAGAAATAAAACAGGATGTTCCCTCCAGTATAACTGGAGCACTCATATGTTCTGTATTTAAGTAGTGTTGCAGACATTCATGTGATACAGACAATACATCTTTGTCAAGGTGACATTTCCCTATTGGAAGGGAGATTTCTCCTGCACACTACAAAGTACTGTATGTTCTGTATTCATCTGCACAGCACTGAGTTATTAAGCTTTCTAATTCCCTCTGCATCATCTGTACATCTTGGTTGAGGATGGGGGGTACTGATGAGAACTTTCCTATGCTTTGCATATGCCACAAAAGGAGCCTTTAAATCATCACCTCTTTTACAAAGAAGGCAATTCTTGGTGCTCTGTCCTGTTGCAAGCCTCACATCAGCATGGCTCCTCTGAAAAGTCTCTCTAAATACTGTTGGGAGTCTGTTAGGCACTCTACAGTTGCATTATGGGTGAAAAATTTTCTCAGATGATAGAAGAATATCTGCAAACAGAATATTGTTCTAGGAAAAAAAAACCTAGTATGCAGTTGTCATGTATTTGTGTGCTAAGACAAAGAAAAGTGATGTTAGTTATGTGCAAAACTTTAAGCTGGCATCAGAAATAGGAGAAATTATACGGGCTGTTGAAATATAAGGCCTTGTTTCTACTTCTATATCTTGGAAATATTTTGCATTAACAATTCTGTTGAGTACGTGGGGACTGCTTCTGAGTAAAAACCAGAATCCATCTTTAATTCTGCCTAAAAAGGCTTATTTGTGAGTAGTAACTGATGAGTAATAGAGGACCAAGTTGCTTCTCTGACTTGTTTTGTAAGGGAAGCTCAGTGGTGTGAAGTTGGTAGAAGAAGGCAGGAAGAGAGGAATGAAGGCTAGAAAATCAGAGGTCAGTTCCTGCCTCAGTCATTGAGGAGTATGGGAGAGAGGCACACGGAGACATGAGTGTCAGTAAGGCTGGGCTATGGTTTCCCTATGGTGAGCTCAGGGAGTTCAAACTCGTACCTTATCTTACTACTTGGCAATCATGTACCATCAAAGGCCATCTTTGTGGGAGTGTTCTGTCTCACTTTTGTCGTAATAGAGGACCAAGTTGCTTCTCTGACTTGTTTTGTAAGGGAAGCTCAGTGGTGTGAAGTTGGTAGAAGAAGGCAGGAAGAGAGGAATGAAAGCTAGAAAATCAGAGGTCAGTTCCTGCCTCAGTCATTGAGGAGTATGGGAGAGAGGCACACGGAGACATGAGTGTCAGTAAGGCTGGGCTATGGTTTCCCTATGGTGAGCTCAGGGAGTTCAAACTCGTACCTTATCTTACTACTTGGCAATCATGTACCATCAAAGGCCATCTTTGTGGGAGTGTTCTGTCTCACTTTTGTCTTCAAATCTTTTTTTTTTTTTTTTTTTTTTTTTTTTTTTTTTTTTTTTTTTTTTAATCCACAGTGCTTTATTTTTCTGATGGAAGGGATAACTTTTGGCTATATCTGTTTCTGTTGGATAACCATAGCTTCAGTCTGACAGGTTTTTAGTCCATAGAATTTAGAGCATTTCACAGAGCAGGCTGATACTGAGGCAGAAGCACAAGCATGTGGATGAGATGGCCGTGCAGCTGCTAGGACCTTGTACAACCAGAGGCAGGCAGGCAGTGCACAGGAGTACAGCTGGCTCAGCCTCCTGCTCAGTTACAAGCAGATGAGTGATGTTCAGGGAAGAAGAGTGCTTGTGCCTGAAGAAGCTAGACTAAAATACATCTACATTACCATTTTAGTCTCAGGGCATCCAAACTGCATCCCTTCGGAGAGGAGGAGTGGGAAGGTATGCACCAAGGGAGCACTTCCTGTGTTGCAGCCACAGGCAGCTGTCCTGTCCGTGCAGCTGGACTGCTAGGGCTTCTCTGAGGTGGTCCCTGCCTTGAACCAAGGGGTGTATTCTCAGCACCAGATATTTTGCTTTACAGACCTACTCCTGTAGTGCAGTATTATTTACTCATGTATGCATAATCCCAGTGAAGTGACTGGGTCCAGACCATGAGAAACATGTGGAATACAGGATGCTGGATCTTAAAGATGAAGACTTTCTTTGTGGTTATTTCCACATCCCCTATGCAACTTTTGTTGATATAGTGAATTAATCCAAGAACTTCATGTGGGCTGCCTTACAATAGCTTATTTTTTTAAATGTCTGAGCAGTTACTGAGCTTTAAGAACCCAAGGAATAATTTACTGTACTATTTTGAAGTGACCAGATGCTGCCTTAAGATGTGCTTCCAGGAGAAAGGAAAAATCTACTCAACATTTGCAACACTTGCATTTTATTTGGAAGGCCTAGGACTCACATGTAGCCAGTTTTGGGAAGGATTTGTCTTCCTCTTAACCATACTGAAGCAGCTGAGAAAAAATTCTCTAGAGCAATAACAGCACAGATGTTAAAGTGAGGTGTGTGCAATGACTTGCTGCAGCTGCACTGAAAGGTGAGAGGGGAAGCCTGCAATCCAGCTTAAAGCATGCATTTGGAGAGAAGGTGTTCATAAAGCCCGTAGAATGATCCCATGCATCTTCTGGATTTGGTACTCTGCCCTGTGGGTCCTCAGTGCATGTTATGGCAGATGCATTCTTTAGGGAGGACCCTAGGGGCTGGCAAGGGTTGTCCTATACAACTGGCTTTTTTGAAGACCTCATCCTGCCAAAGATTCCTAGGAAAAGTAACTAGTTTTTAAACATGCTGTTAGTTATGAAGAAAAAACCCCACAGTTACATGCCACTAGATGTCAGAAAAACTATGTGGTTCAGCTGTTGAGGAAGATCTGGCTGAGGGGTTTTGTTTGCTGTTTATGCACTTGCATAACACTTTGGACAGGGCCCAAGGAAAACAATTAGACATTTGAGTTTATTTTTGTTTGCATGAAATAGTAAATATGCTATTGGGTCAGACTCTCCTCTCATTTTGCCCAGGGGAAAATGGAAACAAACATTTTGTCAAGAGTTATGCCACCCTGAAAAACAAAAATTACTTTTAGTCTCATCAACAAATTCTTCTCATCTGGAGTGCTGTGGTTTTGTATTCTTTGGATAAAGCTGGTCTCTGAATAATACGCAACTGTAGCAGAAATTTTGTGGAAGATGAGTGGATTGGTTCTGCTTCAACAGATATGAAGGCTTTTGAGGTGTGGATGCTTGTGCATGTGCAGTAAACATCAGACATGATGCTTCTCTACATAGGAGCATCCTGAATTCTTAGTTCACTGGGTTAAAATAAGTGCAGATTGGAAGTCTTAGTATGAAGAATAATGCCTAAAACCTCCTACAGAACTATGGTGACATATTTGCAGATTCACCTAAAATTGTGTCCCAATCTCCACAACACAGCTCAACCTTAAAAGGAGAGTTTGTCCTTTAAGGCTGCTGTTCTGCTGCTTCACTGATGCAGCTGCAGAGTTTGGTTTGTAGAGCTGGCTGCCATTCAGTACATAAATAATTTGTCAAAATTATGTTTACATCTTGTATATAATGGTAATAGGCAGGTTGCTGTTTTGCACATAAATGCATATGTATCTGAATACTTTGCAGGCTAAAATCCCATTTGGGAACAGCTTGAAAGTTCACACTCAGTGTATTGATTTTATATGCTAATATGTGTACCTCCCTCTGGGACAAAACACATTCCAAAGGAAAGAAGTATGTGACTTGTCAAACACGAAGATTTCTGAAGCAGTTCTGTACTTCTAAACTCTTGATTCTTACTAGGGATATGTGCGGTATTCAGTGTTTCAGGATCAGACTATGACCTTTGACAGGAACCTTGTCAGGAAAGCTAGAGGGATATTAGGCCAGAAAGAAGTCTGAGGAATAAGAGTATAGAGATGTCTGATCTACTTAAGTGTCTTGGATTTCTGTACAAATGACTGTACATCCCTCTTATCTATGAATTGGTGCATATATGTTCCAGTAGCAATATGGAATGTAAAAGGAACATGATTTGAATGTAGGCTGTTTTTAAAAAATCAAGTATATATTTCTACTCTGTATTTAAAATTGCTAATAGAAATAACAACCCATGGAAGTCAAATGTAAATATTCTTGAAAAAAAAAAAAGATCCTAAGCAGTTTCAGATATTATATTGTGGGTGTGAGATATCTGAAGATCAATTGATGGAAACTTATTTTTGAAAGGTTTGTATTATTTGCTTTCTATTTCTGCACTTTAAAAAAAAGTACTCTTTACCATGAGGTTTAGAGATGTAAATTTTGTAACAAAATCTGAGATTCTTACATGCTTCATGTCTCCAGACTTAGAAAAATCTTTAAATCTGGTAGACTTTTGACATAATTATGAGTCAGCAACAATAAGCATCCTTGAGCCCTTATCCTTCACTTGGAGGGTATAGCTTTGAGGTAGCCCTATAAAGCAGCTGATTTAGCATCAAAAGTTCCTTCTCATTCAGAAACAGAGTAGCTGGTGCTGGGCAGAAGTATGAGGGTGGAGGTGGCCATCTCGCTCCTTCCCCTCTGCAGCTGCTGGCCAGGGGGAGGGATGTGCCTCTGTCACCTCTAGAGGGACCCTGCTTTCCCCCAGGAGCTTGGAGACACCTGTTGACTGGCTATAATTTAGCACAGGAGAAAAACAGCACCTCAAAGGCAGGGCCCTGGCCTAGTGATTCTCACTAAGTCTGAATTACAGGTAATCAAAGACTAAACCTGAACTGCATTGAAGCCTTCTCAGAGTTAATTCCCCAGAGGCTTTTCTTTCACCAGTGAAGAGCTGAGGTCAGGGTACAGCCAACTCCAGGAGAGTGTCACCTTTAATCCCTCCCTGAAAACTGTGTGAGGCTCTATGTGGTATTTACACTGAAATACCGACCTGACACAATGACATCTGTGGTTGTGTTTTAGGGCAGAAGTGTTGTTTAAGCTTCTGTCCCTCATTTTGACTTTTTTTTTTTTTTTTTTTTTTTTTTTCCTCTCATACTCTGCTACCCTGTGTCTCACACTCAAAAAGAGTGGGGAAACACAAACTCTTCCTCTCCCACATGTATTTGCAGTATGAAGCTTTTGAGTAGATAGAAGTGGCAGCCAATAGTCACCTTTTCTACTGCATAGAGGTGAAAGACATTATTAACCTGTGCATCACACCCACCTGAAACTGGAGTAACTTGGTGTCAGTGTCACTCTAAGTTACATCTTAAAAATAGAATCTGGCTCTGTCTGCTTTTTTGGGAAAAGGAGTTTATTCCACTGTAGATGGACACATTGCTAAGCCCAGGGAGTGTTAGGGAGAGTTCTCAAGTTGTGAGCAAATTGTCAGTGTAGTGAGACTTTCAGTACAGAATACATTTGCTGTTTGATTAGCAATACAATACAGAGACTGCAGTCTTCTAACTCCTATGATCTCCAGATAGGCTCAGCCTTTTCTGCCTGAAATTGCTTTATGAAAAGAAAATTCACTGTGATGATTTACAGTGACTATTTGATTCCTTCATTGCTGCTTTTTTATGCCTTGCCTGCATCATAACTTACTTAAAACAATTTTAATACAAATGGCATTGTGGCCCCTCTGTTATAACATTTTGCTGGAAGATTCCTTCCCACTGATGTATGGATTCTTTTTTTTTATGGGAAACCAGCACTAACTTTGCAACAAGATATTTAGAAATACAGTTTTAAATAGAGGGGTTTAGGGAAGGAATTTGCAAACAAATTTTAACCATCTAATCAGAATGCTCAGAAATGCCCCCTGGAGATGCTTCTCACTTTCCGTTTGCACATTCATACCTTATGGATTTTGAATTTTGTTTAGTTTAGATATCTAAAACCTGAAATGTGAATGCCTCCTTTTCAGAACCAGAAATAAACAACAAATATACAAGGAGGTGTCCTATATGGTTTAAATGAGACAGCTTCAAAACATGAATTTAATTTTTTTTTCTTTATACATGAAAAAATATTCAAATCAAGTTCAATTTGTATCTTCTATGAGAAGGTGGAATTGATTCTATTCCTACAGTCCCTGATTTGCCTCTGAAGACTTTTACTAGTTTATGATACTGTGGGGAAAATAAGATGACTTTCTTCTTTTGTGCCAGAATACCCCTTAAATCCTAACCAGCAGCAGTGTTCTGGGTAGGGGATGAACTGTTGCATTTGGACTTCCTTTGCAGGAAAACAGATGTTTGTTCTTGGGAGTTTAAAATTTGTGAGGACAGTGCTCTGAACATTGTGTTAGGATCTAGATCCAGTTGGCAAATAATTATGTGAGGTCTCATTGTGAAAACCATCTTGTAGAAGTTAAATGACATCCCTCTAGCACATGGGTGTACGCATACGTGCATATATGTGCATTTTTTTGTTTGTAAAATATTTTGCTGCTTTTAGCTGACTCCCAACTGTGCAAAACTGACCCAACTAAACCAGACATTAACAGCTTCATGTATTACCTTAAGTTATCAGAATGGAATTTATATGTATTGAGTCAGCACGACTAGTTAAAAGATATCAGTAAGAGGATGATCTCTTTCAAGGTCAAAGACACAATTTACATATTGTGCATCTTTTTTAAAGCCAAGTTTAAGAGCTCAAAGGCCCATAGATGGAAAATAACCATAACAACTTGTAATTTTCAGGGAAAGGATACTGGAATAACAGCAGGCATGCCTAAATCTAACCAGAAATCATTATCAGTTTTCTCCATCATGTTAAGTGAGAGTGCAAGACTACCCCTTGAATCTTATGAAGCCACTTTTATGAGACACAGCTTCTTGAGGACTCTAAAACTTTCTGAACCCTAGTATGTGCTCGTATTAGTTGAGGTGCTTCTGTGGTGGCAACTGTTCTTAACTGTACTTGTAATATTTGTCATACTACATGATGTGCTGCCCAGAGAGCATGTACATGTCTCGTTTAGTACTAAACTTACTCCCTTCTGTATCTTCATGTTTTAGATGTACAACAGCCAGCAACTGAATACAGATCTCTCATTGCTGTTAGTCTTGCTTAAGTGTAAATATGAAAAATGGAAAAACAGTGCAATGCCCTAGCTTCCTTGGAAGTTGCTAAAGGGATGTCGGATTTTAAAAAAGCGTGCGAAATCAGTCCAGGAAAATAATGCTGCCAGTAGCTGTTCCTGTGTTGAAATTCTAGACAGTCCCTGGAGATTGTGGAGAAAAGAAATTATGCTGTGATAGCAAAAAGCACAGTAACTGACTAAAACCAAAAGTCTGCCTTGAATGTGAATGTCACTTTCTCCAGCTTAGTTTGTAACTGAATCAGAATTCTAAATTTCACTTTTATGTCTGTGTGTATAGAAGAACATCTCTCATTAAGCTGTCTTGGCAGATACTTGTTGTTCAACTTATAAAATGTAATTATGTCTTGTAAAATTTTGCTGGTTCTGAATTCCATTTTGCAGAATATGCACTGAACAATGTACCTACAGAATTCTATGATTCTATGAATTTAATTGTCCACTACTATTGAATTGTGGGATGGGAAAGGCATGCATAAAGATCTCCTGCATGCCATCAAGGAGACAGGTGGTGACAAAGCTGCAAATTTTGCTCCTCCATTGTCTTTGCATTGTGTCTGAATCTAATGGAGTTAATTCCTGGTTATGTTAAAAAATATTATTTTCTTGGACCTTGTGCCACTATGTTACAATGCTACGGCTTGAGGGAGGACCAGGCAAACCTTTGGTAGAAGAGGGAAACATAAGAGAAGTGAAAGCATTAAATACACCCCTATATTTTATGTGTGTTAAGACAACTTTGTAAATATCCCAATTGTGACCTGAATCCCTATCCCTATGACAGTAAATCAGCCACTACTTTTAAGGAGAGAGGGAATAAGTAAATACATAATTTTGGCTGAAGCTGAACACAGAAGAAGAAGACAGAAGTGTAGGAAGAGGAATGCATCAAAGAACTGACTGTGTCTATTGCATTCCCTGAAGAGACTGTTCTACATGTTTTCTTGGATAACTCTATGTGAATGGGAATTTATGGGTGCTCTCAGGCACCATGGCTGGAAATAGCTCTCTTGGGCAACTCTCCTAGTCTCTGAGGAGAGTGAATGAAAAGTTTCCTGCCACCATAGACTGACAAGGTTTGCTGCCTTCTTCCCATACTTTTATTGATGTCATGCACATCTATTTGGCAACCTTGAAGTATATGTCTCCTTGGCATCTCCTTCTGTTGGTTGTTAGATATGTTCCCATATAGCTTATGTGGCTATTGCAATGCACTGAGACTAGGAATTAAACTGCATCACTGAAAAGAAAGGTGAATGCAACTCCTCCAGCTAGTGCAGAAGACACCTTCTGCTAAGAGTCCAGAACACCTCTTCAACGTTTGTTTGAGGTGAATCTCCAGCAACATTAACTCGCTACTCCCAGCACGAAATGAACTCCATGCTGAAGTTGATTCCAGGTTGAAACTGACTTCATGCAAAAAAACCCCCACAACAAACACAAAAAAAACCTAAGAAAAAATAGGGGAGAAAAGGGAGACTTATAAATACATGAATATTAATACATGTACATGGATGCAAGGATGAAACACAGATGAAAAAGAAGGTAACTAAGGCAGCTAGATGCATGGTAATAATCTGGGATGTAAAACAAAACACTGTATTAAAGAACAAAATGATTGTGAATACTATGCTGCTTCCCTTCTTTGCCATACTAAGTAAACATGAACAGATATGCCAACTTCTTTCCTCGTTATGTTTTTACAAGTGCTTATATATATGTGTGTGTGTTGCTTTTCTGTGATGTGATCAGATTTTTATGTTACAATATGTGACTTTAATCTAAGATCTGATTATTTCTGGGAAAAGGAAAACACAACTAGCCAGCTGTGCCCTTTGTGGAAACAGAGAGGACTGTTGTTGGCTTCTTCTATTACTCCTGTAAAGTTTTGCTGACACTGTGAGCTCCCTCAGCTCCTCCTTGGAACCATCCTGATCTCTGTTCATGCTTTTAAATGATGGAAGTGGTCTTCTGGCTCCCATGAAGGCTTGTTCTATGTAGAAGCACATGTTTCTACCAGGCCTGTTTAGCTCATTGTAATAATAAACCACAAACAGGTTCCAAAAAAAAAAAAAGTACCCCTGCCTTTCAATTTGTTTTCTTTTAGTATAACTTCAGAGATCAGAATGTAAGATGAAACACAAATCTGCTTTTGTTGGCCCTGTATCCTTGGTGTATTATGACAAGTGAATTATTGCAGGCTTTACAGGAATACATTAAGGGGTATATTACGGCCCTGAAAGTCTGTAGAGATCTGGACGAAAAAAGAGATCTATTTAGTCTATGAGTTGTGTTGGGACACACTGCTTGTGGCATAGAGTATCTTCTACAGGGAAGTGCAAGGATCTCAGTGACATATGAGCTCCTTCCTGGCCTCTTGCTGCTGACTTGAAACATTAGGATAATGGTAATGAAATCAGTCAGCTAAGTCCTGGTGTCACTGATGTCTGCTGCTCTGCCACGGGTGACAGCTGCCTCCCACTGAGTGCATGCATCCTGGTCCCTGTGGCTGGTGGTAGCCTGGGAGGGGGATCCTGCCTGCGTGGCTGCCTGCTTCCTCCTGCAGGGAACCCTGCTCTTTTGGGTGCAGTTGTAGCAGGAGCCCGCTGCAGGGAGAGGTGCAGTTACCCCACCACTGTAACACTGGTTATTTTGTTGTGATTTTAGGTAGGCTGTCAGCCCTGTTACCCATGCTACTCATTATTTCCCACAGTAAAACTCTGGTTTTTGTTTTCCACAGCTTTTCCACAAATTCATTTTAGGCAAATTATCTGTGTCTTGGACAGGTTTTTATTTCTGAAAATATCGAAGCAGTTCTGCTGTTTAAGAGAACAAGGCAAAGAGTACACAGTGCATTGGTTTCCAAGGCTAAAAAAGGTTAGGTGACCTCCTCTTTGGGAAGTTAAAGTGCCTTGGAGCTTTGTAGTAGGGGCCCTCAGTTTGGCACAAGAGCTGTCTTTATGTCAGCCATGCACTTTTTGTTTTTTTCAGGGAAAATCCACTCATGCTTTGCCAAATTATAAACAATTGAAAATTTGCAGTTTCTTCATACTCAGAAGAAACTTGCTACAATTTAGCAATTAAAATCTCCATGGTGTTTTGGAGCATTGACAGTGTCCTGTGCTGGACAGACTTGGCATCACATGCTCCAGGCTCAGGGTTGGTGCCAGAAGGACTTTGCAATGGCTGTTTCCCACAGTTTGGCCTGTAACATGGTGAGAGGTGATGCACACCTATCTTTCTTGTGACTCCTCTGTCCTTTGCACCCAGACAGGCTGGAAGAGGAGCAACAGTGTAGACAGACTGTGAAATTAGGTGGGGAGGCTGACCTGCCAGGGTGTAAAGTGAGAAAGAGGCTAAGTGGACATGGAGATTAGGATGAAATGCTGCAGAAGTGAGGATACTGAGGAGGTACTGAGTCTTGAAGTGCTAAGGTGTGTATCTGTGGGAGATGTCTATTTTTACCAACATGTAGATGTATTTCTTCAGCAGGGCAAATTGTACTAATTTACAAAAGCACTTTCACGTTGTTTGATGTTTCATGTTGCTGTGAGGTTGAAAAGCAGTATCTAGGTGACATAATTGTTGTTTAAAATGATTATTGTTATTATTATTGTTATCTAATACTACTGGTGTTCCCTAAGTATTCACAAAAGTATAGTAGCCAAGTTATTTTTATTGCTGCTTTTGTCCTACGTATGACTTATATGAGAGACATAACAGCCTCTTTCTTTCTTTGGCCCCTTTTGTGCTGTGGTAGGTTACATTTAGGTATCTCTTACTTGGCTTATAGTTAAGCACTGGTAATGGTAATATTTACTATTGCAAGAGCATCACCAAAGAGCGGAGTTAATAAGTGGAGTGTACAGGATCTGTATGTATATGGTTTTCATAGGCACATGTTGCAGGCTTGAGAGAATGGACAAGACATTGTTCATGCTTTTGCAAATTCTCTTGTGAATTTACAGCAACATGGAGTCTCCTCCTGCCTCCAGCATTTACTCAGGACACCTGCACACCAGTGTGTTTATTTTGCATAGGTGCTGCAAGCTCAGACTCTACTTGGTGTTGTGTTTTGCAGGGTTTTGCTATCAACCTGCCAGACCTTGGTGTTTGAGAGGACATCTCCCCTCTGGTCTCTTCTCCTTTGTCATTAATGGGCATTTTATAGCTCTTAATGTCTGTTTCTCAGCTTTCTCTTGGCTGTCAGCAGCCCACAGTTCCAGGTCTTGGTGATGCTCTGCTGGTCTGTCAGGGTTTCTCCTGGGGCTGAGCAGGACCCCATGGGAGCAGCATTAACCGGCTGCTGGGGAGCAGGACCAGACCCGAATGCTGAGCGCTGGCATCGGCAGGACCAAGGGAAGCTGTCTGGGCAAACAGAGCCAGCACGTTGCTGATAGCCCATGGGGCCTTGTTCAGTCATAACAGACTGCTGCTAATTATAGCTCTATTTTTCTTCCTCCTGCCTCCACAGGTTAAGAATGGGAATTCAGCCCTCTGCAGGCTGCCTTGCCTTCCCAAAGGTCCAGGGGGACTCTAATTCGCTACCACCTCCTGTGGTGCATGGCTAGCTGTCTGACAGATTTCAGGATCACTTTTTAAGACATTTCTCTTTTTTTCAAATGTTTCCCTTACCTTAGTCTGACATGTGGTTTTGGTTTAAGAGCAAAATGATTTTCCATAGGCAGCTGGTGAGGTCCCTGAACACATGTTCCTCCAAAACACAAAACCCTAGAATACATCGATTCCCAGTAGAAAGGTTACTTACATACAGCTGCAGAACACTGCTTTAAAGTTTTGGAAATCATATTGTAGTCAGCTGATATAATTTAGTCACTTTAGTTTCTTGTGCCTGATTGCCGAATGTCCTGCACAGTGACAAATGGGGCTGCCTCAAAGATCAATTGTACATGCACTTAAGTAACAACGAGAAAATAAATCATCCTTTGTTTCAGGACTAAAATCAGGGAAAATGGCCTCAGAACACAACCAGATTAGCTGGACAGTATTTAAAACAAATGCAGTTACAGAATACATGTATTGTAGCCAAAAGTATTGTTTGAAGAGAGGGGTCTCCTATGCTTTCCAGTCCTAAATAAGGTAAGGGAAATGTTCTTTCTGAGAAGGAAACTGGGGAATTGAAAAGACAAAGACCAGTTTAAGAAACAAAACCACATCCATTCACCCACAAGTTTTCTCTTTTTTGAGTGTATGTGGCAGAATGGGCAGGTTGTGATGTCATAAAGAAAATAATGTGTTTCTTCCTGAGAATAGGCATTGGGTTTGGGTGAGTTGATGCAATTTCTGTGTTTGTAGACAGAAACTTGCTCTTTCCTCCAGGAGCTCTTTTGCTGCTGCTCACACCATACCTGCTGCAGGGTCCACCAGCCCCACCAGCTCCTTGGCTGACTCTGAGCTGAGCTTGAGTAGTAAAGGCTGGAGAAGTAGAGCTGGCTCTGCACAAGTATTTGGCATGGGGCATCTCAGGAGCATGCTGTGGGATCTTTTCTGTAAGGCAGTGTCTGACCTGGCTATTTTAGAAATCTCTATTTTTGGTTCTTTCCCCACATGAAATAACACCATTCATGACAGTCTACTCACATGCTGTGTCCTTCCTGTCTCAATTGTATTTTTAAGTGGCTGCTTGGGCCAGCAAGCTGCTGTTCTTTCTCAAGTGTGGGACTCTTGGTTTTCCTGTACAGTTTCTTGTGGTCTTTAACGTTTACACTCACAGTATATGGCTGAGTCCCCAACTAGAGGCATAAAAAATATGAAGTACTTCATGGAAGGCAGTCCTATTGGAGGGAGCAAAGCCATGTCTACTTTTTTTTCATAATGAGTTTTTCCATCTATGTTTTTTCTTCAGATTGCTGTTGGTGAGAAGGCTGAGAGTATCCCTAGCTCAGATCAGAATTGCTGTGGGAACATAATTTCAGTTTGTTATTAAATTGCAACCTGGAAAGCCAGTGCACTCAACAGTGAGAGCTCTTAAGTGCTGGCTGGTACCACTGGGACAGTACCTTAAGCTTGAAGCTGGAGGCTTTGCTCAAGAGATGGTGCCCATTGATAGGAACAAGTGGTTAGGAGTCTCTATAAAGGTATAATTACTTTTTTTTTTATTGTTCTAAAGATGATTTGAATTTAAAAAGAAGCTATGAGAAAGCAGGTTAATATTTTTCTTAGCCTTCCGCTACTGAACCTCATTTCCTTTAAAGCACTCCTTTGAGGAAAAACTGGATGGTGTTTGGTTTTAGCTGAAGAAAATTTAGAAGCATTAGTAAAGTCTTACTAGGTATTTTGATATTAGTAAGTTGGTATTAAACTGTGAAACCATTCCTTTTTATGGCCAAAAGTTAATGTGTTTATCATGTCCACATGGTGGATAGTGATTTTTGCCATGGGCACATGGAATATGTCAGCAACCCAATGATATATTTCAGAGAAGCAGATTTTCTGTGTTTATTTTTAACAAGAATATGAATCTGCTCAGATCCTATTAAATAGAAGCATTCATTTTCCTGAAGTGCCTAAACCTTATTGTTGAAAATTGTGGAGGAAAAAGCTATCAGTTTAGCATTTGAAAAAATCAGATTATGCTAATCCAAAGTCAGTTTGTCTTAAAAAAGGAATAAGTCACAACAGATCTTTTTTACAAAATGGCAGGTCCTGATTATTTCTAGAGCCATATTTCTGTTCAATGTTATCAAACTTGTGTGCTTCAAGTCTCTTCTTGTCAAAACAATTGAGTTATATAAGGAAAAATGACAGGAAAAATGTACATGATTTGTCAAAGTGCAAATCTCCAAAGGAATGGTTCAACGGATTTTCAAACCTCTATAAGGAAAAACGAACTAGCCACTCTGAATGGAAGAATTGTGTTTTAAACTTAATGGGATTGCAAGTTGATAAAACCTGCAGGATGGTTTTTAGACAGGAAGCTGAAGCTGCTTGCATCTGAAGTGCTAAAATGTGGCAATGATTGCGTGTATTTTTAAAATGGGTGTGAAAATTCACAGCTATCTGCTTTCAATAGGAAGAGCAGGAAATTCACAATAAAACAATAAAGCCATAAACCTTAATATATGCACACCCAACAGGTGCTGATATGTATGACAATATTAGAATGCAATAAAATGTCTTGTTATTGTCCAAGAAGAGCTGCAGCCAGGATACAGCATTTGGCCGTGTTCTGCTTTTGACATGAATTAGCTCAGGTATCTAAAGCTAGCAGGTGTTAGATAAAGAGAGGGAATTTCTTTGGGAAAAAGAATGGAAAGTGTGTTCTGGTTCAAATCACCTGCTTTACTCTATTGAGAGGGCTCTATTTTTGGGGGGGTTTTAGCTCTGTTTTCCTAAAGGATGATTCACCTGGAATGTGGATTTATCACACCTTCCTTCCCAAAATTTCTGTGTCTGTGATTAGCTCCCAGGGATGCTAGTGAGATGAGGACTGTATGCATTTTGTTAAGCTTAGGAAGCAATGGAAGCAAACAGGCTTTGGTTTCCTTGTCAATGTTGGAGCCAGTCTCTCTTCCTGGCATTAGCTGCAGCTGAGAGCACTGGAATGTCTTGTGGGACAGAGCTCTGTCCCAAGGGAGAGAGCAGGAGTGGTGTGAGAGTGGAGATGGGGTCAGCTCAGTGAGCATCCAGGTCTGAGCTACTGAGAGCTGGGCTTGGAGGCGTGAAGAACCAAATTCATGCTTGGTTCTCTCTCTGACTTTGGTTTAGTGTGTAGTTGAAGGTGAGCTATTAGATACAGACACCAAGTAACATCTAGAGGAATAGTGGAGAATGAAAACAGTAATGCAGTCTGTTCCTATCCAGGCTCATCAGTTACCACAGAAGCACCGTTAAAAGTGTGACTGCAATCTTCCAACTGTCCTTGACACTCTATCTTCATGGCATCACTCACTGAAAGGACAAGTTCGGCCTGACTGTGAAAAATCTATGGAAGTGTCTTTGGTTTTAAAAATAACACGTGTCTCACCAGATGTTCTCTGGCAGATCTCTGGCACAGACTGCTCTGTTTCTCAGATTTATTAGATGGTGCAAGGTTTTATGGTTTAGGAGAAAAGCAACTTAGAATCAGATATTTTTTTTTTGGATCTACGTAAGGGGTGGTTAATTATGAAAAAAGGGCTAATAGGCTGTTTCCTGTGTGCAGCATTAAGATAACCTAGTGGCCAATTCACTGTTCAGTGGTCTATGGAAGAGCTCCCAGGTCAGTGGACACTAACTCCTCAGTTATGAGGCCCATAGGGATTACAGAGAAAAAAGAGACTTTGACTTGATGCAAAATGTTTGTAAGGAAAATAGAGTGAGTTCAGAATTTGAAGGCTTTTGCCTTTTCAAGATCTGTTTTTAACTTTCTACTTCAGCCTTTGAATCACTGTCAGAAACTACTGAACTGGTGAAAAACAGCGGGTTTAAAGTTTATATGCTTTTCTTTCCTTTATCTAAGTTACCTGCTCATGATCACCTGTATAATTTCGAGATGGAACCACTGCAAAAGTATGCACGTGAGTGCACGCTGCAAGATGTTTCCCACATGCAAATGAAAATCCTCCACTCTGCTTCTCTGTACCTGCACCCTTGGGTTTCCTTGAATGTGTGTGAAACAAGGTTTTCACTCCACTTTATACTGTATTGTTTTAGTGGTGTGTGGTTAAAGCAGCTTAGACAAATGAAGCTATAAAAGTTCTTATGCTTTCTCACAGTTTTTGGTGGGATGCCATGCTCGTCTGAGCACTAATACTGTGATAAAACACCATCTACACTGAAAACTTTTGCCAACGCAGTTATGCAAGGCAAAAAGACCTCTCTGGTGCACGCACTGTAAGTAAGACCCAGCAAGTATTCTATATTACAAACAGATTGAGGACCACCACAGACTTCCCCCCCCACCATGGATTTATTCTCTGTTTCTCTGTTACAATTGCCAAGCCCCTGGCTGTAAAACTTCCTTCAGTTCCTGCTTTATTTGCATGGTGTGTGTCACTGCCTTATCAACATGTGTCATGCACAATGACAGTCGCTAGTCCCTTTTTGCCTTTCTCTACTCTTCTGCTACTGAAATCCAGCAGGGTTACCATATGTACAGAAGCAGCTCTAAAGGTTTTTTTCTGATCAGCAAATAGCAAAGATGTTTCATGAGAAAATCTATGTGAGAAGTCAGGGAAGGGATATGACACCTTATTAAGAAAAGAGTTTATGCTGAGGAAGAGAGTCTCAAATTTCTATTATTCCTTAAATACATCCAAAACCGTTTGTGCTAGCCTTTGTTGGCAGTGAAACATAATATCACTCATTGCATTGGATTCCTTTCCAAAGGTTGCAAGAAGATTTTTTGCCTTTCTCTCTAAAATGTTAACTG
Source organism: Chaetura pelagica (assembly GCF_000747805.2). Taxonomy (NCBI): domain Eukaryota; kingdom Metazoa; phylum Chordata; class Aves; order Apodiformes; family Apodidae; genus Chaetura; species Chaetura pelagica. The sequence continues at coordinate 28,141 of NW_009970716.1, read as the reverse complement.
ATACTTTATTTTACAAGATTTAGAGGAGCATTGCAGAGGCTCCTTTACTTGTAGCAATAAGCTGGGAAGGGCACCAGCATGAAGCAGCAGCCAATGCCTCTGCTTTGGGGTGGGCTTTGGCAAGAGGGTGTAATGCACATCTGGTCTGCAGCTCCATTCTCTGGGAATGACTCTAGTCACACTTTTTACACTTGGCCTGTGTTGCCTTAGAAGCTCATTTGATATGCATATTTGAAAGACAAAACTGAGGAAAATGGCAAGGCATACTTTACATTTTAAAAGTAGAAGGGAGCTTGTTTGCCTGTTTTTTTCAATACATTGCAAAAGAACCTGTACCTTGACTGGCCAATTTGAAATCCGTGCATCAGGAAAACTGATGCAGTACAAATCAGTAGAACTAATAACAGATGATAATACTCAGGGCTTTCCAAAATGGGCAAGGGGAGGTGATGTGTTATCAGAACACAGATATATGATGTTCACATTTCATATTGCTTATTTTCTTCATTCCTGGAATGCCAGTTTTGACACCTGTTTAATTTCTTCCCACAACCATCTGCTGCTTTCTCTGCTATTTTTTCTGTAAATCCTGTAGACATACAGTTCTCAAAAAGTGAAGGTTAACTCCTTGGCCTAAGGGAGCAGGATTCCTTCCCTCAGTTACAAATGACAATGGCCTGACTTCAAGAGGTACTTTCAAAGTGTTTAAAGCTCCTGATCTCTAATGTTAGAGCTTCAGAAAAGTATGTTTAGCCAGTTAACAACAGTGAGGGTGCAAAACTGTAATTTCATATATAAGCTTTGTGTTCTGTCTATTTTTTATATTTATTTATTTTTTGCTAGGAAAAGGGGAATTTGTTTTTTAACCAAATTTCAGTTTTGGCAGTCAGTTTGGGAAATGTGGATTGCATAATTTTTTATTTTAATCCAGACACTCAGATAAAAATCAAGACATTCACATATGTGTAATTATTGAAAAGCTGAACTTCACATTCAGCTTTTCAGCCTTCACACACCACAGCAAGTCCTCAGTTCTGTTCACCAAATCATCTTTCTGACCTTGCTGAATGTCCACTCTGGGCAAACATATTTGTTATAGAGCCACTGAATTACTAGCACTTGTTTTACAAAATAGATAAGAAATGCTGAGTCAATGTAGTATTATTTTAGATTACACCATCTTTTTTTCCAGTTAATTTTGCCTGTCAGTGTGGTGTGACATTGCAAGAGTGACTGTATACTGGAAATATGAGGATTTTTTCTGACTTATGACATTTACAGAATCTGATACTTTAAGGCTTCTTGGTTTCTCCTGAAAAATAGTTTGCCATGGCAGACTGTCTTAGATAAAAAGGATTAAGGGATCTGCACCCTCCCTGTACTGTTCTTGGGTCTTGCATTTCTATTGGTCTCTTAGGTGTATTTTCCCACAAACGCTTGTGCTGAACACTAGCAGGATGAAAATTAACCCTAAGTTTGTCTGCTGGTTCTGTTTCTGGCAAAATTCCTCTCTCCACCTCCTTTGCCTTGTTCAGCTTCCCATGTTATTTCCAGTCCTTTCTCCTCTCTTACACATGGAGGCTGTTGAAGTGTGCTTATTCTTACCCCGGGGTTTGTGTGTGGGTGAGTGTGTGTGGTGTTTCCTTCTAAGCCCTTCTCTGCAATGGAATCTGTCTCATGTAACTACTTAAAAGTTAGATATTCAGTTTCCTCATTCTAATCAGCAGTCATCCTTCCAAAATATCATTCTTCCATCCTAGTACAGGAATGATGAGCCAGGCTTTGCAGGTAGCCATATGAATCCCATTTCACATGCCACTGCTCTAACTTTGGCTTTGAATATCATGTGGTGGCAACCACAATGTCCTTTGGCTGGTGCAGTTACTCTCCCTTGTTGCCCCTTGTGTCTTTGCTCCTCTTAGGTTCAGCTCTGGCTTCTGCTCAGGTTGTCCATAAGTTTCAGTCTTGTTCTCCATGGGCTCTGGAACATCTCTTCTCCCACCTCCATTTTGCACCTTCTCTCTTTCTCTTCACCTAGGACTGCCTTTTCTCTAACCCACATCTGATCCTTTGCTCAGCCCAAATTTAGAATCATCCCATCTTCCTCATAATCCCAAATCCTCACAAAGTGACCTCTGTGCTGCATTGCCCATTCTGCTTTTGTTGCATATTGTTCCCAACTTCTTCCTGGCAGGTGTGATATCATTAATTAACATAAAAGAGTATGGGCATATGCTGTATCTAAGTGAGTCTGATTTATAATGGATTTTCACTCCCTGCTTGGTCATTATTTCAGTTAGACTGTGTTAAGACTGCTGCAGGAATGTGCATCAGTGCACTTCTGTGGATCCAGACTTGATGAATACTGCAAAGAGAAAGAACTCTATAGTCTGTCTCTTTGGACACCAGAAAATCTGTAAGGCTGAGAACTGCTTTCCCTGGTAATTTGTAAGAGTAATTATCTAGTAATTTATAAAATTTAACCCCTGATTGAAGTTGCTACTGAAGTTAGGCTGGTTGTAACCACTCTTTTTTCTGTTGGGATGCTCTGCGTTATGCTGAGGGTTGTCCTCAGAATATTTTTCTGCCTGTGAGAAGTCAGAAAGGGGACTCTGTCCTCTGGGTGGCTTCCACCTCTCACCAGCTACCAACAACTCCACTCGTGTATTGGCTAACAGAGGCAAATCTACTGGGATGAGATGGGGTGAAAGGGTCACCTATTCTAAACAGACACATAAGCAAACAGAAAAGGATTCCTTAGGAAACCAGGCTGAAAAAATAAGAATGACCTGGAATGGCAATGAAGTGACCCAGCTCCAGCACTTTGGTTTGTGTACAGTATTTTCTGTGCTGCTTTCTTACTGTAAACTTCTTGAAACAGAAATGTCCACTTATAATTCCACAGACATTGCATTCATTAAACAAACAGAAATACAGCAAAGTTAATTACTGGCCATTTTAAGTATTTCTAGCTTCAAGGAGAGAGACAACAAACATTTTAAGGCCAAAACCAATATGAAATCCATGTTTCTGTAACACTTAAAACTGACTCTTTAAAATCATTATACTTAAGAACTGTGTTTGAGTTGAATGCCAGCTCCTAAGTTGGTGAAAGTTTTGTTTTCCTTCTCCAGATCTTAGATTTCGGGCAACTCCCTTTGATTAATCACCAATGTTATTTTGAAACATAATTCATCCACTTTCACCTTCTGTCAGTTTTATCAAATCTTTACAGCTCATACATTCTGGGCTTGATATTTTCAAATTCAAAATATTTAAAATGCCTGGTACAGTAACAAAAATGCACAGATATGATGCAATACTGAAACTCAAAGCAACTTTTGAAGTCTAATAATCTAAAGGTATCTACTAGATTGAAACGATTGATGGTGCTTGTCTTAGAAAGTGTATCATGTCTCACTCCCACTGAGTTCAAAACTTTACAGCCAGCTACCTCCCAGCTGGAGAAGGCCTTGAACAAAAGTGGAATAAATAATGGGAAGAGCACAGCTTTTCTGGAGGATTTTTGTGTTGTTTTGTTTAGGTACTTTTTCCTTGTGCAGAAGGAAGAAGCAGTTGTGGGACCAGGACGTATTTGACTGGGTGACAGAATTGCATCCTGCAGACCAATTGTCTTTCTTGTTGAAAATGTTGGTTCCCTTTGTTCAAACTTGGTTCTTTGTGGGTTTCAAACACATGATACAGCTGGTGGCAGGGTTTCCCTCTATCACATATTTCTTACTGAGGAACATTGGTAAAGAGGGAAAACAGTTTCCTGATGACCATTTTAAGCCAAATTAAACCTGTGAGCATGGCTCCTGCTGGCATGAAATTACAAATTAGTCATCAAAACTAATGGTCTTTTTAGGAATCTGTTGAAAAGAAAAAGCCTTGAAAGTTTGATGTCATAATAGTCATAATGTATACAAACATTCAGACTTTATTTCATATGGTGGACAGAAAACCAGTCAAATCCTGCATGCTTTGCAAACAGTTTATATTACTGGGATAGAATGTAGTGTAGCAGAATAAGGAGAAACTGCCATGTACCATAATTCATGTCTTTAAATTTTATTTGGGGGATTTTGCCTTTGAGAAAAAAGAACAAAATTGTTCTCTTCCATCTAAGAGTTCTTCTAGAAAATTAGAAAGATTATTTATACAGAATTGCATATGCTTCCATCTCCTAATTCTGATGCAAATAGGGAGTACCCACACTTTTTTCAGGCTTCTACCAAGATGAATGAGAACAGTTTAATATTGCTCTTCTGTTGGGCCATCTTTAAGTGTTGATTATGCAGTATATGCTCATATGCAACACTAATGCTGGTCCAAATCTGAGGGTTTGGGTCCTTCTTTCATGCTTTAAGTATTATCATGTTATGTTTAATTTACTGTATCTGTTCACTTGGGTTTTAAGTCTTAGCTTACTTCAACTTTTTAATCATCATTTTAATTTTGAGAAATTCCATTGAAAAAGCAATGGCTGTTGATTATGCAATTGTGAATGAAAATGATGTCATGAAAAGCAAAAATTTCCCACCAAATCCTGATTTAGATATGCATATAGCCCTCTTTTTTTTCAGCATGAAACTACCTAACTGAAATGGACAATTAACAACACCACACATAAACTACATCACTATAAACTACCACTACAGAGACATGCAAGTCTCCTGTTCGTAACAATCCAGGGGAAAAGTTATCTGGCAGGTCAGAGAGGTATGTGGATTAAATTGTCACTAAATTAAGTGATTAATACTTTTATCAATACTTTTTCTGCTCATTTGATCTCTGCCTGTCAAATCTTGTCTGAATTCAGATCTGGAGGCACGAAATGGGTATTTCCTCTCCCAGCAAATCCTTTTGTATTCCATGAAAACAATGCTTGAATGGGGACACACAATCAGAGTTCTTTTAGGAATAAAACTGTTAGCCCTGCCATATTTCTCCTGGCTCAACAAACAGCTGAGTGGGATTTATTTGTTGGCAGATGGAGGTGACTAATGATGTAAGCGAAACTTTTTTGCATGGGCGGCCTCCAAATGTTTAGCTAAATGATGCCTCGCAGGAAAGGCATCAGATCCCTTTTCAAAAAGAAGTGCTCTTTCACATTTAGTACTTTGCTTGGTTTTTGAGGTTTGGGTGTTTTTTTGCTTTTGTTTTAGTCTATTAAAAAAAAAAAAAAGACTTGGACCTACACATCTCCCTTTAGGCAAAATGTCTGCTTCATACAAATTTAGTGGCGTGTATCCATCTGCTGTTAGAGCTGCATGCAGTTACTCCATTTGAGAACAGAAGGGAGAATGTTGATGAAACAGCTCTGACTTGGTTTGGCTGAAAGATCCAGAATACATTACAGAGACCACCAGGTTTTATTGACTGTACTAATCCTCCTTAATTAAACCCCTTGCGTAAGACTGGTGTCTCCAAATTTGTGAATGTGTCAATAAAAACAGAACAAAATGAGGTTTCCTGTGGTGATCAAACATTTCCACCAGGGCCTCAAGCTCAATAAAAAAAGCTAGTCTCCACAAATAGTGTTGTTTGAACCCATTTTGAAGCCCCTGCAGCCTTTGTGTCCTGTATCTGATTCTGAGGCTTGAGCTGGCTTTGCTTTATAATTATTTTTGGAGATTCTGGAAGCTTTTAGTCTTTTATTCAGAAACTTTAGTCTTTTTGTCAGCAGAAGCTGAGCACTTTCCTTGGGGATTGTCCTCTTTTTTTTCCGATGATGAAACAACCTTTTTAAGTTGTTCTGGAGAGCCCCATTCTCCTGAGAGGATGCCCAAGGCCTCTGGAAGAGCATATACTGATCTTCAAACGTTCTGTTGGCTTGTCACAGTTTAAAGACTACCTCACTTAAATCAGTCCCAAGGTGTACAGGACACCCCTGAGGGTTGAGGAGGCCACCACACCCCTGCCTGGGTCCCTCTGTGACACCAGGACAGCTGGAATGAGAACACCTGAACTCCAGCCCTGTGAAAATGCTGTGGCTCATCATTTTCTGTTATGAGTGGCCACCCTGCTCTGCACCTTGACAGGCACAATAACCCAGAAGTGGTTAAAGGATTCTTGGAACAGAAAAATGGAGTGTTTCAAACGTGAGATGTGTCTGTGTGTTGTGGTCTGTGTGTTACTGTGGTGATTATAAAAACTGTGGACAGTGAGACTGAGATCAGTGGTGCACATGTACTTCACTTCTGCCTCGACTTCTTGACTGTATGCACAATGTATTTTATTTAGGCTCTATAGACAGTTCAAATCCACTGCTTTTGACAGTCCTGGCCTTCTCTTTCAATAGCTTCCTCAGATTGTAGCTATTTTTTGCGTCTTAAGACAACCCAAATGAGTTTGATGAACATGCTGAAAGCATTTATGCTGCCAGGGGTTTTGCTTTGTGGCTCTTGTGTGTCCTCAACTCACTTTTGTGCATTGCTAATGAGTAACTCAGTAATTGCTGCTCTGTGTGACTATCCTCATATTTGCAGCACCTATGCATGCAGTTGAGGCCAGCTATATCCACGCTTTGATATTCTTGAGTATTGTGCGTTCAGTATTTTTTTGATTAGGAGATTAGGCAACATAAATCTACTGGTGTATTTGTGTTTTTATCACATATTTAAAGGGAAATTAATCCCCCCTACACAGCCTGGTGATAGATTTTTAAATATTCCTCTGTTTTGCATCCTCCCACAATTAGTCAGGATGCCTGTCATCTCGAAGTCTCTGTCATCATTAGATATTTTCTTCTCTGAGTGTTAATTGATGATTTGGATGTTATTTGAAGAATAATTCGGCAGATTGTTATTAACTGTTTCTGTCCATACTGCATTTTGGGATGGCATTCAAATGAATCTAACATTCTGTGCCCAAATCCCACTGAAGTTTACTCAAGTACTTCCTCCCTCAAGGCTCCTTATCAAATCACTTGTAGCGATGCTTAATCACCGGCTAAATAGGCTTAGTCAAAATGAAACAGCATTAATTTTTTTGCAATACACTTTTATCAAGCTGTCTCTCAAGTTTAGCAGTAAGTTCTGTTCTGAAATGGCAAATTTACATGAGCACCTAAACAAAGTACCCAAGTTTATATCAAAGCCTGCAGAATTTGATGAGTATCTTCCCATTTCCTTTGCATTTTTTATCTGATTGTGACAGATGAGATTCTTTCAGTCCTTTTCCCCAAATATTTGCATTTTCTCTTTAGGTTTACAAGCCTGTACTCTCCCCTAGAGAAATAAGGTCCTGTCTGATGTATTTTTTGTTTGCAGAAAATAATTGAAAGGCTTTGACTTGTTTACAGCTCTCCCTCATCAACCAACCCTGCTGTGTGTCATCTGAAAGGGAACTTCCCCAGATTCTCCCAGTGTTGACTCTGGAGAAATAAACATGTGGCAATGAGATTTCCACATATCTGATTTACTCAAAAAATGCAAGTTCTTAATGAGTCAGGAACTTCGTTCCCATTTTATTTCTTAGGACAGTTGTAGTATTCCTAGAATGGCACTGGACGATAAACAGTTTAACTTTCTTGCTTAAAGCCAGATGAATGGATCTAAATGAGAGCAAAACCCACCATATTTGTAAGTGGTCAGGTCAGCAGTGGTGTCCCACACCGGCCTTTTAGTGTAGCCCCAGGCTGCCACCTCATTAGCTCTGGCTGTGATTAGAGGAGAGCCCTCAGTCCCATACGAATGTTGTCTCAGGAAGGATTTCAAGGATGAAAAGGTGGAGGGCAATACTGCTACACTGCCAGAACTCTGCAAGTGCTGCTGTGCTCGAGAAAACAACATTTTGGAGCTACACAAGAGGATGAGATGCTCTTCCCCTGCTGGAAGCAACCTTTTGCTGCAGTACTATAAACAGTGGCTACCTTCTGTATCTGATGTGAGAGTGGTGTTTTCATCTTTTGTTTCAAGGAAAGTGGAAAAGCCCCCCAGGGCAAGTGTGCCTAACATGCCTAGTGCTCTAATATTACTCATTTAATTTTTATATTATATTTTCAGCTGGCTCCAATGATTGGACTCAGCCCAAAATTTTGCTAAAAAATTAAATACAGAGAGAATTCAAACCTCTGCTCTACCACTGCACAGCTTTAAGTATCCTAGAAGTCCTGAGAGCAATAGGAATAATTCAGTGATCACAGTAGGACTGGGAGCACCCTGGCAGCCCTGATGTGGCCTGGCGAGAACTGCATGGTTTATATAGTCATGTGGGATTAAAGACAACTTTGTTAAAAAATTGATCTGTAATTTAAACAAATGTATACTAAAAAATCAGAACAGCATATTTTTTGAGCTTCAGGTGTTTCGCCAGAAAGGTAGAGAAGAACCTTCCAATCTGAGACTGCATGAAACTACTCTAAAGTATTATATCTGGACACAATCTCTGCATGATGTTAAGTGTGAAATCAATCCTTCATAGCTACTTCCTACTCTGAACACATGCCTGGCCTTACAAATGGGACGTAGTGCTGGGGTGGTGCATAATAAATGTGCTAATTTCCAAAGTGAGAATTCAATAACATTGGGTTTCAGAAATAGAGGTAGTGTTGATGTTAATATTATGAGGAGAAAAACACAACAAAAAGCTCCTCATCATGGAATACGTTAGAGGTCCTGAAGCATCTTCATTTGGATAATTTACAGTACGACTGAAAATTAATAAAAATAGTCCATCAAAAATTAACTGACTGCACTTAGTGCTTCATCCATACAAACATAATAAGACAGTGGGTCTGCCTTATAAAATGACTACAACTTCCTGCAGTAGGAGCTGAATATTTGAAATCTTTTAATTGAGAGAAGGGGCTCTCATTGTTTTCTGCATGAATTTATGCCCATGCTCTGTGTTCATGACAAAACTAAAGCTTTTGAACAGGAATCTCAGTGTCCTACAGAAAGGTCAGTATTTCCCCTTCTCAGCTTCAGGAAGTGGGGATGTGAAAGAATTGAGTCACTTGGCCAGGATCTCACAGGTCAAGAGTATTGTTAGGAATAGAAATGAGGTCTTCTAATTCCAATCATTTTTGTGGATTTCTATGTTGCCATTTTGGAAGGGGGTTAGCGACGTTTTCAGTGTTCTTATAACAGTGGAACACGCTGAGAGAGCAGCTGAGACTTTATTCCACACCACCTCTTAGCTGTGTCGCACCCGTGTTTAAGTCAATATAAAACAAAAAATAAAAACACTAAAATTGAAGTGCTAGATCTAAGATACTTCTGTATTTTTTTACTTTCTGGGCTTTGAAGTGTCTCGGCTTGTGCACCCAAAGGGATAACTGAAAAGAGGTGGGGAAATGATACAGATTGAATTCCTATCACCTGCAGTAAGAGTTTTCACAAGCCAAATTTCATAATTGTGTTTTCACATTAAATGAATTGTAGCCCTGGTGAGTAGGGTAACAGGAACTGATTGCAAGATACTGAGCTAAGAAAGCTCTGCTGAGGTAGGGAAACTAAAGTAATGGTATACATCAGCCTTAACGTTTAAGATTGACTAATATAATTTTTTTGTGTTAATATGAGTTAGCTGGTAGGATCTGCCATGTTTGCTTATGTGTGTGGCAAGCTACAGTTGAGCTGAAGATCCTGGAGCACTGTACAAAAAATATTTGCTACTTTTTGCTTTAAAAAAACCACCCCAATGTCCAAGCCTGAATCCTAACATCTGTAGGGAATTGAACATCTGTTTTGAAAAGGGGCTGAAGAGGTTATCCCCCACTCCTGTCCCCTGCAGGTTGGGATAGGAGAGGAAAACAGGAAGTTTTACTCATCTTACTTTCTCGGTTTTCCAAGTTACAATCTCCAGCTGTTTCCATCAACATTGTTTTCTGAAAAAAAAAAAAAAGTAATAAAAAAAGGACCTCTAAAGAACTCTTTAGCTTTCTTTAAAGTGGCTCTTTGTTGAAACCTGCATTGCATTTTTTTTAACAATTCCAGAGTAGTTTTCTTTCTTCTTATCCCAAAACAAACATCTCCTACCCCACTCCTCTTCAGCTTGAAAGAAAAAAAAAACAAAACAAAAGCAAATCAATAACACTGGACTGAGAGTGAAAGGAGGGGAATGGTGTCTACAGCAAGCAATGTGGCCATGCAATGTCAGACCTTGGGTGTCCATCACAGGTGACGAGTGAAAGCCTCTCAGCAGGCAAACAGCCAGGGTGCCTTCCACTTCGCCTAAAATCAACAACATTTTACAGAATGTTCCCAGATGAAGGCTGCTGGTAGCACTTAGCATTTAGGGACTTTCAGGCTAGTAATTTTAGTGGCATTCATCACATAATCTGTATCCCACTTGCAGGGCAAGTATCTCCTCATAAATGCATTAACCCACATGGACTTTAAGATGTAGAAACTGGCTGTGTTACTTCTTTGCCTCCTTTCATGTAGGAGCAGGGCTAGAAACCCCTGTGCATGCTGGGCATTGATTGTTCATCTTTGATGAGGCATTTGAAATGGCTGTCACTGCTGTTTCTTCCTCTGGAAGTGAGATTTTTGGGTGTTTTTTGTGATGTGTCTGGAAGCAACTGTCTGAAGTGGAGAGGGAAACTCTATAGAAGTGCCTTTTTGTTTTGCAAATCCAGCTCAGGTTTCAGGACTCCATGGCAGGATGTAAAAAGCAAGTGGTATTTATAAGCAACAAATACCCCAGTGTTAAGGCCAAATTATGAATACCCTTGGGTGTGAATTTTAATACTGCCTTTAATGGTTTATCTTGCGGTTTGTTGGGGTTTTTTTTAATGCCTCATATTACCGTAACCATCAGTAGAGTGTGTTTAAGCCATTGGAGACATAATGCAAGGTTTTATACAGCCAACTTTTATTCTTATCAGAGATAGACCTATTCTTGTCTCCTGAAAGGTTTCCTGTTTTTCAGTCACTTGCAATTTTGTGAAACATTTACCATCTCAATGTTAAAAGTGTGCTTTGGACTGATTTATCCTGGAATTCTTTTTGTTAGATGTTGCTAAGAATGAAGCAATCTGCGATCTGAATGACTGGTTAGTGGCACTTTGACTTCCCAAAGCTTTCAACTCTTAATGCTGTTTGGGCTGTGTGTATGCTTGATGAGTCTACACCTGGAAAGAAGAAAGAGGAAGAAGCAGAGGGCTGGAAAACATGCAAAGAGGATGAATGACTGGAGTAATTTAGTCTAGAGAAGTGATAGGATAAGGGAGATTTGATGAGCCTTCAAATATGCAAAAGGCAGTAGCACAGAGAATGTAGAACAGGTGACAGGAATGGGGACAGTAAGCCTTCATTTATCGATCCCTTCACTGCCTCCCAAATGGCATGAAAGTTGAATCCAATGCTATGACTCCAAAGGAAAAGAGCCACAGCCATGAGGAAAGTTAAGAGTTTGAAGCTGAAGCCCACAACTGGAACTATGACTGGGAGAGTAGAATCATAGAATTGTTTGGGTTGGAAGGGACCTTAAAGGTCATCTAGTTCCATCCATCCTGCCATGGGCAGGGACACCTCCCGCAAGATCAGGTTGCTCAGAGCCCCAGCCAGCCTGGCCTTGAACACTTCCAAGGATGAGGCTTCCACCATGTCTCTGGGCAGCCTGTTCCAGTGTCTCACCACCCTCGTGTTGAAGAACTTCTTCCTAAGATATAATCTTAATCTACCCACCTCTAGTTTTGATCCGTTCCCCCTAGTCCTACCACTACTCAACATCCTAAAAAGTCCATCCCCAGCATTCTTGTAGCCCTCCTTAAGATACTGGAAGACCACGATAAGGTCTCCTCCTTCTCCTCTACAAACTGAATAACCCCAACTCTCTCCATCTGTCTTCATAGAAGAGGTGCTCCAGCCCTCTGATCATCCTGGTGGCCCTTCTCTGGACACGTGCCAGCATGTCAATACCTTTCTTGTAATAGGGGCTCCAGAACTGGATGCAGTACTCCAGATGGGATCTCATGAGAGTGGAAGATGGGGAGAATCACTGCCCTCAACCTGCTGGTCGTGCTTCTCTTGATGTAGCCCAGGATATGATTGGCTTTCTGGTCTGCAAGTGTACACTTGCAGCTCATGTTGAGCTTCTCATTCACCAGTGCCCCTAAGTCCTTTTCTTCAGGGCTGCTCTCAAGCCAGTCGCTGTCCAGCCTGTATCGGGGCTTGGGATTGCCCTGACTGAGATTCAGGACTTTGCACTTGGCATGGTTGAAATTCATGAGGTTGGCATGGGCCCACCTCTCCAATACATAAAGGTCCCTCTGGATGGGATCCCTTCCCTCCAGTGTGCTAGCTACCCCACAGTGACACAATGGTGTCATGGGCAAACTTGCTGAGGGTGCACTCGGTGCTGCTGTCCATGTTGCTGACAAAGATGTTAAACAAGACTGGTCCCAGTACTGATCCTGGAGGTGCTGTAGATTTACCTATACAAGAAGGAATAAGACCAGCAGAGTGAAAAAATAATAATAAGGACCCAGTAAGTGTGGGAGGGTTAAGAAGAGGCTGGTGGAGAAATCAGTCAGGTAGTCATGGTGTGTGTCCCAGCTCTGTGGTGATTGTCTCTGATACGTATCACCATGTTCTGTCATGCCATTAGACAAACAACAGAGATCTGTACAGTGGGTTTAAAGGTTCCATTTACCTTCTGGTAGCCCTTGTGAATGGCAACACAACATCACACAAAGGAATCTGTTTTCTCTATTTGAAAAACAAGCAAAATATATGCCAACTGAAGAAAATAATATTAAGACTGAAAATTTTGGTGCTTGTGGTGTTTATATATGTTGTCTTTCATGACAAGGTTGTGGTGACCATTTTGTGAGCAGTATGGAAACTTCTGGGAACTGATCATGGTTATATGGTTAAAGACTCTATAGGGCCCCTTCCCACTTCATTGGTCCCAGAGATGAGAAGCAGCATAGAGGGTGAGACAGAATTCGGGAAGACAGCATATGGCAAGGGAGTGATGTTCTACCCTGTAGAACTGGATACTGTCCCTTTTTCTGTCACACAGTTCCCATACGATGATAGCTGAGTCACTCGAGCCAATCTTTTCAGAAACTGTCAATAATTCCATGTTGCTTTTTTTTCTTGGTGCTGTACTTGTAGGTGTGCTAAACTTTCACAGCTGCAGCTGAAGTCAGTGGGAGCTGTGCTCTGAGCACAAAATAGTATTCCAAAAATCTGATTTGGGGAATTTGAAATTGTGTTCAACATGGTTGTGTTTGGCCTTAACTTTCCTGTAACTCACCAGCTTCCAGCATGAAGGGATACTGGCAAACTCTCTCTCTCTGAGCTGCTGCAGTGCGGGAAGTTTACTGTGAAGCTCTCAGTTATGAGTTGTGTGCTCAAAGAAAATCCTGCATGGAAATTAAGGGTACTGTCTTCATTGCAGGTTCTGAACAGCATGCAGGAAATAAGGCAAGCAGAAGTTGTGTTGAACTGCAAGAAGAAAATAAAAGGAGGAATAACCTGCTTGCTTTCTTGGCACGCCATCCTTTCTGTGCAGTATGGGTATAATAAAGGCATGTATGTATATGTCTTGCCATCTATAAATTTCTTCAAATTCTCATCTTACTATCTGTATTCTGTGGACAATTAGTAAAGTAGACTGTGTAAAGGAAGAAATAGACAATTTCCCCAGTTCAGTCAACTTCCCAAATAGGAAGAGAGCACCTTTTTTTCAGTTTCTTTGCAAAAAGTCAGACTGTCAGTATTACAGAACGTGGGCTCAACACTTTTCCAGGACTGATGGTGGCAACACTTCCTCAGGACTCACTCTGACAAAAACAAGACAAGCACACAAGAAAGAAGCCACTCAAAAATGGTGCTCTGCCCTGCATTTTTGGTTCCTGCCCTGTTACCTAACTGTTTCACCATCTTGTCTGAAGCCTCTCTCAACTGTGGCTCTTCCAGTGTTAGAGCAATAGGTGTGTTAGAAACATAACTGACTGGTGAACTGGGTGCACTGTTTTAGGGGTAAATACAGCAATACTATCACTTTCTTAGGTGAAACTTACATTAGCTGGATAAACATTAAAATAAAAATCCTGGGTCATAAGGACTGTTCCACCTAGGAGGAGAAAACTGTGTTTTCTGAAATGAGGTTTCTCTGATGCAATCCCATTTAATTGCAAAGAAAATACGAAGCCCTTTTTCTGTTCACACAGCAAGAATTGCAGAACAGGCACTGCCTCTGTTTACAGCTCAAGTCTATTTTTTACTGAACACTTAGTATAAAAGCTCTTTTTCCTTTTTTCCCTTTTTTTTTTTTTTTTTTTTTTTTTTTTTTTTAATCTTTTCTCAGAGGCACATTCCTGGCCCTTGTTGTGTCTTGTGTTGTTGGCTTTTTCCCTGCCACCATCTGTCTCTTCCTTTGATCTTTTTGTCTTTCTCTCACAGACACCCAACTGGCCACAAAACAATGACCAGTGAAACCCTTCCACCCATGTGTCTTGCAGGTGCCCTTGGTTTGGACAGTGATGTGTGCTGGGGGTTGGAAGGAAAGTTACGGTAGTTTCAGCTTTCTAGGCCCATGATAAACTTGACTGTTTCTTACAGCTGAGGGTTATAAGGTTAATGTTCACCTTGTTTTAGAAAGATTTTAACCCAAATGCTAACAAAACTGTTGATGAGAAATGGTACTGTTTCTCAGCAGTATTGAGAAACATTTAAAGGATAGCACTTGAGGCTGTACCAGAGAACAAAGGTCCTTTCATCTTCTGGTTACAACCTCTGTGCTTCAGCTAGCCATAAAGTTGATGCTCTTCCTCAAAGCTGTTGTGACTTAGAAGTTTGACGGAAAGTATTTCATGCATTTGAGCATTACCATACTTCCTTTTAATTTGCTACAAGGTTGTCTTTGCCTAAGTATGAGTTGTCTGAGAAAATAATATCTATGTCTAATATAATGCTTTTCATCAGCACTGCTTTTTGTAGGTGGCTCTTGAAGTTTATGTAGTGAACTGCAGAATCACAGAAGTGCTGGCTGGAATGACTCATGGAGGTCTCCAGTCCAGTGTCCTACTCATAGCAGGACTATTGCCAAAGTTATAACAGATTAGCCCCGGATTTGTCTACTGTCAAGAGTGGAGAATCCTTAGCCTTCCTGGGCAGCCTTTTCCACTGCTGCACTGCCCTTCTCTTTGTGAAGCTTCCTCTAAGGTCCAGCCTGAACCTCCCTAGGTTCAATATGTCCCTCTTCTTACACCATCTGCCACTATGAAGAAGAGTTTTACTCTCTTCATAACTCCCTTTCAAATAGTCGTGTGCTTCTGTTAGATTCCCATCTAGTGTCCTAGGCTAAACAAGCCAGCTTTCCTGACCTGTCCTTGTATAACCTGCAGTCTTGGCCTCTGACCATTTTTGTCAGCCTTCTGCTGGATTCTCTCCAGTTTTGCAATATCCTTTTTGAACAGTGAGGCCCTAGACTGGACACAATATGCCAAATGCAGCCTGGGCAGTGCTGAGTAGGGAGAGGAATAATAATTTATGTCCATTTACCATCTTCTTCTTCATGTAACCCAGTATGTGGTTATGACTTATTCCTAGCTGCCAACCAGCCACTATGCCGTCGATGACCACTCCTTAAGCTTGTCAGTTCAGCCAATTTCCGGCCCAGCTGAAAGTTATTTGTCAATGTCAGAAGCATATTCAATAGCTCATTACTCTTTTCCTTGTTTATTTGAGTAACATGTTAGTCACTGCACTATCTGTATTCATTCTGGTTGGGAATCAAGTAATGTGTCTGTTGTGTGTGGGTAATTTTTGTGAAGCTCTTCCCTGGGGTAAGCAGGGAATACAGCAGCACATGGCACTGTTTTGATTACTTTTAAAATACAGATATGAAATGGTCAGCTCACTCTATCAATGGTCATGAGTGAAAAAAAATCTCAGAAAAATCTCATATTTGATTGGAAAGAGCAAAACAAAACAGTGATGATACAGGTTTGAAAACATAGTTTTTGAATAAAAGCTTTAATGCCACCCTGAAATGATTCCTCATGTACAAATAGAGTGACAGTCAGAAGTAAGTCTACTCCAGTACTGTTCTACAAGCTCAGAACTTAGTAGTGTGGTGAGTGCTGGACTTCTAGACCAAACTCTGGATATTTTGGGGCATAAGTGGTTTTATTATGTTCTGGGTTAGCAAATTTGAGTTTTTCTGGAGTTCATGCTTTTCAAAAAGACAAATTGGAAGCTTTCTGGAAGAAAACTGCAGGAGTGATTAAACCTGAAAGAATTTCCTTATAGTGCAAGATTGAAGAAAAAATTAACAGGTCTCTCTCTTGGTCTCAAAATACTTACCTAAGGAAATTATTTTTTTCTGAGAATAAATGACTCAAGATTTGCAACAGCAGAAGGAGTTTTTGGCTCTGGAATCCAAACCTAGACAAAATTATGCTGGAAATATGATGCCAATTTTTTATAGCAATGTTCATATGATGAATCATTATTACTACTTGTCTAGAAGTCAAGGATGAATATCTTTTCAACCATTGCACATGAACAGCAGTGGGTAGGGCCAGATGCAGGAATGACTGGCAGAGATGTTGGCCTGGACCACGCACAAAATTGAACTAATAAGGAAGTAGCCAACAGCTTTTGCAGCCCAACTTTCCTACTGCTGCCTTCTCTTTGTCTTTCTTCAAGCTTCCCCACACTTATGTTTTCTCTCCTGCTAGCTCCAGTTGGTGCCTCTTGTCCTCCTTGCATTGCTTCATTGCCAATGCCTCCTCATCTCCTGTACCCCTGGAAGCCCTAAGACTGCCTCAGGCAATGCTGTTGGCTTTTGTTAGTTTGGGTGCTACTCAGTAATGCATCCTCAATGCAAGAAGTCCCACCAGGCAGATACATGCCTTGTTGGCAGGAACAGGCAGCCTGGGGAATCACAAACAAGCTCTTCCCTGTCCATCTGAAGGCACAAAACTGCCCTAATGGCAGGATTTGAGCTACATCAGCACTTCTTGTAGCTCTTTTTCAGTATCAGTTTCAGACTGCATCCAAACTATGTGAAGAAAACAGATTCCTGATTCATTCTGAGTTAGATACAAACAGAAATATTATGGACACGTGTGGATTTCATAGATAGACAGCAGTGGTATCTGTGTCTGAAGATCAAAAGAGGTGGCTTAGAGTTACTGCTGTTTTTCCAGCTGCCCATGGCCATGTAGAAAACTCTACAAAATTATATTTCAGAAATCTATTTGTGGAAAAGAAGTATCCAGGCACAGAAACACTATGTGTTCTGACATATCTAGTGCAAAGTAAGGTTTTTTTCTCTTTTATTTCAAACAATGACATTGAAAACAAGTGATGTGAAAAGAAACAGTACCCTCTTTGAGATTTCAGCTTTGACAAACCATGTTACAGAATCCAGGTCTTTCACCATATGGTGGGACCTGACACATCTTCAACATTTCCACTGTCTTTTTGGACAAAAATCAAGAGTTAAGGACCTGGCAAAACAAATACATGACCGAAAATGTGTGTGTTATTAGTGTGAGAGTGCTTTTGGCAGGCATGTTTTTGGTATGTCTGCTCTAGTGTTTTACTGGCTCTCTGCAGCTGTAAACAAATTTGAAAGGAAGGGAAGATTTAGAAGCTAACTAATGAGCATGAACGTTACAGAAAGGAAATGAAGACAAATGACTATTGACCCTGCTCTCACTTATTAAGCAGCAATTAATTTTTCAACTGATAAAGCTGCTTCTTCCTATCAGATCCCTGTGGTGGAATTAGGCAGTCAATAGTTGGGGGCCTACATTTCCAATAACACCCAAAGGGCAAGGCTTTTCCAGCCATCCGTGAGTCTCGTCCAGCCTTCTCCATCCTGAATCAGCCTTTCCCTTAATTACCCACCTGTGTGACATTGAAAGATGTTGGCATTTTTGTTGGCTCTGCTTGATTTTGAAATAGAGAAAGTGGAAGGCTGAGTCTCTGAGCCAAAACTCTGTGGAGAGTGGATTTTCGCCTCAAGAAGAGCATTACAACTGATTTCCACTGTATAATGGAAGGCAATTATAACATCATGTCTGCTTTTTCTGGAGTTTATTTTCCAGATCTGGAAGTAGTATCTTTTAATGTTAAATTAAACCAAACTATAGCCAGCGTTAACATCAAACTCTAAAAATGTAACCTAGATGCTGACCTCTGAAGCATTTGTGTGAATCTAGAGGAATTCTACTTTCACACTTATACGTGTGAGATCAAGAAGCTGATTTTTGGGCCAGTGATCTGCTTTTACCTATGTCCTTTGTTTTAAGGTGCCATAAAACTAGCTTCTTCCCATCAGTCTAAAGCTGTTGAAGATTAAAGATAAACATTGGCAAACAAAGAAGAGGGAAAAAAAAAAAGGGGGGG
>NW_009970716.1:0-9663 GCF_000747805.2 Chaetura pelagica | reverse complement strand
GGGGGGGGGGGGGGGAAATAAAAGAAAGTACACCCTTCATTTCTTTCTCAAAAAAACACTTTTGGGACATTTTATCAATTGCAGCAGAACTCTAACTAAGCCAGCAAAGTACAATTAAAAAAATTCTGTTTCTTAAACAGAACAAGATTCACAAAAGCTTTATGATGGAAAATTAAAGAACTATGTTTTGTTCTGTCTCTTTTTTGGCCATTATACGTAAATCTTCAGTTTTTGGTAAATACAATAGATATAAAGATTGTTCAATTGCACTCCCTGATATCTTAGCTTGGCTTTGCTATGAGCAGAACTCCTTGGGGGACTGGGTGAGAAACTGTTGTTCTGGTGGGTATTTTCAATGCCAGACACACTGAGTGTTTGAGGGGAGGGGAATGGAATTAAAGTAAAATCCCTTAAACTGAAGAAAAGAGTATATGTGGATGGGAGGAGCTGGGGATGGAGGTAGGTGGTGTGGGGCTGTTTCATGCTGCTATACTGTAAGAATAACTGAAAGAAGTTTTCCAACAATTTCCTCATACCGTGCACAGTTCCTTCCTGATCTGGTACCAAACAGAAACAATCATTCTCCAAAGGAGAACTTGGGAGGGTTTTAAATAATATGTGAAAACAGAGAATGATAATGGAAATCTGCCATAAACAGAACTCTTCCAGCCTTTGTTCAATGAAATACTGCCTTAAGGAAGTTTTTTTCAGTATGCAATAGGATTTAAAATAAAGTACCCAGTTAATGTGGTACTTCCCTCACGTCCTCTGTGTTCTCACCCAAAAGTACCCAGTTAATGTGGTACTTCCCTCACCCGCCTGGAGCCCCCACAGCTGTGAGCTTGGCACATCTGCAGGCAGAAATGCACTGACCCAGTTGCTATTCCCAGGTGTGCACTGGCTGCCAGAGCCGTCCTGGGCAGATGTGTCTGAAGCATGATACAAAACCATGAGAAAACTGTGTGTTACAGCCTTGGCTTGGCTTGCCTTTGCCATCAGTAAAAGCAGAACTGGCTTCCTCCTGACTCAAACCAGGACACACCCAAACTGGAGTTCACTGGCCGAGTCTTGCTCCTTTCTTCCTATCCAATATGATTCTCAGGCATTACATGTGAGGATGGAATGCTCTTACTGATCATCATCTTTTGCAACTGGCTTCACTGCCAGTTTAAGGTGAAAGGAACGTAAATCCCATACACAAAAGAGTACCTGGCTAAGAAAATTAAAAGTACATTCATCTGTTCTGTGCTTTAAATAAACTGACCCACTTCAGTTGTGGGGGAAAAAAAGGAAAAAAAAAACCACCCCAAACTTAATTTTGTTACTATGTTCTTTATAGAAGAAAATCTCCCATTTTCCTACCAAGATGAGCTTTTAATCTATACAGTCTGTGATACGATTATGTATCTATGCATCAGCTTTTCCACTTTCTGTCATTTCAATAAAAACAAGCAAACAATGGAATCACTTAAGCCTTTAGCATTTTTATTTTAGTAACTCTTTCAAACAAGCTCCAGCATGTTGCAAGACAGCTTCATGTTTCCCCTCAATGATTTGCTTTACTTCCTAGATGGTTAGATTCTTATCTGTTCATAACATGAAAAAAGTAAGAACTCATCCTCTCTCCTCATTCCTCCAAAATTTTTTCTTATCTTTTAATTTGGCAACATGATATGAAACACATGATACTTGAATCCACAAGCATGATGTCACTGGTTTCAGCATGAATTATGCTTTGCAGGTTTTTATGCATAATTAGCAACACTAAACACAAAATTATGTCTGAGACAAAAACCCTTAAGCAACAAGATGGATATGGTGGTCATAAAGCTGCCCAGGATAACATGGTATTAGAAATTCAAGCTGAAGTGCCCTTCTCTGTGCATTAAAAAATTTACATGTGAAGATAAATGACCCACTAACTCATCTATATTCTGTTCTATTACCCTTCTACCAATGCCATACATAGATACCTTGGTTAACCTCACATGCCAGAAGACCTGGCCAAGAGTAAATTTTGCAGAACAAGTTACCTTCATTCACAGGGAATACCAAGCCAGCTAGTGATCTGAATGATTCCTGTGCAAATGGAGATTATTCTGCCCAGGACTAGTGCCCTGTTTGCAGTATTATTTTGCAAATGCTCACCTGTAGCTTATTTTCATAGATGGTCCTTCTTGCCTGGGATAAACAAAACACAACAGAAAGCTCCAGAAGAAATAGGAAACCTAGACTGAAGAATGAGACTACACATAAAATAAACTCATCAAGGTAGTATTTATTCTTCAAATATTTGTTATTTATTTGTGCTGTAGCAGTGCTTAGAGGCCAGGGCTACTTTGTACAAAGCATTATGCATGCTTAATAAAAAAACCTAAGCTCTGAGGGCGGGCCTGTCTGCCTCAACATTTACATTTGCTGGTTTCATATCGCTCATTTGACTTTGGAACATCACAGCTTTAGAGGAAATCTCATCCACCTCCTTTCCTTTCAGACCTGAAGTCCCAAGAGCTCCAATTCAAATATTTTTCTGTGTATTTATTACTTATTCAATGAGATACAGGAAACTATTAGAATCCAGGCAGCAAAATTCTACCTTCAAAAGCCAGGAAATGCCAGATTAAATATGTAATAGCAATTCAGTCCTCTTAGGTATTATATACAGTATGATACAAGCCATAATTTTTCCTCTCCCCTGGCAATGTTGCCTCATTCAGTGCTGGCAAACGAATCAATGAGCCATGGCTTAATGTTCCCTTTCATTCAGGTGACTAAATACACATTATGTGACTCCTTTTTGCATGCTAGCCCAAGTCCTGGGTGAGACCTGAACATTTAGTTTCCTAGTTTTCTGTGGTGCAATTTTTTTTGGTGTGTTTGAAGGCTTAATGAACAGTTCTAAGTTTTTCTTCTGAAAATCCCTGGTGATTATTATTTTTTTTACGTTACAGGTGAAAAATCATGAGGCGGTAGAGGAAGGCTGCAACACTTCTCTTGCCATATGATGTTGCCATATCAGTGGTTGCTTACTTCAGAGAAGTAGAGGGATTGGGGAAAATGAGGTATCTTTCTGAAGTCTGGAGGCAAGTACACCCTCAGAGCACAGTCTTCTTGATGTTTCCTGAAGCTTCTTCACCCGTCTCCTCTAATCCCAGCTTCTGGTTATTCCACGTTCCTCCATTTCCTTCCACAGTCTTCCTTCCTCAGGCATTTCACCATAGTACAAATGCCTTCAGTTTTAAGTTGTCCTCTCTGAGATCACAGCCCAAGAGACAAATCATCCTCATAATCACCCAATCTCTCTCTCCCCCATTGTCCTGGATGCACTTGACATCTGCAGGAAGAAAATATGACTGAGATTTTGACAGGAGGACTCCAGTGCCTCAAGGGCTGGGCCAGATTTCCTGTAGTGCTTTTAAAACCAAGGTCCAAGTCTGAAAGTATATTTCATTGGCATCCAGCTAACACCCCAGGACAGAAACATTTTTCCTGGAGATGTTTTCCTCCTTGTAACATTCACACGATTTCTCATAGATGTCTGGGAACAAACTGTTAAGAGATGTTTTTTACTCTTCACTCTTCTAAAAAAACCCCAAAATTTCCTTGCCCTAAGCCACTTTACAAAATTTGCAGTGCCTACTCCAAGTTCCGGGGGGGAAAAAAAGACAACTTCCTAGATTATTGCATAAGAACTGGAGATTAATTAATTGTTTGTGCTTGAGAGTGATTTAGGTGTTTGGTGATCTGTGGGCACTACTGTGAGATTAACTTATTTCCCAATGCCATTTCCACAGTAAGAAACACTGACTGGAGGTAGGATATGTGACAGAGGAACAAAAGTGGCAGGTCTCTCAGGGAGAATCTTCAATGCTTCTCAGGCATGCCATAGATCTAGTTACAGTCCAGCTCTAACATGGCTTTTTATCTAGAAAAATCTTGACACAATCAAGTTGCAGATGAAAATAACGTATTATAGCTGCATTTGCACCAGGACTTTCACTGCTACCTCTTGCTGGACAAGCTGACTCAAAAGTGCTGTGTTACACATGTAGCAGAGCATGCAAGAAGTCAAGAAACTGAAATCTTGTTGTGGAGTGCCCCAGCTCTTCATGTGCTCCTTGTTAAAGCAGCACAAAGAACAAGTGGTGTCTGAAGCAAAGGTGAGAGGAAGAACCAACAGCAGGCTCTGGTTGTGGTTGCCCTGAGGTGGCCTCCTCTGCATCTCAGTGCCTGCTGGTGCTACTGAACACTGGTGACAGGACTCCAGGCAGCTTCATGGGCTGGCCACAGCAGCAAGAGAGCACATATTGAGTCCATAGGTGTTCAACTGATCTCCTTCTAAGTCCACTTATGTTTAGAAAGCATTTGAGAAATGTCCCTGAAGCCTCTAATCTGGATAGAGGTTTGTCACTGTAGGAGTAAGTTTTTAGAATTGGACATTTTTAGTCCTTCATGGACCCAAGGAAGTCAGCATGCTGAGCTAATGCAATAGTCAGATTGCTTTTGATAACAGTTGCTAAAGTTGAACTTGTTGGATTATCTTATATTTCTTGGATTTAGTTTTATTTGCTGTGCTGAAAACTTTTGAAACAATTACAGTTGCAATTAGGACTTTATAGAAACAGGCAAGAGCCTATCAACTCCTTGGCTCCTGCATGCTCATCCTTCCCAGATCACCACACAGGATCAAGTGGGTGCATTCCATTGCTTGCACATCACATCCAGCATCAGATAATAGAAGCATAGAATGGTTTGGGTTGAAAGAGACTTTAAAGGTTGTCTAGTTGCAACCCCTGTGCCATGGGCAGGGGCACTTTACACTAGACCAGGTTGCTCAAAGCCCCATCCAGTCTGGCCTTGAACACTTCCAAGGAGGGGGCATTAACAACTTCTCTGGGCAACCTGTTCCTGTGGTCTCACAACCCTGATGTCCCACACCAAAAAAACATGAGTAAATTCCCACATGGGAGAAACTTAAGAGCTATTTCAGAGCAGTCAGGTTTCCAGATCCCGTGGCTAGCTTCTTCTGTCTGCATGGCTGGACTTCAGCTGTCTTTTTGGTTTTTTCCTTCCCCTCGGGGACAGATTTTCCCTCCCTGGCACGTCCAGCCTCGCTGCAACCCGGGCCCGCAGCCCCGCAGCTCCGCTGCTCGCAGCCCTCTCCGAGCGCCCAGGCTTGTGACAGCAGAGGGCAGCAAGAGACAGAGATGATCATTTCACAGAGTGGGTCAAGTCCCACTTCCTGAGGCTGGCTCTCGGTGACAGCGTCCGCACAAGCTGCCGCAGGGCCCGGGCTGGAAAGGGAATCGTGCTGCTTCGGGGGACTTGCCCACTTACAGCAGTGCCATATGGCATTTCATCATGCTCGCGTTGAGAATCTACGCAAGTCTGAAATTAGCTATGGTTAGTGTTCGCTGCTCAGCAAAATGTATCACTTACTTAAGCTATGAATAAATAATTTCTTATATAATGTTGAAACTGCTGGGATGCATTCCTTTTCTCCTCTACTCTGCAAATCTCTGATGTGAGAAACATGTTTGGAAAAGGTTTTGTACTGAAGGACAAATCAAAAGGCTCACTGTTACTCTCTGATTTTTAACAAACGTTACTTTTTTCCTCTACGGTTTCATATAAATGGACCTTTTTTTGCTTGCTTAGCTAGTGATTGGATAAACAAAGCCTGCAGAAATGCACCTTTTCACTTGACTCTCCTGCTAGTATGTTTCCTAAGCAGGTTGCATTGGTGCAGGGTGGAATCCCAGCTGCTGGTGTCCCCCGTTTCCTGGAGGGCTGAGAGTAACTGCCCACAAATGTAGGAACTTAAACTGCCATCACAAGTTGTCTTCATGCCTACCTGTAAAGCATCATATTGGCAACATGTAAATAAAATAACATGAATCCTCAGGCTTGCACAAATCATCTCTGTGATCTGGTAGTAGCAGGCTCAATGTGTGTGTGTGTGTGTGTGTGTGTGTGTGTGTGTGTGCGCGCGTGCGTGGGGGGGGGTCTCTGTTTGCTTGTCCTTACAATGACAGAAACAATGTCCAACTTTTACGTGGTCATTACTGGCTCATTATCTGATAGGTGAATGACCTTAAGCTCTTCCCTTCATTAAGCTTTTTTGGTCAGAGGAATTATTTCCATGCTGAACAAATGTTTACAAAATTCAGCATAACCTCCATGTTACAGACTTCTTACAAAAATAGAATAAAATACATGACCTGTACATACTTCCCTCCTGTATAAGGGAGAGAACACTTGGTTTGTGGCCTTATAAAAGCTTCCGTTCCTCCAGGTTAGGGACAGAGATGCTTAAAGAAACACAGCAAGTAGTTTGGCTGGATTTGAGAACTGTGCATGCAGGTGATAGAGGAGATAGAGTATGAAAAATAATATGAAGGGACCTTCACTTTTCACTTTTAATAAACGTTTCAGAAGAAGAGAGCATTTTTTGGCTGGTTTGTAATTTTAATTTCTTTGTCATATTGTAAACTGAGACAGAGTATTGTTGTGTAAGCATGTAGCAGAGTGAAGTGGGCTGGTTTAGTTTCACTGAAACTCAAGAAGTTCACCCTAGCTCAAATCCTCATTAATCAGTTACTACTAAACACTGTTCCTTGTAAGAAATCACAAGCGTGCTATAGTACATGTTCTTTTCCTTTTTTTTTACAGCTGCTGCCTGCTCCACTGAGCATGGGCCCAAACCTTGGCATTTCTTCAAACTGCAGGCTGGCAAAGTGATGAGATTTGTCAATTCACCACGACAGAACACATTTTGCTGGCATGCAGGATGAGGCAGACCTCCAGCTTGATTCAGTGAAACCACTCTTATTTCCTTATGTAATGTACTCCTAATGCTTATTTATTTTTTTAAAACACCTTCAATTTGGACCATCTTCCACATTAATTCCATATTTCAATGTTAAACTAAATTATTTTATAAAATTATCTGTATTCGGTACTGCTATAACCATCTCTAAAATATAGAAGAGAGTCAATTTCTGTCTAAAAGCTCTTCTGATTCGTTTTTCTTTTCCAATTCAACAGGAGCAGTATTTGGGCCTAAAATCCAAGGAAGACATTATGTTGAAGGCAAAGCAATGACAACAGCTTCATAAATGGGCTGCTATTGGAGACTATGGTTGGTTATATTCCACATATAAAATGAGCACCATGCAAAAACTCCGATGGACATGACTTCAAGAGAGAAAGGTAATGAAACACTGGGTGAACAAATACCTCTGATTAGTGTAGATCTACATTCAGTACCATGGAGTGCTGTGGACCAGGCAAGTACCTTCCCAACCTAATGGGGCTGCTGCTGGCACTGGGGAGACATCTGTGCAGAGCAGCCCATTATCCCTCTCTAGGAACTCTTAGAAAATTTGCATAATGGTCTGCTAACAAATGCCATATATGCTGATTTTTTTTTTTGAGTTCAATATTATTGAGAACTTCTCAAGTGGATTGTAGAAACATTCCACCTTCCCAGGGGGAAAAAAAAACCCCTAAACATATTGTTTATTGATGAAAGCCCCACATCATGGAAGCACTCACCACTTTACATTATCCGCTGTAGTTGTGGTTTTCCAAAAAAAATCTGAGATCTAAAATAAATAGTGGAAATTAAATGTAATTTCAAATTAGAAGAGAATTGTTAATATTAAAGGTTCTAACAAAAAAAAACCCCAAACAAACAGGTTATAGACTGGAAGTTTTATTCCTTCATGCCTTGGGCAGTAGTAAGAGAAAGCGTGTCATAAGTTCGGTTAATAAATTTGTGGGTTAAATTGCACTTCTGGTGGATAAAACCCATGAATAGAGAAGGATGGAAATGTTACTCTCTGTCCCACTCCTGCCACTGAACTGAAATCTGACCCTAGATGAATTTTCACAGAATTTAACCCATTTTAATATTTTTTAGAAATCCATGGAAAATAATACAGGATGTACTTTTGCTAAACTGCCTTATTTCTCTGTTCTCAATTTTTCCCTTAATTATTTTCATCCCTGCTTCCTCCCTGGAGTATTGTTGCATAGTTAAAGCACCTACATGCTTGTTAGTGAGCTGGAAGAAGTGCAGTGTACCCTTGCCTTTAGGCCTAACGCTGTAACATCATCCCATACAATTAACTGCTTACAAAATGTTTATTTCTCTCACTCTTCGTGGTACGTATTATGTATTACTTGCTGAAATTTGTCTTCTCACCTAGGGCAGGAATCTGTTGCTTGGTAAATTTCCAGAACGTGTCACGCAGATGTCAAAGTAGACTTACACACCTTAGCACAAAAATTCCTGCTCCCCACCTGGAATTTCACAGTAATTGATTTCCCACAAAGCACTGCACTCCAAAGCAAATTGAGGGTTGGACTCATCTCCTTCCCACTTCAGGAATCAAGGGTGTTTTAGTAGTCAAACCCTTGTGATAAGCTAAGTTTCTCCCAAAAGGGTTGGGCTGAGACCCCTGGGCATGGCACTTTGCAGGTGCTGCCATGAGTTCTAGTTTTAATCCTGTGCTCACTCCCACACTATGTGGGCTTGGTCAGATCATTTAGGGTAATGTTTTTAAGCACTTCCTCTTTTTGGCTTTTCCCACAATTGACATTTACTCTGTAACCACTTTCTTCTTTCCTTCCGTCTCCCTGTGCAGGGCTGTTTTCAGAAGTGGCCAGTGAATCTAGTAGGTGTTGATCAACTGCTCTGAAAACCAGGTCATGATTCACTGTTAATCCTCCTCCTACTAAGTAAGGCTGAAAGCCTCTTTCCTTATGTCAGCCTCACTGACCCTATCAGTGGTTTTTTTCCAAAGCTGTAATCTGTCTCCTAGTGAGTTAAGTTGATTTCTACAATAAAACCGCCCCAGTGATTTTTTTTCCTGCAATGTGTTAGTATCAGGAGAACAGAAATTTCTAAACATTTGTTGGAGAAGTACATTTTCATTGTAACTATTTACCTAAGAAAAATGAATCAACTCTCCTAGATTTATTTTGTTAATGGTGCCTAGATACAGCTGTTGGACACACTGGAAATTAAACTAAATAGAACCATCCTGGAGAATGCATTTGGAAAACAACTGAATCCTACTAAAAGCTTTAGAGATGAAGATGCAACTTCGTCACCACAAACACTTCTTAATGGGTTCTGTATAAGAGTATAGGCACGTTGCATTTGGGCTAACACCTTTTGGTGACATTTCAGTCTGATTTTGTTTAAAATCAAACAGAAAATGCTTGAATAAAGCTTTAAAATGGGAATTTTATTTAATGCATTTTTTTAGCAGTGAAAGGGAATTTGAAGCCTAAGAACACAGACCTCAAGGGATGGGCAATTAGTTTAACAGCCTGGCATATGGGATAGGTGTATAGTATTTGGAGAACATTCCCAGAACTTCAGTATTGTACAATTTGACACTGTTGGTTTGACTCGTGTGCCTAAATAATGAGAGTCCCGTAAGATGTTCCTCTTTGGATGAGAAGATGATGTGAGATCCAGACACATTCTCTGACGCAGAATCTAAAAACAGAGCATGAGACGGAACAAATAGGGAAATATTTCTTTACCCAGAAACGTTCCTGGTCTGCTCAACCAGTGACAGAGACTCATCTGAACTGTTATGTTTGAGGCCTGAACTGTAGACCTACCCTTTGTTATGCTACTTTTCC
>NW_009970715.1:2764919-2776170 GCF_000747805.2 Chaetura pelagica | reverse complement strand
CACAGTCCTTCTCCAGCTCTGCCCACTGCCCAGCTCCAGCTCTGCCCACTGCCCTGCCCACAGCCCAGCTCACTGGCAGGGAAGGGAAGCAGCACATCCCAGGCCTCCCACTGGCCCTCAGGAACACCATCCTTGCAAAACCTGTTTTCAGACTAGTCCCTCCTCCAGATTTTAATACCCAGTGGATTCACATCATATTACACCTTTGAAAGTATTTCCTAGGGGGGCTTTCAAGATAAAGCAGTGCTCACATTCCAGTGCCAATATTCTGGTTTACACCAGTTCTCACACATCTCCCTTCACATCCTAGTGCTTGGGTGCTTTCCAGTAACAGGCCTAATATCTGTCAAGCATGGCTTGTTCTTCCTCTTTCATGATAAAAGAAACTCCAAATATCTAAGGATGAATTTTTCTCTTCCAGGAGACATTCTCCTGGAAACTTGGCATGTTAGTCCATCTGAATCCCAGCAATGGGATTATTCTCTAGGTAATTCTTCTTCCTTGTGGGAGCACATTCAGGCACATTTGGAAAAACAAAAGACAGCTCAACCTGCTGTTAGAAGAACTAACAATTTGCAGGGCTATGATCCCTCTTGGCTAAACCTTTTCCTTTAGGAAGTGCAGGAGAGCTGCCAGCTCAGCAGCCTCCAGCATGAATCCTGCCAGGCTCTGAAGTCAGGCTTCTGGGTTGGCACCTGAGCCTTGCAGACAGACTAGGTGGCCCCACAGTCAACAGGCACCTGATGCAAAGCCACTGATTGCCTTTTGTCTTCCTGTTGGCTTCATCAGGCCTCTGTCTTGTCAACTTTTGATGTGTTCAGACATGTAAGACAGCTGCCATCAGTGAGGGCTGGAATAACCCTCCCATTTTGGGGGCCTAGAATCATAGAATCTTAAAATGTCTGGGGATGGAAGGGACCTTCAAATGCCATCTCATGCAGCCCCCCCCTGCAGTGCACAGGGCCCTTTTTAACTAGATCATGTTCTCAGAGCCTTGTTTAGCCTGACCTGGAATGTTTCCAGGGATGGGGCCTCCACCACCTCTCCGGGCAACCTGTTCCAGGGTCTCACCACCCTCAATGTAAAGAACTTCTTCCTAATGTCCAACCTAAATCTCCCCTCTTCCAGTTTTAATCCATTCTCCCTCCCTGCCCTTGTCCCAAGCCCCTCCCCAGCTTTCCTGGAGCCCCTTCAGGCACTGGAAGCTGCTCTCAGGTCTCCCTGGAGCCTTCTCTTCTCCAGGCTGAACACCCCAACTCTCCCAGCCTGGCTCCAGAGCAGAGCTGCTCCAGCCCTCTGAGCATCTCTGTGGCCCTTTTCTGGACTTACTCCAACAGATCCATGTCTCTCCTGTCTTGAGGGCTCCAAAACTAGACACAGCTCTCCAGGTGGGGACTCACAAGAGCAGCATAGAAGGGGCTACCTTTTAAGGTCTGGACCTAAGTGATTAATCCAGTTCTGCTAAGTTTTGGTCCAGTGCTCTCACCTCCAAGACCATTTTTTCTCCCCAACAGCACAGGCAGCAGAGAAAAGCTGTTTAAAGGATGAGGTGCACTGGGTAAGGAGACCAGCCTAGAAAGTGTAATGGATACTGAGGGAGCATAAATAGCTTTGAAAATCATTAAAATAGCAGTTTACAAATGTATAAACCCAGTCAGCCTGCACCTCACTCACAAATTCACTGTCACTGGTCAACTGGAATCACAGAGGTGTAGGTGCTGTGAGCCCTGACACCTGGTATTTAATGCTGCAGTGGGGCTGGAGGTACTAATTACATGAAAGTTTTCCAAGATTTCTGCTGGGAGCATTTCACAGAAAAGATAATTGTTCTTTGGGGGGTTTCAGCACCAGTTTATTTAATTATGTTGGAGTTTTCATGCATATTGTGAAAATGCTAGCAGAAAGAAAACTGTCTTAGCCAGCTGTAGAGTATACTGGGGAAAAGATGAAAGGGATTAGAGGAGGAGGCACTGAGGATGATCCTGGCTCCTGAAGGCATTCAGGAGCTTGGAAGGGACTGAATGAAGAACAGATGTAACCTGTAACAGGAGCCTCAACTTCCCAAACAGGCCTGATGCTTCCTAGTTAACTACCCAGGGTGGGGAGGATGCCAGCTGATAAACCCCAGACAGCACCAGATGCAGTCTAAGCACTTTCCCCAGCATCAGGTAGAAGAGATGGAAATGCTGCTAAAAACTGTTGCTATTTATCCCAAGAATGCCTATTAATCTAGATTAAGAACATCCAGAGTGGGAGAAGAAAATGGTTCACTGGTGAGAACATAAAGGGGACATCAGTCTCCAACCCTGCCTCTGCCACATGGCAGACAGCAGGAGCTGCTCATGTCAGCAGCAGCATCTCTCTCAGAGGGGAACTTTCCAAAAGAGCACTGCTTTTGCATTGCTACCATTAAAGAAAACAGTTTTTAAATCAGTCTGCCACTCACACAAAGGCAGCCCTAGCAAGGTCTCTGAGAAATATTTCACTTCACGGGTCTGAAAGAGTTGTGGAAGCATCTGAACTCCACGTTCTCAAAACTAAAATGCTGGACTTTTAACTTTCTTTTTTGAAAGAACATATTTTTTTTAAAAAAATAAGTAATTTTACACCACAAAAGAAGCAGTTTAAAAGCTATCAAAGCTATGATAAAGCATTTTGGCTCACCTGAAATGCATGAATCTCACAAGTCAGATGTTTGGGAGGAATCCTGAAGTAGACTGGGAAATCCTCTGAAATCACCTAACTTTCCATGAGCTAGGAAAAAGATCCTCTTCCTCACTACAAGTGACTAAAGAAACATTTTGACAGGCAGCCTTAACTCAAGGGTAACAGAAGGGATTGCTGCTGTCTCTCAGTGTTTCAGGAAGAATCCACCAGACCCTGGTAGCTGCCAGGGAGGAATGGCTGCTCATTAGGAGACCCAGTCAAACCCACTGCATAAAAAGCTGCTACCTGCCAAATTCCTGAGGAATGCACCTCAGAAGCACCTTTCATACCATCTAGGCAGCTTCTACATTTTCAAAAAGCAATGTTTGTGCCAATTTCATCAAGATCATGGAACCAGTCAATTGTTGTTTGACTCCCATCAGTGTAAACTGAAGTCAGTTGGATTGAGGGCAATTAACTTCTCTTACAGCTCATCAGACAGTTCCTTTCACAAATGGCAGCACAGGCTAATAAAACAGAGCAGTAATAATAATGAATAAACTGCTCATTAAAATAGTAATAGTGCTATCACTAAAAGAATAATGAAAACCCCTTTTATGTAATTCTACTTGCCCTGATTATCCTGCAGAGAGGGATCCAGGAGCTTGGACAAGGCAGAGGTGGGAAGGCAGCACCCAACTGACCTGGGTTCAAAAGACACTCCCAGCTCACACTCCTGTGACTTATTGGCTTCACCTGCTTTTCTACTTCTTAATTATTCCTTTCAATTAACACCACCTGAACCCATTTGTTTTCCAGATACCAAAGTTGTGTCTCTGCCCACCCTCCCCTTGTTCACACTCAGTGCATTGGATACATTTTTCCTGCAAACCCTACGTCTCAAATGAGTGTGACATTCTGGATTTAAGGGTTCATGAAATATGTAACACCCTGTTTTCAAAAATAAGTCCTATATTAGCATGTGGAAAATGAAGCAAGCATGAATACTTGTAATCCTGGGTGCACTGACAAGCCACTGAAGACTGGATACGTGTATAAATTAAATGTGTTTGGATTGATTTACCTCTCCAGGTTTGCCTGAGCAAAGGCACAGCTGGAGCCAGCCAGTCTTTGCCTGAGGAAGGGACTCCAGGACTTGGCTCTGAACAGCAAGTATTCTCAAAACACATGGACATCAGCCTTTCCAATTCATCCTAAGCCCCAAAATTGTACTCAGTTTCCATGTAGCTGCACTAAGGAGCATTCGGTTTCCCACTTCCAACTGGTGGGACAGCCAGAGCAGCACTTGACCACCACGTTCAGATACCAGCACATCAGTGGGTGCAGCTCCCTTGGACATTACTGAGGGGAGACAAACAGGTTCCACACCCAGCCTTCAAGATTCCTCTTCTCACAAAAGGCAACAGCACCTACAGGCTCAGCACCCTCCCACCCAGGCTAGGCTTAAGCAGGGTACAGTGAGGACTAAGCCAGCAAAAGAGTATAAAACAGACTGTCATGTCCAAAGGAGACAGCAAAGAGTGACAAAAGGCAGAATATTCAGGCTAAATGTTCTGGTTTTTAGGTTAATGAACTCATTTGAGCTTTGCTTTTGAATTCAGATGAGCCCTCAACTAGGAATTCAGCCAGGTCACCAGTCCTGACACCAGAACCAGGCAATAAATGATGTTTCAGTTTGTTGGCACATGTGAAAACAAGGGTGGATTTCATGTTCTCCTAGCTTTGATGAACACCAGTTCACCAGCAGATAACTGGTGTCCCAGAACTGGCTTCCCCACACCCACAGCCCTTCCCTAACCCCTTGCTGTGCACAGGACAAATCCCAGGCCAGGAACAGTGCTCACGAGCTGTGGGATGAAAAGGAGCATCAGCTCATTACACCAGAAACCTAACCTGCTTCCTACAGTGCAACAGTTCTGTGAACTGCAGTGCAGAGTTTTATCAATATCTGCTTTTTTTTTTTTCCCAGGCTCTACTTGGCAGGAAGGGACACACAGCCCTGGCTCAACCAACCTATGCCTTGTCTGCTGGCCCAGAGCTACAGGAGGCAGAGAAGCTGGGGAAGGGTCTGAAGCACAAGCCCTGTGAGAACAGCCTGAAGGAACTGGGGTTGTTTAGTCTGGAGAAAGAGGAGGCTGAGAGGAGACCTTCTCAGTCTCTACAGCTACCCTGAAAGGAGGTTGGGGTGAGGTGGGAGTTGGTCTCTTCTCCCAAGGAACAAGTGACAGAACAAGTGGAAATGGCCTCAAGTTGCTCCAGGGAAAGTTTAGATTGGATATTAGAAAAAAATTATTCACTGAAAGGGTAATTACACACTGAAATAGGCTTCACAGGGAGGTGGTTGAATCCCTGGAGGTGTTGAAGAGACACGTAGATGTGGTGTTTAGGGGTATGGTTTAAGCACTGGACTTCACAGAGTTGGGTTAAATGGCTGGTAGAGTTGGGTTATGGTTGGACTCAATGAACTTAAAGGTCTTTTCCAACCAGAATGATTCTGTGATTCTGTGTGAGCCTTTGGACACCACAGACAAGGTAGGGAACACAATTTCCCAAAAGGAAGGTGAGCACACTCTGTGTGGGACCTCAGTAGTGCCTGAGCAGTATTTCCTTGCTCTTCAGTCTGGAGGGGAGTCTAGAAGAGATAGGACCTTCTGCAGCACCCAGATAAGATCCAAGCTTGACCCTGCTTTCCTACCCAACCTGACAACACAGAGAAAGCCACAGGAGACTTTCAGATAATCATTTCTGCTTGTTTGAACCTTGGTTTGCTTCTGTCCTATCTGTGCAGAGCCCTGGCAATGTACCTCTGCACACACAACCTGCTGCACATTTCCTAGACAAGTATACAACATATTTTAACTGCTGCACCATAATTCTCTGATTTTAATTAGAAAGTGTGCTAAATACTTGTGTCCTTGGGGACTCTCACTGAACTAGTCAGGTTTCTGATCATGGAAGTTGCACGTTAATGAGACTTTTAGTTTGACTTAAAAAAGCTCTCACATTCACACAGCAAGGCTTTTCAACTTCAAAGTCCTTGAGAATTGTTGCATCTGCCTTGTCTGAGGCCTTAATTCACAGTTCTGGTCTCTGTTTATTACATAGGGAACGTTTTGTTCAGTGTTTAAAGATACATATTTACAGCATGTAGGGATATTAGACCTTATACTATAAATACTGATCAAAGAGAGAGTTAAGTGAAGCTGTAGCACTAGAGGAAAATATCTCTGCAGTCCCAATAGGAAAAGGCAACTGGGAGAAGAGGTGAAGCTGCCTGCCTGGTTACACCACTTCCAATCTTTCTATCCTGCCCACCTGCAAACCCCCAGCCCCAAATATATTGTGACAGAGCAGGGAAAGCACCTCAGCTCCTACAAGTATTAGCAAGCCTGCACTTGCTGGGCATTGTTTGTTTTGAGGCACATCCAGTGTTTTTCAGGCTCCAGAAAGCCTGTCAATGAGTGCTGAAGTTTCTACTACATTCCCTGGTTTCATTTTTTCCTGTGGGAGACAGAAAAGGAAATTGTTTTGGTGAGTGTTAAGTTAATGTAGCTCCATAAATAATTTTCCACTGTGTTTATTTTTCTTAACGCTGTTATGAATGTTTTTCTAGAGTCACACAAATGTCCTTGTATGTCAAATGTCACATCCATCTCCTCATCAATTGTCCTTTTAAACCCTGTCCCTTTAGGGAAAATCAGAGAAGTCAGTTGCAGCTTTGGCCAGTTCACTTCTCAGTCCCATCAGGGCTTTGGAGTGCAGAGGCTCAGTTACTGTAGTTCAAGGTTTTGATACCAAAGTGTAGCAGCTCTACAGCCCTTGCACACCTTTGCACACCTAGTGTCCCCCCTCCACTAGGGTTTTCTGGGTGTTCACTGCTCCCTGACACACTGAGGCTCCAGCTCAAGCAGCTCCTCTGACTCACACACACTAATTAATATCAGACACAAAGCTCTGAGCACAGACATGACCTCTGGCTCCAGACAATAGGCAGGAATTTCAGTAATTTAGGACCCTGTAGTGAACTTACCCTCTTTTGAAAATCTGGCCTTAGATGTGGATTCTGAGCACTTGAAAAATCCATTCTCCAGAAGAACATCAGGCTCAAAGGGCAGCCACAGGGCCCAGCTGGGAAGCAGCACCTCCCCAGGTGTTTGCCAGGCACCCTGGAGCTCCCCAAAAAGGGGACAAACAGGTACCAACCCTAAGGTGAGAAGAGATGGACAAAGGCTCATGGACACACTGGGCAAACCCATCCCCAGTAAAAACTGGGGTGGTTTACAGGAGCACAGACCCATCCTCCACCATCACTGACTGACACTGGCAGGGAAGATCTGCTTGCTCCTGGCAAAGCAGCTGCTGGGGTTTGTGCAGCTCTTCCCAATCTTCCCCTAGCTGTGAACTGGAGAAAACAACACATTCATCCTGGAAGCAAGAACCCTCAAGCGAGGAGGGATAAGTAATGGTTGGTGCATTCATAACATAGATATTATTTGGCAAAGTAGTTAAACAAATTGTTTCCTTTCAGGATCCTAGGGACGTGTGTGGTTGGCAACCCTACCTCCCTGCTGCAGGGCCACCTGCTCTCCCCACTGCTCAGCAAGCTCCATCTCCAGCCCCAGCCTTGCAAGAGCCTGCTTTTGTATCAGCCAGGCAATGCCTGCTGCAAATCTATGGGGCAAGGGTGTGTTCCATGTACATCATGGGCATCTTCCACCACCCTACAGACTGGGCAAACTTGGCTGCCTCCACCAGCCTCCTGCCCAGGTGTCCCTTTAGGGGCAAAGGGTGTGTTCCATGTACATCATGGGCATCTTTCACCACCCTACAGACTGGGCAAACCTGGCTGCCTCCACCAACCTCCTGCCCAGGTGTCCCTTTAGGGGCAGCAGTAACTCCCACTGAGTTGGAAGTGGGGAAGCTCAGACAGACCTTCTGACATGAGAGCCCTTCCTACCTGCCAGTGCCAAGGGCAAGGAGAACATCTCCTCCTGGTAAACACAGCCCTCTCAAACCATTTCCCACTTGCTGTTGTATCTATTGGATTATTATTCACCCTTCCTTCCTCCGATGACAATATTGTCTGAAGGCCTTTGCAAACAAGACAACACAGTCTCTACCCCAAAGGTCTTGCTTGCACAGCAAGACTGAAACACACAGGACTGAAAAGCATGGACTCTGAACCTCTGCCTACAGGAGAGACATCCCACTGCTTTCTGGTTGAAGGTTAAATTAAATCTCTTCTATAAAACTTTCCCACCAAGTGCATCTTTGTCCCCCTCCTGTGGCTGGATCTGATCATAGGCATGTTGGTGTGGTGGCCAGGGTTGGTTGGACCCTTGGCAACGAGGAAAGCAAACATTTTTCTCTGAAACTAAGGATATTTGAACAATGCTCCTGCCCTGTCCTGCCTATCTTCTCCAGAGAGCATGGACCTGATGAACTGGAGTGGGTGATTTCTGCTGTGGAAAGTAATGTTGTTCTTCCCCAAATACTAATTCCAGTCTCTCTCTGACTCTTTCAGCCCTTCTTCCCTCCCCTCAGGGATAACCAAAAAGAGACCAGTTCACCCTGGGTGTGCTGGACCCCAACACATGCATCCATTCTGACACCTGCATATGCTGTTGTAAAATACTCATCTGCAGCCTCTGAAGAGGAAATCTTCCTTGGAAATCAAGTTAGAGCTGGCTGCTCATAGAAATCATTACAGCCATGTTAGGAAATTCTTTTAAAGTGTCTCTGGAGTTTGGAGAAGAAAATAAATAAATGGATTGTCAGGATGTATCTGCTTGGGGTTCCCACCATTCCCTGGGTGCAGCCGTCGTGTGAACTCCTCTGTAATGGGATGGGAACAGAGACATCCCAGGAGGATTTACCCTGACCCTGCTGCTGCCCTGCCTGACCCACCTTTGCCCTGCACAGAGATTCTGGCAGCCAGCGCTCGAAAAACAGCCTTTTATGTTCTGACTTTCCCTCTCTTTTATTAATTTGCAGTCAGAACTGTCACTATTTGATCCATGCAGCCAAAAATGTCCAGCTTCATTATTCAGACTGTTTGCAGCTGAACAGAGCAGAAGGCCAAGCCTTCCCACACACACACACACAAGCTCTGCAGACCTCTAGGCAAGGCACAACACTTGAAGTTTAACTACCAAGTGCCTTAGGATGCTTTGTACCTTCTTTTTCTTTTTCTTTTTTTGCTGTTTCTGTGCCATTCTTGCTGAACCTCAGTTCCTGAAGGTTTTTGTAATGCAAGATTTATGCCACAAGAAGTCTGTGTAAAGACAGGGAATTAAACCTATGTCTCCCAAATCCAGATCAGTATCACAACCTTTGGCTCATTGTCTCACCTCACTTGTCTAGCAAAGGGCACTGCACAAAGGTACACAAGAATACATTACACCCCAAGGTCAAGAGCATGGGATGAAAAGGATTAATATATACAAGTCCATGTCCTAGAAATCGGCTCTGTATCCTCCATGGGTTTGCAAATAGCACTACTTAGCAGCAGAAATTAAATCCACAGCCTTTCAGGGAAGCAGGAACAGCACGTTGCTACTGCTGATATTCCATGAACCTCAGAGGGTAACACATCCAACATCCCTGCCTGTGCTGGGAGGGACGTGTGAGCACTGAACAGCCCTGATTAACACAGCTCTACCCCAGCATTCCATACCATCTGCATATGCTCTGCAGCAAGGCTTGGGTGGGCTGAGGTGCCTGGTACCAACAGGGCAGTGGTTTCAATCAAGGGGCTCTGCTGCACGGCCACACTGCTGAGGTGTGTGGAGACCACCAGGAGCTCCTGTGGTTTGTGCTGAAGCCAGGCCAGGAATGAGAACCTGGACTTTGCAGAGCCCAGCAGATTTTTGGCAGCCTGGAAAACTGCTTTAACCTAATGCAGCTTCCCTTGAGCACTTCTGTAATCCCCTGGTGCAGAGAGGCTGTTGTGAGGTCAAATCTAGACCCCCCACCTCGCCTAGGAAATACAGGGTGGGCTGGATAATCATTCCTCTTTGAACAAGGGTATTACACAGCTTGGTTGGCAGTGCTGTGGATACCACCTGCTCTTTTTTACCTACCCACCTTCTCTGCTTAACCTCTTCCTCCAAGGACACCAACTTCCTTCTTAAACAAAGACATTCTTGCTCTTCAGGGCAAGCAATTCAGAGCAACACAGAGGAAACCCAGGCTCCTCTTCTAACATGCAGGGGAAATCCCCCTGCAGAGGCAAAGTCCTAGGATGCTAATGTGAATCATCCATGGATTTTCAAAACAGTCACCAAGCTGGGTAAGAGACCTGGCCCTGCAGCTGGCTTGGCTGCTGTCTCTCCTGAGGCTCCCCTGCTGGGAAGCTTCCCTCTGGCTCTGCTGCAAGGCGTTGCTCTTCATCCCCACATATATGTGGATAGTGTCATTGCAAATTCCTTCTTTTGGGAGCTCTGGATGCCTCAGCACTGAAACAGGCACCATGAGCACTAATCCCTGCATGGGGGAGATTTGCCAGGTCTGTGGCAGTGAGTCAGTGCAAGGAGTGCTCAGCCTGAAGAAAGCACCTGGAAGAGCCAGGAAAGCCATCCCAGGAGCTGGAGGTTTGAGAATCCTGCTCTTCTGAGCAGTGGCAGCTTTTGGGTGGGTTTTTTTGTTGTTGTTTCTAGCATTTTTCCTGTATGTTTTTCATACCACCTTCCTTTCCTCAGATCAGAGAGCAAATGTGCTGCTGAGGGGATTGCTCCAGCAGGTGACCCTGGTACTTGGGAGATGGATGAGAACAGGGCACTGTGTCATGTGGATGTACACCTGAACCTGAGGTTGTTGGTCCTGCTGTGACTGGCAGCTGTTGGCTTCCTGCATTGCTGTGGGAGCAGGGCAAGTCCTGGGGAGGACAGGCAATGAGGGGCTGAGTGGAGAGCAGAGGAAGGTCAGGCAGTCAAAAAGGCTCATGAGATTCCTACAGGTCATGGGCTCCTCCTGAAAAGCTGCAGCACAGACTGTGGGCTTGTTTGCAAGACCCACCACACCAGAATGTTTACAGTAGTGCAAAGAGAAACAGGAAGCAAATAGAAACCTTTGAAGTAGCAATGATGGTCCTGAGAGTCCTGAGAGCACTGATGGGATTTTCTGAAGGCCTCAGAATGTCTCTGGTTCTCTCCCACCTGCTGTGTTACCCCTGACTCTGGCAGGAGCAGCAGAACAGAAAGTCCAGGCAGAGCTTGTGCTGTTTGCAGCCTGTCTCTGAGCCATGCTGGTCTAACCTGCTTTGCACAGCCCCATGTCTGCAGGGATCTCAGCAAGGTGCACCTTCCCAAAGGCTACCCCTGCCCTGTACTGGATCCTGCTCCATTATACTGGGAAGCAACCTCTGCATCACCCTGTTACTGAATCAAGAAATTCTCCTGCTCGCAGAACAACAGCTCAGACACCCTCCTTTATCCCACTCTTCCCACCCTGCCTACTCTGGAAAATCACTTCCATGCTAGGTACTGTGTTACAGAGAAGGTATTTGTTTCTGCAAAATATCAATAACCATCTTTTTGTGTGTGTGCTGCCTCCAGAATCCTTCCTGCAGCATGAGCTGCTGGCT
>NW_009970715.1:2711713-2764903 GCF_000747805.2 Chaetura pelagica | reverse complement strand
GGGCACTTGGTGCCGGCAGGAATGAAACAGAACAAACCAAGCCAAACCCATACCTGCTTTTCAAGGAGGCTGCAGTGGGAATGTGGCACAACAGACACCCCGAGGGAGGAGCATTGGGTTCACTTACCCCAAATCTGAGGGTTGGGAAGGTGAACAGCAACATCCAGGTCAGCAGACAGCTGGCACAGGTCCTGCCCACCTTCTTTTGCTCTAAGGCTGCTGTGCAGTGGCAGAGCCAAGGGCCTGCCCTCCTGAGAAGCACTGACATGCTGCCTCTTGCTGCCACTTGCTCTGAGCAATGGGCACCTCCCAGCAAAGGGCTGAGCAGAGATAGCAGAGCACATGCCTCCCTAGTTTCAGGGGAAGCTGGGTACCCTCAGCCTGGAACACAACTCCATGGGGCTCACTTGGAACAT
Organism: Chaetura pelagica; assembly: GCF_000747805.2. Classification (NCBI taxonomy): domain Eukaryota; kingdom Metazoa; phylum Chordata; class Aves; order Apodiformes; family Apodidae; genus Chaetura; species Chaetura pelagica. The sequence goes on along the minus strand of NW_009970715.1, from coordinate 2,764,487 downwards.
GACATGATTTCTGCTGAGCTTCTTCAAAAACCTGGTTTGAGGAATACAGGGAAACCAGGCATATCAAGACCTGCAATTGTGTCTGTGGTCTGACCCACCATGATCCCATGAATGCAGTACTCAAATTTCACACCACTTTCTGCTGCATGGGATGACGTTCAGGACATCCCATGCCATGTAATGGGAAGACTTGTTACAGAATTCAGTGAGCCAAGGATCAGGAGAACAGCTCAGCCCCCAGAAGACAGGTTTTAGTCCAACAGAGAGCATGCTTGTGTGTTCTGCTGTTGTCAGCAGCTCAGCCTGGCCTGCCTCAGAGGGCAGCAAGCAGCTGCTCTCCATGTCTCTCTGAAAGAGACATCAGTATCATTCACAAGACTTAGGTTTCACTTAGCCTAGTGAAAACTAGTCTGTTATATTCTACTGCAATCATTTAAAACAAAGGAGTTCATCAACACTTTAATTCTTCACGTCTCTACATCACAGTGTCTGGGAATAAGCCAGTAGCTTTTTGTTTGAACACCAGAAGAGTGTCAGAAAAGATTAAGCCATTGCCCTGTGAATTCCTACAGAGGACAGTGCTCAGGGATGCAAGTGTCAGCTGGGTTGATGCTGTTTGCCACTCCAGCAAATGAGCAATGGCACCTCTCTGTGCCCTCAACTTGCCATAGTCAAACCCAAACTGCTACAGCAAGGATGGGGTATCCCTGTGTGCCTCTACCCAGCCAACTGCAAAACAGGCCAGCAGGGAAGAGATGATTTCAGGGTGAAAAGCGAGCTGGTGCAGGTATAAACACTGACCATGTTTTAGATAGCTTTCAACTAGAGCAAAAGAGGATGTTCTGAGGTTGCAATAACCAGGTGGTTAAGAAGGGCAGAAACAAACCAAAAGCTGGACTGATCAGTGAAACAAGGGAACTTCCACAGCCTGGTCTCAGATGTCTGTGCCAGTGAAGTAGCAAGTGGTTGTGCCCAACACACAGCACACCAGACACAGATATACTTGATTTCTTTGCTGAACAAACATCTCTTCCCTTCAGCTACTACAACACTATGATTTCTTTGCTGAACAAACATCTCTTCCCTCACTTCCACTCACACTTGCCAAGAACAGCCCGTGCCACTGTGACCTTCCCAATTAAAAGAAAAAAAAGAGGTAATGCATCTGGAAAAGACACTATGAAAGGCTGGAAGGTATAGATCAGCTTCACAAAAGCAGCACTATCAGGGACACAAATGCAAAGATGCAGGAACAACCTCCAGCTGAGGATGCACTCAAATTCCTCCTTCCTGCAGGCTGGGAAGGTGTAGCTGGGAAGGGTTGCTGTGTACACACACTGTGCACTATTCCTTTCCACAACCAGCCACTGCCACAGACAGGTCCTGGCTGACTTTTAGTCTAAACTAATTGCAGCCACTCCTGTGGTGTTACACCATGTGGGAATGACAAGCATTTCTCTCCTTTCTGATACAAGTCATTTTTCTGATCTTCACCTAGAGGGTGGCTCTATCTCAGCACAGTTCCCAGGATCTAAGGACCAGATTCTTAAAAGCACCTGACTGAAATGAGATTCAGGCACCCAAACACCTTTGAGTATTTGGGTTGAGTTTCCCTGTGCTGCTAAAAGCTCCATCACATTCAGAAAACACAGGAGGGCTGCAGCACAACCAGGCCTGTGGTGCCACTGGGGCAAAGCCAAGGTATTTTCCAGAGCATGTCATGTTATATTCCACTTGGAGAACAAAACAGGGGATTTCAGATTTTAATTTGTCACTTTACATGTAAATTAAATGTTGTATATTGTCACAAGTGAATTCAGCCAGTATTTATAATAATAGAAATCTGCTGCTTGGATTTCTGAACAAAAATTCCCTGTGTTGCTTGTGCTTCCCTGCATGAACTGTTTCATGTTAGCTTTTCTGTGTTATCTCCTTGAGACTGCCTAAAAGAGTTTCTGGGGGGAAAGGAGGACTGAGAAAAAACAAGAATGAGAAATAATTGTTAGAATTACTCAGCAGGATGGCTGGGCAACATTTTGTCCCTGTTTTTCATGGACAGTGTTTAAAGTGAAGCACATGCTTAAGTGTTTTGCTGATCTGAAGCCAAAATACTCAAAACTGTATCTGAAGAGTCCCTCCTGACCTGGTCTGAAGCCCATTATAACTGATACAAAGCTTTATAATGCCCAAATATGCTGAAGTGCCCCAAACATCAGTGGAGACTGCCCAGTGCAAACCTTCCTCAACCAGAGACCCAGCACATCCAGTCCCATGGAAACCAGGAGGCGAAACGTTAAGTACGTTGACATTTTCTTTCAAGAGCAGAGGAATTGGAAAAATCAAGCAACCGTGAGGAAATGATGCCTTTTCAGGAACCCAGGCAGGCAATATTCTTCCCTTGCCTTTCCTCTGTGTCTCAGGGTTTCATCATCACCATGTGGGCTTGGAGCCACTTGGAGAGCACAGCGCGTGGAGCTGCCGTGAATTACAAGGCACCGAGATTGACTGGGCTGTAACCTGTAATGTATTACTTATTTTTTATTTTAATTGCCAGCAGTCTGTGAAACATTATAGAGCATATAGTGCTAGACACAGTAGAAGTAATTAAAATGAGAGGGCCACATGCAGTCAGCAGTAAAACACCAAATGGAGGCAGCTCGGGAAAAATGTCACCCACCCAGCAGCCGAGAGGCCGGATGGAGATTGTCAACAACAGATCAGACTCCAGAGGCAGCAGCAAGTGCTACAGCCCTTCAGAGCAGAAGCAGCTGAGGGATGTACTGCCACGGAGCTGCAAGGGTCTCCAAAAGGGATGTCAGCTCCTCAAGGTGGTTTCAAAGAAACAAGCTGAGCTTGAACAAGCTGCTCCTCTCCCATCTCTGGGAGGAAGAATCTGGGTCACAATTTCCCCTGCAGGAAAAATGAAAGGGTTTCACACCGTGTTAAAAAGTCATAATTAAGTAAAGGAGGTAGAAAAAGAATCCATGGCTCTTTGAGGTGGATGTAAAGCCAGACAATTGCAGCTCAGTTCAAAGCAAGGCCAGAAAGCTCATCTGAGGTGAGCAAGGAACTGTGCTTTGTTCAGCTTACTTGTCCGACACCTCCTCCAAGACAGACTCAGTGTGAAAATACCTTCAAAGCAGATATACCTGTGTTCCTGCACACCCCAACAGGGTGTCACCCTGACTCCTGCTAAATGGAACTGACTGCTCTGAATGGAATTGGCTACAGCAAAGGTTAATGATCATTTCTACCTTTAAATAGTTTATGAAGAAGTTGGATGCCTTCTAACGAGGCAGCTACTGGAACTTGCTGCTCTTTCCACTGACTTGCATATCATTGATCTTTCTTCTTGAGATTATTATCCCAAGGCAACCTATGAATCTCACTCTGGCTCAAAAATGTTGGACAATAGAAGGAGTTATGAGGGCAAAGAGTGGTCAGGGCTACCTCTTATGGGCTAGCAGCACGTGCTGAGGCTGTGTGCTTGGACTGGCACAGGCTCAGACAACAAAAGAAAAAGAAACTTTAAGGCAGATTCTGTAATTCAAAAACATGCATTAGTTCCAAGGATACCACTATTAGGCAGCTTTACATGCTACTAAATGTAACAGGCTTGGTAGAAATTTGAGGTGTAACATGACCCCCTCCACACCTAATTCAACTATTCTCCTGCAACAAAAGCATCTGCAAAGACAATTCCTTCTCCATCACATCACTTGCAAGGAGTGCCCTGCAGGTCTTTATCAGAGGCTGGGAACAGAGGAATTAAAAGCAGCAAACATCCAAAGCATTCACAATTTCTATCAAAGCCTAAAGTCACAGTGCCCAAGTGGTTGAGGATTTTACAGCGAAGGGTTTTGATGGTTACAAGAGTCTGCAAGGTCCTGTGAAAACAAACCCAAGTTCCTCAGCTACCAACTCTCCCTCCAGCTTAGGCTGACTTGACACATGTATGTTTGGGAGAAGGAACACTCATCATTATCTCTGACAGGGAATCCACTGTCTACTTAGCAAGCAGCTTCAGGGACTTGGATTTCTTAGTTCCTCCTTCCAACCACTGAGCATCTTCATGTGGTGAGGGTTTTGTTTTTGGCAGATAGAAAAGCTGTTTATTTCCACATACCCTGAGAACAGCTTGTCAGCAAGTCACTTTTTACTGCAGCAAACATTGCCAGCACTTCCTACACCTGGAGGACCTCTTACAGGAACTCCTGACCAGATCTGCTTCACAAATCCTTGAACTCCAAACTTGAGCTAGGTTTGCCCTTGGAAGAATGAACTGCTAGGTCCAAGATCTAAGCTACCTACATACTGCAGTCTTTTCTCTGAGGTTTGAAGGAAATGGAGAGTAATGTTTTACAGGTACCATTGGTCAATAGATATGACCCATGTTCTTACCTAGTTTTCTAGTTACCATTGTCCACAACTATGTAACTGCACCTCCAGTATTGTCACCAGATAAAGAGCAGATTGCAGGCTCAACCTTTTCCTTTAACTCCTTCAAAGAGGAAGGAAATTAGCAGGGAAACAGCAGAAAATCTGTGTAATATCAATGAAATCCCTACAGACAGAATAGAAGGAGGTTGAAGCAGTGAGAAGGTCTATGGCTTAAGCTGGTATTTCTGCTGCCCATGCTCACAGGAGCATGACAAGCAGCTTCCCAGGTGCCAGGCAGATGCTGTGCAGCAGTGTGGGCATGTCTGCAGCCAGCTGAGCCTGGTGCCAAGCTTCCTGGAACTGCTCTCCATCCATTCCCTGACCCTGAGGAGGCAGCAGTGCTGCAGAGCTCTTCCCCCTCCTCCTCATCACACCCCGACCTGACCAGACAGAGTTCATCAGGAAGATGTTTGTCCACACCATTTTTAATGGGCCCAAAAAGAAAACCCGGGCAGTTCTTAAATGCCAGACAGTGAACACAAACCTAAATCTCTGTAGGAAAACAGGGTAGAGACCTGATGCACTTTACAAGCTGTAAACGCTGCTTTTATTAGCCATTTATGGGCCACTTTTCACAATGCTGCTTAAAGATTAAACAATAAAGCTCAAGATAGACTTACAAAGAAAAACAGACTCTCCCTCTCTGTTTGAATTGGAACTGAGGCATCTCCTGAACACACAAAATCAGCAAAAATAAGGTTATTCAGTTTAGGCTACTTATTTTTCATTCTTGATGTCCCACACCATGCATATACTGTGTGGTGAGATAGAAGAAAAAGAAATTGGAAGCAACTGGGAACTGGTGTAATGAACTTCAGGAAGGTGTTGAGCAGCCCTGTCACCCACATCATGGAAATATGTTGAAGGTGTTGAGCAGCCCTGTCACCCACATCAGTATGCACACAGACTTCATGGAAATATGTCCTTGTGCTTATGGGTATTTATCATTTCTAATCCATCAGATGTCTCATGTAAGATAAGGCCTGATTGTACCAGGGGCTGCATGCAAAATGCAGGCAGTTTATATGCAAAATAAGAGTAACTTCTTATTTTCAGCCTACAGTCAGAATGGAAAAGGCAAGTACTGCTAATCCTGACTGTAAATGGAGAACAGTCTCAGAAGGTGAAGTGATTTGGCCAGAAGCACACAGGAACCAGAAAGAGAATGAACATCAGCACCTCACCCGGGTGCAGTCTGTGACTGTCCCTCTGCAAAGGTGGTTTTGTGCCTCTCAAGGATTTCAACATCCAGCCAGCCCAGGGAACAGTGGAGCTGGTTGTGTGCCACCCAAAACCACAACTGCCCAGGCCCTCTGCTGCAAGAGGATTTGTCATCCCACTGCACCAGCACGTTCTGTTTTGTTCCTCCACAGGTCCTGACCTGCTCAAGCTTGGCTTCAAGAGAAAATCCAGCTGTCCCATTTCTTTTTTCCCACAGACAGACAGACACGTGGCCACTCTTTCAACCCAAACCATGCCAGGCTGCTGAGCAAGACTTAGGGCTTGTAGAAAACCTTTCTACCAGATGGAGCAAGTCTCCCTGCATTTGGTGTTTGTTAGAGATGGCTCAGGTAACCAAAGCAGAGGGACCCAGAGTCCCATGCTGAGTGGGAACCTGCTGAAGCAAAACCAAGCTCCCAAACAAGCTCACCCACCAGGCTGCTGTGCATTAGGAATATACCCCCAAAAGAGCAAATTTTAGTGTGCACTGAGCCTGGTTCATCCAGCTGGAGGTCAAAGACCTTCAGAAGAAGTAGCATGGTGAAGATTTGATCTGTGCCCTAAAGGGACTCTCTCCACAGGGTCCCTCTGCAGATCTTGTACCTGGGTCTCCAAACCCCAGCTCACCTGATTTGCCCTCAAATTGCTCCCATCCCAGTCATCCTGAATTGTTGTAGGAGGTTTCTTTGCCTCATTAAATCAGCTTCCTCCTCCTTGAGCTACTTAAGGAACATCTCTGTTTGGAAAACAGGCTGCCCAGTGGTTTGTAAACTAATTTGAGGCCCTTTACCATCAAATGTTCTAACCAATTATAACAGATACAAACTTAATGATGGAAAACAGGCCTTGACAGAGTGCTGATCTGAGCCTTCCCAAACGTGGCAGGGAGCCACAGCCTGGGTCTGGTGAGCTCTGTGAGCAGGGCACAAAGCTCAGTCCACATCAGTGCTTTGCCTATTGGTTCATTTAATATGATTATTAACAACACCAAATAAGTACTAATTATTATGGAAAAGTCAAATGATTTTGTATGGAAACACTTCTGTGAAAAATCCTCCTGAATTCCAAATGGCTCTGGAAGGGAGAACACAAACCAGACACAGCCCCAGCCTCCCTGTGGTGACACTCACACCCTCAACAAGTGTCCCTGGGCCACTCCACACAAGCTGCAGAAGTAGCAGCCAAGACAGGCTTTATTCTAGTGCATATTCCTGAAAGCCTCTGCCACAAGAAGGGGGGCACAGTGCGTGCTGACCCCCAGCACTCTGTGGATGTGGTGCCTGACCCACAGCCAAGCAGCTGGCACCAGCCCATCCATCACTGAAACATTCCTCACCTCCAGAGGAGCAGCAGGACCTGCCAATCTGCTGCCAACGTTGCCACTGGACTTACAGCAGCCACCTCTCCCCAGCCACCCAAAAGAAACACTCCAGAATATTCAAGAAAATATGTTCATCTTATTTTTCTTCTGCTGTATTACTGGCTACCATCCAACCTTCCTGGCCCTGGCAGCCACCAACAGTGACACAAGCCAAGGGTACCTGCACAGGTGTGTCCTGCCTGCACGGTGCCACCAAATGGGGGCCAAGCTGTGGCCACACACCCAGGAGGTTTGTGTTGTCTTTAGTGACCAGAGACTGCTGTTTTCTCAGTGGAGTGAGCTTGGAAGGCAGCTTGTTTTACATGGATTAAACAATTATTGACACTGTCACAGAAAAGGGCTTTTGGACTGTGTGTGCTACAAGAATAATAGAGTGAGTGGATTTTTTCCCCCACCAAGCTCTCAGAATTTTTAGTAAATGCCAGTTATTACAGGGGCCTAGAAAAACACTGGGAAAAAGAAAGGATCATGCAATTAAAACTGTGCCATTCTTAAATGTAGCCACAAATCAGTGGCTAGTGAAAGAGGAAACTTGCCATTTAAAGACAAACTGTTCCTATTTAGTTAAGCCTACGAGTTTGAAACAGCAATTGTCAACAAGAGAATAAGGAATATTACCCTTGAAAATATACACAAATTTTAATTACAGTTGGCATTTCTGAGACTGGTGCTGAGGATTGTCATCAGATGGAAAACTGCTATTATCTTCCTACCCTTAGGGACACAAACACTCAGTGGAAATGACTGTAGCAGGAAACCAGGCTCCAACCTGTTTAATCCTGGCTTTGCAGCTGGGAAGGAAACCTTGAGTGTCATTTTTAGATAACAAGCTGCTGTCCATGGGGCAAGACCTCCCCATGACATGGCAGGGGGTGAGAAACTCTTCCAGCTACTAGCAGCCAGGTCAAGTCTGACTGTGGGGCAAGAGTCTCCCTCCAGCTCTGCCCCAGCCCTAGCAGCAGAGAGGGGATCCTCATCCTCTGGAGATGCTGTTGCTGGAGGTGCCAAACACAGAAGGGCAGGGTCCTGCAGTGGGACAGGGGAGGTGGAGCAGGGCCATGGCCAAGGGAAGGGGAAGTTACTGGGCAGCAGCCCAGCTCTGGCACTCCTGCCCTTGGAAAGCTGCAGGGTGGCATGGCCACAGCTTCACCTTCCCATCCGAGATGCAGGGCTCACTCTGTGTTTCCAATAATCCAATGACAAGTTTTTAGTGAGGAGAAAGAAGCTGTTGTAATAGTTAAAACATCAGCCCTGCTTTCCAGGAGTTGTGCTTTCTAGGCCTGTCCATTCCAGGAGAAACACTGACTTCTCCCTGAATTCACTTGTGCCTTCTGAGGACACCTGCTCAGTCCAGACGGTTGGAGTTGGACCCTGACCCAACACTTCCCCCTGCTCAGAGCAAAAGTAAAAATCCTCCCATCTAACAGAGGCCTCAGGGAAAATCAAAGCCTGATTTTTCCAAGTTTGTGCAACCACAACAGACAATCAGAGTTTTGCTGTGCTGGTACCCCTCCCTTCCACTTCAGGAACAGCTCTCTTAGACAAGGGTGTGATGGTAAATTCAGATCTCCAACACTCACAAGCTGCTCTAGGGACAGCAAACACATCCATGGAGGAAGAGGCAGCTACATGACAGTGCAATTTGAAAATGGCCCCAAACTGCAGATTTCAGCTTCTGAAATAAGGACTCTTCTCCCCTGCACTTTCCAGCTCCCTGACAGCTTGGAAGGGGGTAATGCCAGAGAAAAATGGATCCCAATCCAGTGTTTTACAAAAGCAAAGTTAGAATTTCTATGAGCTAGACTTATAAAACTATCCATTGAGCCAGAAAATTGGAAAACAAAATTTTATTCTCCAAAGAGGAGATGGTCTGGAAGAGAAATGTTTTCTTTAAAGGTAGAAGGACATGAAACAAAACAGCAGCATCTCTCTTCATTTTAAAACCAACACAAAACAAATCAGAGGCTTTGATACTGGTAAAAGTGTAAAAGAAGCACATCCTGCCAGAAAGCTCATCCTTTTGACCCACAAGACAGGTTGCCTGCTTTTTGGCTCCCTCTCTGGGCAGTGTGCCCCAGATCTAACACAAAGTGATTGTCAGCTCCTTGTGACTTTGACTGGAAATGCCAGGGCTGAGAAGGAAACCTGTCAGGCTTTGATGTAGAGATTTTGGTGGCATCTACACCTTCTCATCTCAGAACACGCTCATTTGAAGTACTGTTGAGTAAGGTATTTGTTATCTTCCCAGAGAACACCCATGCAACTTGGTAAATCTATTTCCTGACTGCTTTCTAAGTCAGGTAGTACACAGGTTGTTTCTGAGGCATCAGTTTATCTGATACACAGAACAAGGCTGGAGATAAATGTAGAGACCTCCAAAGGCTTCCAGTGTCTGAAGTGGCTACAGGAAAGCTAGGGGGGGATTCTTCTTAAAAAGGCATGTAATGATAGGACAGGGGGGAATGGTTTTACACTGAAATAGGTTGGATTTTGATTAGCTATTAGGAAGAAATTCTTTAGTGTGAGGGTAGTGAGACACTGGCTCAATTCTCCCAGAGAAGCTGTGGCTGCCCCATCCCTGGCAGTGTTGAAGGGCAGGTTGGATGGGGCTTTGAGCAGCCTGGGCTGGTGGGAGGTGTCCCTGCCCATGCAGGGGATTAGAACTAGATGATCTTTAAGGTCCCTTCCAACCCAAAACATTCTGTGATTCTAAGTGTTGGCACTACATGTCACTCTGAGGTCCTCCTCTTGTTCCCTCCAGGTAGGCCATGCTAGAAAGCAGGTGCCCTTCACATCTGTCATTTCTTTTTTATCTACCACACCAAGAAGTTTAGGAGATGGTCTCTCCTGGATCAGGATGGCATGTCTCCCTCCAGAATCCATGCACTGCCCATCCATACAGGCTGATCCATTCCCAACTTGCTCCCACTGCCAGTGTCCCAGCACGCTCCCATCTAGCCATTACAGGATGAGGCTGTTTGGTCTCCCTCCAGAATCCATGCACTGCCCATCCGTACAGGCTGATCCATTCCCAACTTGGGATGGACTTGCTCCCACTGCCAGTGTCCCAGCATGCTCCCATCTAGCCATTACAGGATTAGGCTGTTTATTTTTCTGCCAACATTAAATTGTGATAGGTTTTTCACAGCCTTTGCCAGGCAAAGGAAAGAGCCACACTTGACATTTTCTTCAGTAACCTCAGGCAGACTGAGCCCCTTTTTAAAGCTGTTTTGGGACAGCACCAGGAGCCTCTTATAATCATGAAGACACCCTGGCTGAGCAGCACCTCAGGATGGGTGGTAGATGGGCAGGGCCTTTCCACCCTGCAACTGCAGCTCTCTATGTACCAGACAGACATCAGCAGTCTTTGCAATAACCTTTTACTGCTCTGCACCAAATGCCTTGGGGAAAATAAAACCTAGGGTACTTCTGTGTGACAGGGAAGGATACCAACACACCTGGCCTGGTCCTGGGGTAACCAGCACACCTTCAGTGCTGGCCCCTTCTTTCTTGCTGGGGCCCTCACCTAATCCTTTCACACAGGACTGCTGTCAGGCTGTAATTCCCTGGGTCATCCCTTTATCTCTTTTGAATTATCCTGGCAAGCCTCTAATCTTCTACAATTTTTTATTTCCCAGGACTTGATCAGCCAAGTTTCACCCCCAGAGCTGTTAGCTGCAGTAAGGTTTTGTTGTGTTTTCTTGTTGCTGTTCCTGTGAAATGTTAGAAATGCCTTTCCTCTGTTCCCTAGCAATATGACAGCTGTATCACACAGGTATCTCTACCTTGCCTAACCATCTAAGAATGATACATAAATCTCTGCCTTTTGACAAGACCAAGTTACTTCACAAATGCTGATGAACAGCTTATCCACACAGGTAGGTTTATAATTATATCCATGACACAAAAGGAAACTGGAAGCCCTGGGAAAGTGTGACACTTTCTTGAAAGTGAAAATCACTCAAGTGATCAAAATGTCCTTTCCCAGGAAAGTATATGGTCACTATTGTCCACAATTTGAACAACTCCTGCTTGCAAGAGGCCTGGGCTGCCCTCCCTGAGATGCCAACACACCCAGAAACAACCAGCCTGGCCCCTCCAGGAGATAAGCACCTCTTACCAAGGTACAAAGAGAGCCAAGCATGTTTAACATCTTGCTGGGTCAGCCTCAAAATGTTTTTAAAACAATGGAAGAGGGAAGCATGTGTGGCTCTCAGCACAATTTGTGCCTTAAACAATCAAGTCTAAATGTTCACAACCCTCTCAAAACCTAATAAGAATTACTTAAATGGCAGAATGTTCTGCTCTTTCTACAGGTTTTCAAAAATGAAATTAAAATAGGCTTTCTATTACCAAACAATAGGCAAATTGAAGACCAATTATGCAAAACCATCAGAGAACCTGGTGAACTGTGGAGAATTTTGCATTTCTGGGGCGGAACGACTTTTGAGATGAAAAAAAGCCCCTTCTACTCCAAGAAATTGAGAACATCTGCGCCATCAAAGGAAGAATGCAGTGAATAATTGGACAATCATAGACAGGCAGCCATTTGAATATGAAGCTGTTTGTAATGTGGCAGTGGAAGGGAAATGACAGAAGGCTGGTGTTGCCTGGCTGTCAAACGCCTCCGCTGCTCCCTTTGTGCCTATTACTGCACGTCGTGCGCTCACTTCACAAGAGTCTGTGGGGTCAGCAGCAGGGTCCCTGGGGTTATCTGCTTCCATTATTTTGCACATCAGACACATAATGAAAAAGGAGCACACAGAGAGGTCCTTGAGCATTTACTTCCTCCAGCATCCCAGGGTAAGTACACCTTTAACCTCCCCCTGACAGACAGCCCAACCTGCAGCCGTCACGCAGCGCCGAGCAAGCGCTCTCTCAGCTGACAAACTTCTGTGACCTCTAGCAATGATATTATCCTCCTTTTGGGCAGGCAAAACCCACAGGGACACTGCTGAGAGGGAGTCACACCTCACAGCCTCTAAGCTCCCAGACTCCCAGCCCCCCCTGCAGAAGTGACCCTCAGAAAACCCTTATTGCACCAGCTGATGGCATCTAACCACAGGCCAGCTCTGAAACACAAGCACAGGGGCTCATGAGATCTGAGCAACACCTGAGGCCATGGTTCATCTCTGTCTGCAGCATCCAAAATTATTTGTCCCCAGGAAGATGAGCCCAAGGTGGGCATATCTTGTTTCCAGGAACACACACCTCTGTACCAGTTCCACTTTGCTCCTCAGCACAATCTCTCTTGCAACACAAATTACACAGCCACGTGTCATGGAGCTACAGGATTAAGGCAGATGTTTCAGGACACCTTCCAGGCCAAAAAGAGGAAAATAAAACTGATCAACTTAGTTGTGATTTCATGGCTAGTTGCACAGACATTCACATGTTACTTTACACAGTCAGTCTAATAACCAGCTTTCAGAAGGAGAGACAGGGTAATGAATGGCTTGTAAAACACGCTCATAAAAACATTATAGCATGTCTGAGAGCATTTGTTAGCTGTTTGTGATTTACTGGGCCCCCTGTTTTACATTTTCTTATAATTTGCACATTTCCTATGAAAAATCAGCCTTCAATATGCATGCAATTTATTTTAATTTCCCTCCCCCCTCACACGAGGATAAAACTTTTACAGCCATGCAAGAATGGTGATACTGTAGTCATGAGGTTCATTATACAGTAATTAATACACGTTAAGTATCCTTTAAATATTATGTTATGATGGCTTTAAGTAAATACATACTGTACATTAGCAGTACTTATTAAGTCAGTGCCACTTAAAATGAAATGTGACTAATTAATCTGTTTAAGAAGTCTAATGTCAACTTGGATATTCTTTAAGAATTACAGCACAATGTTGCAGGCACGAGCAGTGAGTCAGTTGGCATTTAATTATGGAACTTTGACATTAATGGTTACTTTCCTGGTTTATTTAAGTGGATTGGACACATGGGCCAACACTGAAGGAATGAGAGGGGTAGAAGGAAGGTTTCATTGTTCCAAGAAGCTAAAAAGCCCCAATGATATATCCCATTTTTGTTACTGTGAATGGCTGCGAACTTGGACATGGATTATTATGGAGCATCACGTTGCAAAAGGCCCAGCCTGTCAGCACTGATAACTCTCTGCCTTCAGGAGGAACTGCTGGCCACTCCACGCTGCCTTTCTCCATGTTCAGCATTGTATCACTTTATTAAGGGATGGTGCCTGGCACAGCTGTGCAGTAACAGCAGCACAGGCTTTGTTCTCTTCCCAGCTCGAGGCTGAGACACTGCCTTTGTCCTGCATGATGTGTTCCTTGCCCTCATGAAAGGCAGCCCCTCACAGGACTATCAGCCTTGAACAATTTCAGTCACTCTCACTGTCCTAAATGCACAAGGGAGGAAAAAAAATGCCCTAATTCTGTTGCTTCTTTTTCCCCCCTATCATGAAGCACAAATGCAAGAGGGTGAAACATGCTTTCCATGTCCATGGCTCTGCTGATGGCAAGAGAAGTATCTACTGCTCTCCCCTCACCCTCTGAGCCAGTCACCTCACTGCAGGAGGCTATCAGGTTGGTCACGTGTGGTTTTCCCTTTGTAAATCCACGTGGACTACCCCTAGTTGCCTTTTTGTCCTTCAGATACTTGGATATTACTTCCAGGCTGAGCTGCTCCATGGCCTTTCCAGGAGGGACTTGAGTCTGACTGGCCTGTAATCCTCTGGATCCTCCTTGCTCTTCTTGGAGACAGGAGTGACATTTCCTCTCTTCAAGTCCTCAGGCACCTTTCCTACTTGCCAAGAGCTTTCTAAGAAAACCAAGCAGCCTCACAGTGGTGTCACAGGGCTCCCTCAGCATATAGAAACCAAAAAAATAAAGAAATATTGCAGCTATGTTGGTTGCAGCCTCAGTCTTTACCAAGAGGTGAGTACAGATATTTCATAAACACACAGTCACTTACAGAGCAAGTGACCAGACCCAGCTCCCCCAAGCCCCTTTTCAATGTTTGTAGCCCCAGATTATTCTCCTCTAAAGGCCAATTCACTGCAACTTAACTAAGTTAACAAAGTCCCATTACAAGTGACAGCAGTACAAGAAGCTTGCCTTCCCCTAAAGGAAATTTTTGAAGTCAAGAGGTCTTGGACTCTACACTTTTCCATGATCAGTTTCTTCAAGTTGTTCCACCAAACTGAACCTGAATAAGCTTTCCTTGGAAGATAAATCTCTGACCACATATGCAGTCTGTTGCTTAGCAGTCTTGGTAATGCATTAGGGGGGTAACTGCCACCTTCAAGGTGATGGCTAGAACTGGCATCCTCCTTGGGTGGTGAGGGAAGCATGGACAAGACAAAACTCTGAATGCTGGGAGGCATTTTAAGATGATGGGGTCAAATGACAAGAGTTCAAGAAAGTGTGTGTAAACAGAACCCTTTGGTCCTGAAGCTGTGGTCTGGCTAAGCTATGCTGAACCAGACCAAAGACAAGAACATGAGCTTTAAAATACACTTTCCTTGCCTCTCTCCTGAGGCAGCAGCCACTGTCTCATCTCCAGCAAATCAGGGCAGAGTGAAACTCTAACTTATTTCCATCTGACACAGCCCAAAGTGCCATATAGACAGCAGGGAATGGTCTGACTATACTACCTTCTGGGCAAACCCTTTCCCCAAGCAGTTTACTCATCAGAAGAGCTCACTTCAGGTGGGAGGCAGAGCCTCCAGCTTTCTGGCTGCCCTGCTGTGAGAGCTCTGAAACCTGGGCCCACTGGACCACAGGAGTCCCTGAAATACTGCATTTCATTTAATGCTTCAGCACTGGCTTTAGAACTAGGAGAAGAGCATTCAGTGCATGCTAGCAAATACAAGTGCATGGATAAACAGCACACCAGAGAGGCAGAGCTAGTGGCTGGAGGTGAGAGCTTTGCCTCCCATGATGGGATCTCCCATAGCTTTCTTCAAAGGCAAATCACTTAACAACCCTGTGCCTCAGTCTCCCTACTGCTAAATCACTACAGAGTCTGGCTCCCTCCTAAGACATTGCTGTGCTTATCTAATTCATATTCATAAGGCACCCAGAGATAAAGCAGTTTTATAAGCATATTGTATGGTTTGTAACTTTTTCATGTTGCCATGCAAAGGAGACATCACAGAGCAGAGGAAACACCCTGGCAGCTCCAAGTCTGCTTTTCACTTCTAAGAGCTTGTTTCTTGCAGTGACCCCTTCTTTTAGCAGCACATTCACCTTGGCCTCTTGTGAGTGGGAGTGATGTGCAGCATCCCTGCTACAAGCTTCCACAAGCCATGAAAACCTGCTGTTATGACCAGAGATAAGTAACCAGCACTATGATTTGTATCATTTGCTGAGGTTTGTAACCTAGAATTAATTTTCAAATTGAGTCCAAACGCTGCCTATTTCACACATATCTGGGTAGCAGACAAGAGCCCTTTTAGCAACAGAAGCAAACAGAGCTACAATCAAGCAGCTCAAGGCACAACCCTCTAATAGTTCAGTAATCAGTAATAATCAACCCTTCTCTTTATGTTCAGGGAGACCTAATAGAACCCAGCTACTCTACAGTGAATACATTTTCATTTATAAGACTAAATGCAAGCATACATTATCTACTTAATTAAAATCTAAATTCTCTAACCAGTCATTTGTTGTTTCTCCTGGGTGCACGTTACATACATTACTGGTGTTTTCCTGAAATCCATTGCTAATGGATTAAAATAACTCAATGAAATGTTTCATTTACTGCATGTGGTTATGAAAGAGCACAAAATCCTCTCCGTGCAGGGAACTCCTCTTCACCATTATCTCAGGACAGCAGCACCACTGCTCTATTCTAGGACCTCAATCCTTCCCCCCCAGGTTCCTCTTGTCTTTGGGGACAGGGAAAAAAATGACTCTCCTACACACCAGTGCAACTGCTCAGACTGGAAACTCATTTGATAAGCACTTAATCAGCAAAGGTCTCAGGAAAACTTTCACAGCACAGACACGATGGGGTCACAAAGCTGTAAGAGCTAAAGTGAGAGGGGAAATTATTAGCAGTATGAGGGAAGAGATTCAAGACCCTAAAATGTACAAGGCTGCTGCCAGTTTTGACACGGAGGGGTCCAAACCACCTGCACACATTTGACAGATGTGACAGACTGCACAGAGACCTGCACCCTCTGGAGTAACAGCTGGGATCCAGGCAGAACATGCCAGGGAGATGCTCTAGACACCCATCTTCAGGCCACAAACCCTCCCAAGTGTTCAGTTCCCCCACAAGAAGGTGAGACTTTGAATATGGGAGCCCTCTCCATAAATCTGCCAGGCTTAGAGAAGACAGCAGAAATTAATTACCTGCCCTTGTTTAAATAGACAGAAGGATTCCTACCACACACTGCCCTAGGTTGTTTCCCTGTCTCAGACATTGTGCTGTTCTTTCAGCATCCCATCTTTCTGAGCAGGACTGCATGGCCATGCTGAGTTAGTTCAGTCTGTGTGTCCATGGCACTAGTAGCCACTGACCTGCACCCTGCCCTTGGGAGCCCAGGTGTGTCTGCACTCCCATGGCCTGAAGAGGAACCTCTCAACATTCGAAGACCAAGTTTTCCTCAGAAAGCTCAAGTATCTCCTGGAAGGGTCTGAGCATCATTGCTTCATGGGTGGTGAAACATTATTTTATTTGCTCAGAAAATGGGGCATTTTCAGAATCTTCACAACTCTTTTTCCCAGGTGAGCAGGGAACTTCCATCCACCCTCCAAGGAGGGACAGCTGCCCCTTTGCCAATGAGAGGCTGTGCTTTATGCCCAAATTATTAACATCCTCACAGGACACAACCTTTGCCACTGGAGCTAAATCTGGCTCATTCTCTGGCTCTCAGAGTTTACATTTCCTTGTCCCTTCATGTCCTTTGCATGGGTGTTAGATACAATGAGCTATTTTGAGTGGCATGAAGAGTCTCCTCCCTAGGACAGCAGGGAGGGGGGGAATAGGGCTACAGTTGAGGCAGTATCAAATTAAGACTGATGGCTGCTGCTTCTGAATGCAAGGAACCTCCTGACAGCCTCACATCAATACTGCAAATCACAATATTTACAGAGATGCCACCAGGAATCCTGCACTACTTCCAGCAGACAAAAAGCAAAAGGACACCTCCTTCAAGCCATTCAGTCTATTCTGCATTATAATTAACAACAATTTCTATCCTCAGTAGGGTTTTGATTCAGGTAACTCATTACCCCCAAGAGCCATTTGTAAGACTAAATTACAAATGCAAATTGATGTCAAGTGTAACAATAATGCTTTGTTTCCTCCTTTCTGCCTCCTTCCATTTTTGAAAATCTTTTACCTTTGATATCAAGCAGGTGTCTGAACAGAGGACAAAGAGGGTTCTGTGCTCCTTTACTTTTCAGATGCTGTTCCATGCTCCCTTGCTGCAGTAGTGGCACAACAGGCAACCCCAGTGCTGTGGCTGCAGGCAGCAGAGGGACCTGTCTCTCCAACCCTACACCAGGGCTTATCTCTGCCAGCTGAGAGTGGAGTTACTTGCTGTAGTTACAGGCAGGAATTCCCCTGGATGTTCCTGCCTGCTCCCAGCACAATGGGCAATTGTTCTAGATATGAGTAGAAAATTTCATGTATCATCTGCAGGGAAACCAAAACTCTCCAGCCACCTGACCCCACCTGAAGTGGATATGGTTTGCTCTCCAGCCAGTATTCTTCATATTTTATGTCATCATAATTGTTTTGCCTGCACTTCTTTGTAACTTCTGGCTGTACATCCAGTCTGATGCTGCCTCCAATCAGGCATAGCTGAAGGACACCTGCTACTCCTCACAAAGAAGAGAGCAGGAAACACAGGAACTGAAAAGCTTTGCTTCTGTCCCTTGCTTAGGCAATATGTGACCAGAGTAGCAGAGTGACACACGTTTTTGGGTTTGCTTGAAAAGAGCATGAGTGTGGGCACAGGGATGCTGCTCTGATCAAACACAGCCTACCCACATGCTCACATCAAAAGGAGAGCAAAGTCCTCTGTGTTTCACATCAAACACACACAAAAGGCCAAACAGGTAACACTGTCCAAATAATTACTGTTAAAAACTGGAAGTAAGCCACAATCCCTGACCCCAGGGGATGTCTGAAATGCAGAGCCAGTTGGTGCTGCTGGTTCCTGCTGGTGTCATAACAAAAAGGCAAAGTTGTTATTTATTGCCCTTTATTCCTGTAGCATTTGGTGCCTTTAATACAGTCTGCACACAGGAGTGTGATGAAGTGCTCTTATTTCCATCTCACAGAGGAGGAAAGAGACACAGCCTCGTATTTTCAAAAGGTACTTGAGCACCTAATGCCCTTGGAAATCTGTTGTAGTGGAGCTCTGAAATACCCAGGAAACACACACCAGAAGAGCTCATCCAGGCCTCCCAGTATTGCCAGCTGCATCCTGACACCTCCCTGAGAGCCCCAGGATGTGACAAGGGAATGTCCTGGCATCTGTGCATGCCAGCAGGAGGGAGCAGCTCTTTGCTCTCCTGGTACCCATGGGCATGCCCAGCCCTACCCCTGGAGCCAAACACCCCAAGCAAGGATGCCCTGCTGAAGAGCTGCATCCCAAGCACACAGAGCACCAGCGTGCTCAGAGGCACCAAGGCTGGAGGACAAACTTATGAGGATCCTTTCTCCATGGTGTAGATCCAGAGAGCATCCCTGGGATCAGTGCTGTTTTCCAGCAAGTGGGACTATTTTGAACATCCTCTGACTCCTTTGGTAGAATCCCAGCTGTGCTCCTGACTTTCCTGTGGCCTTCAGTGAGCTATTCTTAAGCTTTCTGTGTCCCCATCTGGAAAAGCTGGTTACTGGTGCTAGACTCAGATTTGATGGATTAACTTGTTACTAATTCCACTGTGTTTGACAAGAGCTGAGTATCTCTTACTCATCAGCAGAAACTTATTAATTCTCATAATGAGTGCTTCTCATGTCCTTTCTGATAAAGCTCTCTGGGAGATCCAATAGTTCTCCACAACAGAGGCACAGTCCCTTGGAAAATCAGCAGGACCCCTGGAGCCAAACACCCCAAGCAAGGATGCCCTGCTGAAGAGCTGCATCCCAAGCACACAGAGCACCAGCGTGCTCAGAGGCACCAAGGCTGGAGGACAAGCTTATGAGGATCCTTTCTCCATGGTGTAGATCCAGAGAGCATCCCTGGGATCAGTGCTGTTTTCCAGCAAGTGGGACTATTTTGAACATCCTCTGACTCCTTTGGTAGAATCCCAGCTGTGCTCCTGACTTTCCTGTGGCCTTCAGTGAGCTATTCTTAAGCTTTCTGTGTCCCCATCTGGAAAAGCTGGTTACTGGTGCTAGACTCAGATTTGATGGATTAACTTGTTACTAATTCCACTGTGTTTGACAAGAGCTGAGTATCTCTTACTCATCAGCAGAAACTTATTAATTCTCATAATGAGTGCTTCTCATGTCCTTTCTGATAAAGCTCTCTGGGAGATCCAATAGTTCTCCACAACAGAGGCACAGTCCCTTGGAAAATAAGCAGGAAAAAACAACCTATTTCTTTGCAAAAATAACTGCTTATCATTATGAGAATTTGCCCCACACCAGCTTCCAGAGGAATTTTCCACTCACTCAACTTCTTAATACTAGAGCTTTTTCCCCACAGAGAAAACTGCCTTTTTAACCCACATTTTCTGAGTAATTGAAGTGGAAATGGGTTTGTTGGTTTTTTTTTTCCTTCACAGTTGTCAGTCCCCACCCCAGAGGCTCTTCACCTTGTCCCCTGAACATGAATTTGATGCCAGTCTTCCCAGTGTTGCCAGATGCAAACACTGGTGCTCCTCATGGTTCCATTCCCTCCCAGGACAAAAGATCCCACAAAGCAGAGCTCCTCAGGAAACTCTGCCCTGCAGAGCAGATCCCACAAAGCAGAGCTCCTCAGGAAACTGCCCTGCAGAGCAGTGCAGCTGCTTGTATGTGGGATGAAGGGAAGCATCTCCCACCTGTGAAGGCTACTCCTTGCAGCTCTGGACCAGTCCATGCACAGGGCTAAATGAACAAGTTGATCTCATGGTTGAACTCAAACATCCAAATCCCAATTGGTCCAAACACAGAGCTAGAGAAAACCCCTTTGTGATGTTACCTGCAGGATGCAGGCTGGGATGCAGGTGGTGACACTGCCCATTCTGGGAGCTCCCAGCCCAGGGCTACCAACTAGAGACCTGGATGTATTGACCTCTAATGAACATGAGCTCCTGCTCCTCCTCTGTGCCCCCTCTGCCAGGAATGGGAGGAAGGTGGGGGGTTGTGGTCTTTTTTTGTCTTTTTTTTAAGGCTGGCTGACATTTTGACTTTGAGATCTGCCAGGAATGGGAGGAAGGTGGGGGGTTGGGGTCTTTTTTTTGTCTTTTAAGGCTGGCTGACATTTTGACTTTGAGCTGCTTGGATGTGATAGCACCACTTGTTATGCATATTCATGATAAGCATCATCCTTGCTGACACAGTCACCTTTGGAGCTAAAACGATAAAGCACAACAACTTGTGATAGCATCAGGCTCCCACCTCCTGCTGCTGAGGCACCAGATCAAGCCAGTTCAAAGCCAAGGTGGCACCATTCCACACTGGAGGCAGAGTTTGCAGTTTGACTCTCAAAAAATAGAGAAGGAAGAAAACAACCCCACACGTTTCTTTCTGATCTTCCAGTGAAAAAATAAACTCAAATTGTATCTTTGGTCAAACTAAGTGTTCTAACCTGAGGGAATACTGCAATTCTCTACCTCCTTGGGAAAAACACAAACCTCAAAATTTAATTATAGAAAAAGCCAGTTTCATTTCTGTTATTTAGTTACCATTAAATTCCACATGCAAATTCACCTACCAAATGCAGACATCATTCCAAGTCCATCCATAGGCAAAACTTTATTCCTTTTTTTGCATACTGATGTTACTGAAAGTGTTTTCCTTTGCAGTCTTGAGTTCCTACATCTCAGAAAGAGAACAACCAGAACCCCTAATGCTTTCAGAACAAAATCTCATGAAAAGTCTCCCGATGACATTAGGATCTGAGAATCCCCTCCTGAAGACACATCAGGATGTGTCAGGAACAGCTTCCTGAGAGAAGAGATTTAGCAAACAACTTGAAAATTCATGTTTGGCATAAGACTAAAAAGAGTTTCCTGAATTTTAACAAAGGTCTCATGCTCCTCCCTGCCCATTTCACCTGAATGAAATAAAGGCCAAGAACACGTGGTCTGAGATACCTTTTGGAACATGATGTGAATCCCCAGAATAGTTTGGTGTGACAGTGGCAGCAGCTTTAGCCTGTGGAGCTGCTCCCCTCTCTACCTATATCCTCTCCCCTATATACTAGTTATGTAGTTGTGCCCCTTACCTTTCCCTGACCCTTTTTCTGCCACCTCTGTACCTTTCCTGTTCCCAGTATGCCCACCCATTTATCATGTTCCCTTCTTCAAATGCAAGTCGTCGTGGAAGAGGCTTGAGGAACAGGGTCAAACCCCAATATTATACTGCAGATGTTTTCCTCTCAACTGAGCAACCTGCATCCACACCTGATACCTACAGTGAATGTGGAGAGAAGTGGAACAGAAGGAGTGGGACAGAAGACTGGATGGGACAGAAGGAAATCCCAGCATGGGAAGACACCTGGTCTTGCCACCTCCAGGCTGTTCAGAGCACTGCTCTTTGAAGAGCTTCCTGGAGGTGCAGTCTCCCAAAAACACAGGCCAGTTCTGAATCACCTCCCTGTGCCTGGGTGGGTTGTTTTCAGCTGCAGGCTCACTGCAGCAGCAGTATTTTGCTTGCAACCCAATCCATAGAAATGTTAATAGGGTGCCTGAAGAGACATTTTAGTTGTGAGCTGCATGTTTTCCTTCTTAGCTGAAAGCACACCAGTGCACCCATAAAAGTAATATAATCTCAGGAGCAGAAGGAGCTCTGCTAGAAGGATTGGGTAGAGCCAGGCTAATTCCTGCCATATTTTCTCAGGAAAAATCCCCAGGATGACTCTGCAAAAACTACTGAGCAGGCTGCTGGGCTCAGTCCAGCTCTCACCAAGGGTCTCCTGGGCCCCCTCTGCTCTCACAGGCAGTTCTTAGATTCTGCTCAGTGCTGCATGAGACCAGGGAGGCTGCATCCTGCCTTATTATTAGATCCACCCTCTTAGCCATATGTCCATTCTGCTAAAGCACAGCTCTGGGAATCCAAGGGCTGCATTCTGTTCTGGTCCTGAGAGAATCTTTCTGTACAACCTTGGGCAGGACATTACATATTGGTGAACTCCAATTCCCCTTCTGCAAAATGGGGAGCACACTGCTTTATCTGTCCAGGCTGACAGCTCAGTGACCCAGAGACTGGAGAGGGTTGGACACACTGGAGAGATGTGCACACATGGAGTAAACAACATCATGACCCTTTAAATGTCACTGCTGTACAGCAGAACATTACTGTTTGGGGGCATCAAATGGATGTTACAGTCCACCCTGCCACTGCTTAGCCTTAATATTTTGTGTACTTGTCTGTAGACTCAACATTTCTGTGGTATCTTTTACAGTCTACATAAAAGCAAGCAGAAAGAACATCCTGCCTTGCTAATATATCCAAGCAAACCCATTAAGTTATTCCCAGCTGAAATCTAAAACCCAGGGAACAGGCTGACAGCCCAGTTCAGCTGCTTCCTCTGATGTCCAGACCTCCTGTGCCATGTTGTCCCCTGTGAGACCTATTGCAACAACAAGAGTATTAGTTATGGCCACCTAGCAATATAACTAGGCCTTTGGGGAGCCTGCAGCCTGCCTATCATGTGGAGCTGTAGCCTGGAGGATCTGCTAATCCACCCGTGCTGATCAGTGGAGTGTAAGAGCAGCTTGCACAAGGGGCATGGGAGGCAGCTTATCCCCAGAGGTTGTGTCCTTTGACCCTGGCTGAATCATTTCACTCCCTATTAGAGCAGCTACGTGCACAAAACCTAGACACTGGCAAGGGAAAGCTCAGAACTGTACTGCAGGATGAATAAGGGAGGATAAAAATGGAAGTATTTGTCCACAGCAGAAGTGCCAGACTCCACCAGGCAAGACTTAGTTCCATCTGTGCTCAATAACACACTTGCCTGTGCCATGGATCACCCTGCTGCCATAACCAGCAAACTTGATTTCTGTGAGAAACCATGAGGTGCCTGCAATGCCATTTTGAACTGACAAAGGCTTTTTCAGACCAGACAAGTGGGTCATGAAAGACCACTCAAAATGAGCTGGGACAGCTGTAGGACCTGACCCTAGACAGACTCACAGCTGCAGGAACTCACACATCTGTGCTGAATACAATGGATTTACTCCAATTTATATCAGCTGAGAATCTGAATCAGACCAGAGTCTTGGTACTCTCAGCTCAGAACAGTTGGATAAGATCTTACAGCAGGAACACAAACAGCTCAAGTCACTAAAACCTTGAAACAAACATCCCCTGTCCAATGCTGGAGAAAGTATTTATGTTCTTCAAGCATTTGGGATGGCTCAGGAGCACTGGTGGGGAACCAAAGCCCACAGGTCTAGCCAAGGGAAATAAATACACAGCTTGTCAAACTGGTAAGGAAAAAAGGCCTGTTTGTTTTCTGAATGAATAAAGTTCAGTCTAACCTTTGTTCCACGAGGCTGCAATTCTGCAGTGTGGAGAATCCTTGCAATGGGAGCAGAGGGTATCCAGCAGGCCCCAAAGCTGCACTTCTGCATGAATTAACAAAAACTCAGTGTTCTGTGCAAACCTCATCTGACTGTAAGATGAGCTCCTTAATTGAGAAGCCATTCTTTTCCTGATTTAGAGAACCTTTAGAATTCAGATCTTGAGCCTTCATTCTGACAGACAATTTGTTCCATTTCCATGGTAAATCTGGTCCAGGTGCCACCCAGTTTCTGCTCTGCATTAAACCTGTGGGCTGTAGTGCCAAGGGGCTCTCAGAGGATGGGATGGACATGGAGGATTCATGTCTCAACACTACCAACACCCATGGCATGTCCCAGCTTTCATCCCACTTGCAGCTCCAAATATTCATGGTTTTTCCTCTTTGATTAACCACACACATCCAAGTCATACAAGTTCTCCCACTCCCAGCTTCTCCTTCCTCCATGAATGGGACACTAGAAGTACAAACATTCCTAATGTCAGATTAAGAACCTATTCACTGAGATCTCTTGAAGATACTTATTTTGTCCTAATTGTGCCTTGCTAACTAAGCCACACGTCCTTCAGAGCAGCAGCAATAAATAACAAAGTCACAGTGATTTCAGCATTCTGGGAGACCTAAATGCATTTTAGGTGCTCCCATTGCCAGCCAAGGAGCTTGGCAGTTTGATTGGTCTTTTGGGGAGAAAAGGCTGGTAAGGGAGACCCATCATCACCTGCAAGCTGAGCAACCTACATGGATTTGTTCCTTCTCTTTCTTCTTATCCCAGCCTTGCACTGGAAAACGTGCCTGGGGTGAAACTAGGAGAGCAGGATTCTAGGAGGAGATACACAGAGACACAGAGTTCCTGTCCTCCTCTCCCAAGGATACACCTGTGTAAGGCTAGAAGGACTGGTCTCAGGCCCTGTATGAGATGGGAACACCAGAGGGAAATGGTTATCAGAGCAGAAAGTTTTGGGTGCTTAAAAAGTTGTGAAGCTCATTACTTTTGTCAAAGTGCTCTCTGAGTGGCACTGCTGTGCATTATGCTCTATAACGAATCAGATGCTCTTCTGCTGCACTCCACTCTGGCTGTTAAGGGATACATTCCAGGCTGCCAAGTCCTGTATGAAGCTATTTTAAGTTTTCTTCAGAGGAAACCAATGCCTTTTCAACAAATAAAGAACAAAGAAAAGACTTCTCTTTCTTCCTGCCATTGTTGCTAGCAATGACAAGAACTTGCAGCCCTTGGACAATGCTGCTCCAGGCTGGACCATCAGGCACTGTACACAGGACCAGGTCATTGCCTTCAAAGCACTTGCTTATGCCAGCCTGGGATTTAGCCCTCACCATTCAAGCCCACTTCAGCTTTCTCCACTTTCTCACTTGCTATTAACTCTGCCCATATTGCTGTTGGCTCTGAATTATTTTTTTTTAATGTTTCATCTCTCTGACCTTCTTTGGAAGAGATGATAACAGCTTTGCCTCCTTGCAAGTCAATAGCTTCCTTCACATCAAAGTAAGAAGCAAGGTCAAGATCCAGCTGCTACTTACTGATAGCTTTAAAACAATAGCTTTTGGTGGAGACCAAACTAATCTGCTCAGAGCTCTTCTTTGGGGACAGGTGGGAGGAGTGGGTTGAGAATAGGTCTTTACACCTTCTACTTAAAGCAGGCAGACTGCTTTGGTGACCAACTGGGACAAATGGTGGGGCTGATCACAACACACTGAAACCCACTGCTTCCCACATCCCATATAAATATTTCTCTAGAGACTAAACACTTAACTTTTGCAAGACAAAAGCCCCTTAAAAATCTACATACAACACAACCACTGCCACACTGCAGGGATGCAGCCTGAGAAAGTCTCATAAGGGTGGGAGAACCTAAGGTGGTGAGAGTCCTACAGATGGCTTATTTCCAATACAATCGAGGTATGGAGGGATGAGGTGGATTAAATCACACATAAGCATATAGACATGACCACATTACACTCCCAGGGATTGAGTCAGTTCATTAGAATTTAAAGTAAACACAAAAAAAAAAAAACAAAACCCAAGAAAAATACGGAGCAAGAGAAGAACTGCAAGGCCATGAACAGACCCCAGGAGCCATCGCTCCCACTGAGGGGCACCCAAATTGCTTTCTCAAACCAGTTTATCCAGCAGGCAGCACAGCATGGTGGCAGTGATAAGGGTTCCTCAGGAAATATTCCCATTCCCTTACACATCCATCAGCTGAGGGAAGCTACTGGAAAAACCACCCACTCCAGCAGACTGTTCCCCAGGACCCCTCTGCTTCCCATTAAATCTGTTCCTCCCACCCCCTCTCAGCAGCTGCAGCTCGTGTGGAGCTGCAACATCCTCCCCCTTCCCCACCGGTGCCTTCTGGTATCTGCTCAGGTGCAGAGCTGGCTCCTGTTCCCTCCAACCTTGGAAATGAGCCCAAAGACTTCAATGGGGTGTCTGTGGAGAATAAAGCAAAAGGGATTTTGGAGCCCAGCACGCAGAGGTGACCAGCGTGTCTCACATCGAGTCTCTGTCTGGGGGGTTTTTCATCAGTCCACAGTCTCAACATGAACCATGGCCTCCTGAGCTGCTGAGGAGAGCCAGCTGTCTACCATTTCTCTTGTTAATTCGTTAAACCCAGGGCTTTATCCTCTCAGGAAATCAGGGCAGTCCTGCTTCCTGGCAGACAATCACATCCCAGGGCTTGCTGCTGCAATCGCTGACAATATCAATTATTTAGTTTTCTGCCAATTCCTATTAGACTTTTCAGGCTAGAGAATTTACACTGTGTTATTGAATTAAAAAGCAGCTAAAAGCTTTAGGGAATCCAAACTAATTAGCCAGCATTTGTAAACCCCTTTGTTCATGGTAATTTGTTTACAAGAGTAGCTCAACCTTTTAATTATGGGCACACTCGCAGGCCACGTACTGTACCATTACAGGCAGGGTTTTTTGTTTGGTGCAAGAAGGGCAAATACAGGGAAGCTAATTTTACTTTAATGAGCTGTGATGACCCTGCCTGGCACTGGATGACCTTAAAATATAAGTGTGTCTGTAATTATAGTGAAGAAAAAATAACACTCCAGATGCTTTGAGTGGGCCAGAAATCATCAGCCTCCAATTCTGTCAGCAACACAACTCCAAGCCCTGACTCTCACTCACTCTTCAGCCTCCTTTGACGATCTGATCTCAAGATAGCTCTTCACTCTCATGCTTATTCCCATCTAGTTGTTTTTTCCTTCTGCTTTAGAGTTGAAAGAGGAATGCTTTAGTTATTATGGAACAGGAGACATCCACACTTGTGATGACAATGCTGGTGTGCCAATTTGCACTCATCCTTCTGCAGCATCAGGCTGCCACCCATGTATGCTTCCCAAAACCCTAATGCTTTAGTTATTATGGAACAGGAGACATCCCCACTTGTGATGACAATGCTGCTGTGCCAATTTGCACTCACCCCTCTGCAGCATCAGGCTGTCCCTCTGTGCTGCCACACCTTGTTGCCACCCATGTATGCTTCCCAAAACCCTGCTGTGGTAGGAGCAACATTTTATGGGTCCTTTCTCTTTAGCACAGGAGCAAGGTTTTAGTTTTGGAAGAAACTCTACCTACGGTTCTGATTGATAGAGGATTTTTAGTCCATTAAGTAGGAAGCTGTAGCCAACTGTTTGCTTTCTCCTTTGATGGCTTTACCAGACTGAGCTATTGGGCAGAACCATTCCATGGGAACTGGGCAGAAGTGTTTGGGCTGAGATCCCAGGAGTAGGAGGTTTCCTGCCTGCAGTCTGTGACCAGCTCTCCTCATGCAGCAATGCATGGACATGTAAATAAAGGAACTAGTCAAAGAATGTTTCCCAGCTGTGACTGGTTTCTTCAGTGAAAAGCTGATGTACAAGGCTCCTGAGCACACCTCCTCAAAGGCAACACTGAAAATCCTGACATTTTCCTTTCAATTGAAGAGAAAGCCTGAATATATTAATGTCTGGGGTAAGAGATGCCAAAAGAATGGAAGGAAAACCAAGTGAGGTGTCTCTCAATGGGGGAATATGCAGCAGGTATCAGGAAAACTTGAAATGGGAAGGCTGCAATAAAGTTCCTGGTTTATTTCTTATAGTTCTAAAGAATCTTGTTCAGATAAAACCTGTGTCTGTATCTGGCTTCCCCTAGCCTGACCTACCGTGCTGAAGGCAGGTCAACACAGCCTCAGCCCCTGGGCTCAGGATGAGCACAAAGCACTCTCCAGCAGTGGACACGGCCCCACGGTCACCTTCACCCCAGCTCTGGCCATGGGCAGCAGTTCAGGGCAGTCAGAGACACAGAGAACAGAGCAGAGTTACCCTGTGGACAGTATGGTGTAGCCAGAGGACAGATCAGACCACAATCCTCTTCCAGTCCCTGGCACTGACCATCTGGGTCCTTGGCTGGGCTACTTTTCCCCTCTGTTCTTCTGTTTTCTAACCTCAAAACTGCTCCCAGCTCATCTTCTATCCCATGTTCTGGGCAGTCTGAGGTCTGCATGGCCAGCACATGGCTAGCTAGGGCTCAGCATGTCATCTGACAACACTCCAGTTAGCTCTGCTTTAAGGGCAGCTGAACATTATGTTTCAGTAGAGTGGCTGATTTAATCTCTTCAGGAATTTTGTTATGAGGCTCAAACAGCATCCATAAAAATGGAGATGGGCACGACTGTCCCTCAGACATGCAGGTCTTCCAGACCACATTTAGTTAAAATATCATTAACTCTGCAGCATGTTTGACAAGAATGTATGACAGCACTAGCCATATGGAAAGCATAAATATTAAATACTGTATATTGCAGCCATTTGCAAGAAACTGCATTAATCCCTTGAAGGTTAATGAGAATTATTCATGTGCATCTGAGAGAGAGGAGTACTTCACTTTAGAAATTGAACAGCTTGACATGCCTGATTTTTCACTTACCAATAAATATGAAAATGGAAAATGGATGGACATCTAAGCATTGTGCCTGAATGAGAGGCTCCCTGAACAATTCTGAGGTTTGTTTTTTCAAATCAATATTTTACATCATTCATATTTTCAGTTTCAGGAATCAGTGAACCAATACATCTTGCCTGATCATGGACAGTTTGCCACTGTGTGGATATTTGTGCAAGAGGGGAAACAGATGTCAAGGACTCAAGACAAACCTTGTTTATTTAGTTAAGTCCTGGGAGTAAAAACGAGGAATCAATACCTGTGTAGGGCCTGGTTTGAGAGCACATGTAAGAAGGAAAAGGGAAGTGAAGCAGAATTATCCTTGAAGGGCAAGCCCTACAACTGACAATATGGAGACTATTCCCTTCACAATATTGATGTATCTCACCAGGAAACATGGATGGGTTTCTGAAAAGAGTTGAAGTGACTGATACATGGGATTCCTTGCACTATTAAAATCATTTCAGATGTTTTTGAAACAGCTCTGTTATGACCTGTTTTTAAATGAACCACCTGCACCAGCAGAGCTATTAAAAACAGAAAATGATAAATTTTCTGTGTCTGATGAAAATAATTTGTTGTCAGTGAAACCCTCCTGCTGCTTTGCAAGGAGCAATTCATAGAGATGGCTAAAATTTGTGGATAGTCTTCTCTGAATTACAGGGTGGGTTGTGGGTTTTTTAAATCCTTCATAAGGAAAATGCTTTGCTTTCCTTTTTGTTCTACTCTGTACTGTTTTTCACCATAGAATCCCCATACTTTGGCTGCACATTTTGGCAAATTCCAACATTACTACTGTTCATGGCATCTAGAAGAAATGAGCTCCATGCTCACAGCAGAGTCTGCTGCTCAGCAGCTCCACGAGGCATGAACACCAACCTATGGAGAAGTGGAACACTTGGTTGTTTCATCAAAGAGAAAAGGAAGCTAAGAGCCTTTAGTTCAGCTGCCAGAACAGATATTCAGCCAATGTGAAGGACAGGAGATTGGGCAGCTCGAGGAAGCAGCAGAGCTGGGCTGATTCACACAAGTGGAAGACCCAGCTCTGCACGTGCTCCAAGCTTGTTCCTGCTCAGCCTGAATCAGGTAATAACACAGATCACTGTAAAATACAGGGAGTTGCCAAAGGCACCATCTCTGCAGAAGCCCCCAGGGCAGTGATGCTTGTCCCTGAGCAATGAGTATGGGCCATTACAGCTCCAGTTTGCCTAAAATCACCCTTTGTCCTCACCACTGGCTCTGCAGTGTTGCTTTGGACATGGCAGCTCCCACTGAGGGCTACAGGAAAGCTGCAGGGAGAGTGTATGAAGTGGAGGCAAATAAAGCTGAAGCCTGCTTGAGGGGCTGAGAAAGGGGCTGGTGGTCAGAGGGTACTGGGGACACCACAGAAACAGGGTGAGGGGAAGGAGAGGGAGGCTGAGCTGCGCCTCCACACAGAGAGAATGGGTCAGTGCATCACATCCTACAGGGTTTTTCCTTCTCAGATGTCTCAATTTGCAGTCCCGGTGCTTCAGAAGTGGCTTGCATGAAGTGAGCCCTGAGTGCCAGCAGACACACAGCCCCTGCAGTGCAATGCAAGTGCTGGGAAGCTCCTGGGAGAACCACTGTGCTACTGGGAGCATCCTGCTCTGTTTTCTGCACCATCACACCTGCAGCCAGGCACTGGGCCCAGGGAAACCCTGCTGGATCACAAACAGATCCACAGGCAAATTCAATCTTGGGGTTACCATTAGCTGGACTGCAGAGGAATGAACACACAGGATTCCTCCTGCTCTGTGCTCAAGGTCAGGAAAAAGCTGAGTCAGAGTGTTGTGTATTAGGGGTGTATTTACAAATAGCTGCTAAAGGGTTGGTTAAAGGATTTTTGGATTAGTAAATAATAAATTTGTACAGATTATTATAAGATCAGGAGAAGCCACAGGTTGCTTACAGTGCCCTACATTATCAACTACTGATACACATATAACCATCTGATAGAAGATCCATTAATCACCTCTGTAACAGCTACTGTGAAATCATTTATAAAAACATGACTACTGTGAAACTCCTTACAAAGTGAGCTCACTCATGAGACTGGGACTCACTGATCCCAAAACAGGCTGCTTAGAAGAAATCAGGCAGGAGGTCTCTCCCCTGTACAAAGGGTAGTTTCTCTTTGAAGAGTATCTCATTGCCCAGAAATCTGGCAGCCTGTGAACTCCCGCAGAAGAGTTTTACTCTGTTTTCATTGTCAGACACAGCACACAATCACTGCTAGACAGTATGAAGGAAAACACAGCTGGTGATCCTGGACTATGTTATATTTTTATTCTGAGTCATTTACCACTTCCTTTAAATAATGAAATAATCCCAGAAGCCTCCACAGGGATTTACTTTCACAGCATTGGATTGCTCAGGAGTGTGCCTCAATTTGTCTCCTGGCCTGCCTCCACTGGAGGACAGGATGTGCTCAGAGTCACTCAGAGGAACATTTTAAGGCTCTGAGGATGATCCACAACTGATACAAAGCAGAGAAGATCTGGCAGCTTCAGTGAAGCCCTGCACAAGCACAACAATGGTCAGTGTGAAGTTCTGCTGATGCTGCTTCCCCAGTAAACACAAAGCTTTGGCTGGGCAGGAGATGTCCCATTTCCAAGCCTGGTGTAGCTTTGGGCTCTAGCCACATACAGCTAAAACATAATCAGTGTTACCAACTGACACTGTATGCTTGACTGTACTGACTGGCAATTTTAAATGCACATCTTCTAAATGTTCATTCTCTCAAACCCACCCTGCAGCTAAGTGCTGTTATCCTATGAGCAGAGGCAAATGGTGCATTGAGTGCTGAAGATCTTTTTGGAAGGGGTCCTAAAGATCATCCAGTTCCAACCCCCTCCATGGGCAGGGACACCTCCCACCAGCCCAGGCTGCTCCAAGCCCCATCCAACCTGCCCTTCAACACTGCCAGAGATGGGGCAGGAAGCCCTGCACAAGCACAACAATGGTCAGTGTGAAGTTCTGCTGATGCTGCTTCCCCAGTAAACACAAAGCTTTGGCTGGGCAGGAGATGTCCCATTTCCAAGCCTGGTGTAGCTTTGGGCTCTAGCCACATACAGCTAAAACATAATCAGTGTTACCAACTGACACTGTATGCTTGACTGTACTGACTGGCAATTTTAAATGCACATCTTCTAAATGTTCATTCTCTCAAACCCACCCTGCAGCTAAGTGCTGTTATCCTATGAGCAGAGGCAAATGGTGCATTGAGTGCTGAAGATCTTTTTGGAAGGGGTCCTAAAGATCATCCAGTTCCAACCCCCTCCATGGGCAGGGACACCTCCCACCAGCCCAGGTTGCTCCAAGCCCCATCCAACCTGCTCTTCAACACTGCCAGGGATGGGGCAGCCACAGCTTCCCTGGGCAACCTGTTCCAATGAATGGAGTCACTGAAATTCTGTTAAGGGTATGTGGCTGCATCTGCCAGCTACAAGCATCCCCCCCTCCCCCCTGCCCTCAGCAGCCAGGTTCTCCCTGTACTAGATAGAAAAATGTCATCCATGTGGCAGGCCATTAGGTGATAGAAGAGAGAATATCCCACTTTTTTCCTTTGTGCAACCATGGACAGGTTAGGGTATCAGTTTTCTTAACCAGACTTAAAGAACATCAGCACACAGGTGCTACTGTTCTGTAAAGGTATTTCATGTGAGACACATCAGATCTTACTACACCCTGCTCTGTCCTATATTTGGGTGCTCCATGAAGCCAGAAGAGAAGACTTGCTTTGCCTCAAATTCCTCTGGAAACCCACAGACAGGGGGAAAACCAACAAGAAATAAAAGTAAATCCAAACCATCCCCTTCTTCTGCTTTGCTGCATAATATTCACATGACAAGTTCACAAGGTGAACCTACCATGAGCTGTAAGATCAGAGCCAGCTCCATGAGTAGGTGAATTTTCCACAGCTGTTTAATATCTATGGTGAGAAGCACCTGCCCAGGAAATGACACTCCTTGTCTCAGATCTGCTGTGTCCCCCTTGGCAGAAAGGGAGTGAACAGTCATCATATTGTTCCCTC
This sequence comes from Chaetura pelagica, assembly GCF_000747805.2. Taxonomy (NCBI): domain Eukaryota; kingdom Metazoa; phylum Chordata; class Aves; order Apodiformes; family Apodidae; genus Chaetura; species Chaetura pelagica. Next base: position 2,731,772 of record NW_009970715.1, on the reverse strand, counting down.
CCTCACTGGCTTTTGGACAGGCTGCCCAGCAGTAACTGCAGAGCTCTGCTGAAACATGGATGGATCCTTTACAGACTGAGGATTTTGTTGTTTCATAGTTTGGCCTCAAAATGAACCATTGGAGATGGTTACTCACAATCAGCTGTGAGTTTTAAGGCTGCTTCACAAGAGAGATATCCCTTTCAGTTAATCCAAAGGCTGGACCTTCCCTGGGAAGCTGGCAGTATCTCCCTCAGTTTGTGTGTCTACACCCCAAATGCCATCCTCTAATTTTCCAGATGATTACAGCTTCCATTTGGCTTTGGGGAGAGCAGAACTCTTAAGAACCTGTGCAGTTAAAATTCAAGAAAGTGCAGCTATTCTCCAGGAGATATTTTGTGTGCTGGCCACAATTACAGCAATTGGTCCCTTTACATTAGTAAAGCAATTCTTTATGGCAAATTAGCTGCTTCTTAATGAAGACTTGTTATTTTCAGTAAGTCAGCGCTTTTGGGGAGGAAATTTAATAAACTTTATTCTTCTTCCCCTCATTGTGATACGCAAATTCAATTTTACTTGTGTTATTAATAATATTAAACATCTCTTTAACATGTACAGTAGGCAATCTGAATCAGTTTGTTCATGATGAAAACCCTCTTTTCTGATATATTTGGGTAAATGGAAAACATTGACTCTCTGATCAATGAGTGTTAAGACAGAGTGAAGATACAGAGAGTGGGTGACACTGACCTTTGGGGGGGGGCAGCAGCCTGCCCACTCATGGCTAAGAATATTGCTGACATGCCTTGCCTCCAAAAAGGCAACCACTGCATAAAAAAGGCTGCTCTCCTGAATTGACAAAGGTTATTTTCAAGCACTTCTGTCCTGCCCCTGTCTAAGCCAGGGAGAGGTCACTGCAAAGCCCATGTCCCTGTCCCACAGCCCAGAGCCAGGCTGTGGTTGCAACTCACTTGTTGCAACACTGCAATATTGAATTTCACAACGTGATGCAGTTGCAGTTGAGCCCCAATGTTTTGAGTTTTTGGACACTGCAAAGCACTCAGTAAAGCATGGGGCTCAGTAAGGCAGCTGCAGAACATGACAGAGCCTTGCAGCAGCACTGCATCTCCACCTGCACAGATAACCCAAAAATGCTCCCTGTGACCTACCCACAGGCTCCAGCACTGGGTTTTCCTGCCAAGGGCTTTCTGGGCTGTACAGCATCAGTGGGTGCATTTCCCAGGCTGGCAGCCAAAATGAGGCTGAGTGTATGTTAGTGAAAGGGAACCTTCACCTTATGCACATCAGGGAGATAAATTCAAAAGCTTTCTGTGCCACTACTACAGCATGAAGTGCTAAGGAGCTTAAGCAGGTCTATAGGGAGCTTAGAGGGCCACAGAAGCTACTCTGAAATAGGCCACCTCCTATAGGGAGTGAGACCTTTCCCTGGACACCTTGCTTCCCAGCACTACTGCCTGGCTATTTAAAAATACTGCATTACTCTTACAAAGGAGCAATTTTATACCCATTTCCACAAGGCATTAGTATAATGATGTGATCAGCAGAAATCCTCCTTTTACAAAACAACAGTATTTATTGAGGCTAAAAAAATATCATTTTCTCCCTCCCTTGCTGACCTGACTCTGTCCTGGAGTGTCAGAAAGAATCAAAGGGTTTCCAGTCACTTTGTGTGTATGAACAACCCAGACTGAATCTATCATTTCTTCCCTCTTCAGAGAGACTTTTCAACATAACACCCTTCATCTACTCTGCCCTAGTGAGACCACATCTGGAATGTTGTGTCTAGTTCTGGGCTCTCCAGTTCAAGAGTGACAGGGATTTACTTGAGAGTCCACAGAGGCTACAAGGATGATGAAGGGACTGGAACACCTGCCTGATGAGGAAAGTCTGAGACACCTGGGGCTGTTCAGTCTGGAGAAGAGACTGGAGAAGAGGCTGGAGAAGAGGCTGGAGAAGAGGCTGGAGAAGACCAAGAGAGGATCTTATTAATGTATATAAATATCTGAAGGGTGGGTGCAAGTAGGAGGGGCCAATCTCTTTTCAGTCATGCCCTGTGATAGGACAAGATGCAAAGTAGAACTTAGGAAGTTCCACCTCAACATAAGGAAGAACTTCTTTCCTGTGAGGGTGACAGAGCCCTGGGCCAGGCTGCCCAGAGAGGCTGTGGAGTCTCCTTCTCTGGAGACATTCCAAACCTGCCTGGATGTGTTCCTGTGTGACCTGCCCTAGGTGATCCTGCTCTGGCAGAGGGTTGGACTCAATGATCTCCAGAGGTCCTTTCCAATCCTGACCATCCTGTGATTCTGTAAGTTTTTTTGGACACATTCTTCTCTCTCCCTGTTCCTGGCACAGAGACATTCTCCTTACCTCACTGTTGCTAGTCATGCCTTACTGCCTCATTTGGTCCAAACATGATAAATCAATTTCCATCCAATTAGGCTACGCCTGAAGAATTAATTTGCTACACTTTACACTGTACTATTTTGTATGTTCCTAAATGCAATTAGAAAACTTTAATTTAATCTTACATGCCCAATATGATCGGCTGGTACATAAGACAATCCAGTTGCAGCTTGTACAGCATGAACTGTAGTTGTAATTGATTAAAATTGTTTTTGCAAGTGTGTCTTGATATCATGCCTAACTTGATTTGCTCTGGGTCTTATCCGAGCAAGCCACAAGCACATCAGGAACTTCCTCTGTGTGAGCAGCTCATCAAACTGCAGGGTTTGTGAGAAGAGGCAGGCAAGGACAGGGCTTGCTGGCCCAAAGCATCCTTTTTTCTTCCTCAAATAGTGTTTATGTGAACAGAGATGTCAAGGCTAGATGATAAAGATGTTAGATGGATTTTCAAAACAATGAAGGTGCTCAGGCTGACATCCATGCAGTCAACAGCAGGGAGGATTCATCCTCCAAAATCCAGCCAAAGTTCTGGGCTTAAGAGCCCCATTGCCTTAGGACAGCTCTGTTCACACCAGAGGGTTTCAGTTTGCAATTTTCTCCACTTCTGGCAAGTGGAGTTTAGGGTGACCAGTCTGCAAAACACAACCTGGGCAAGAAGTCTAAGGGACTCCCAGCAGCTCATGCCCTTGACCCCACAGAGGTGCACAGGGAGCATGATCTTTAAAGTGCTGCAAGGATGGATGCAGGAGAGGTCAATGCTTGCAGCTGGGACCACATCCCCCTCAGGAGTGAGCAGCCTGCCCCAGGAGGGCTCTGGCAGAGGAGGGGACCCCAGCTGCAGCTCTGGCTCCAGGCAGGGCTGCTGTTGCTAGTTCTGGGGACCCATTCAGACCCTCACTGCAACCCTTGGAAGGGACAGATATGGTCCTCAGCTCTCTTGTCACCTCAGTCTTGCTTGTTTCCATGCCTAAAATTAACTCATGGCAATCCCACTCCATCCCCCATCAACACATCTTCAGAAAAGAGGCTCTAATTCCACCAGAGCACTGGCCATCTAAGCGTGTCCAGAAACCCATCTAGGGACTTCCCCCTTCTGTCCTAAATGTTTAACCACATCTGGGCCCAGGTAACCAGACACTATTCTGTTTGGACCTAAATGAAGATTTAGAAGTTTCTTACAAACTGCAGAGGATATGTCAATCCTCAAAAATATTTTGCAAAAAAAAAAAAAGCCATTTCTTTGAAGCATTTCAACAACAGCAAAACAGCTGCTCAGCTTGGCCAAAAAATGACTGGATCAAATCCCCCAGTCTCTTATTTTCAGAAGTAGCTGCAATGGGAAAGTTGACTGTAACTAGACACGACAGAACCCTAATGCCTTCAATTTGACTTACCCACTTCTGAGAAGTGTTTATATTTGAAATCATGGTGACTTAACATGAGTTAAAAGCACATGCTCTCACCTCTCAATACACAAGTAATGGATTGTTCCCTGGGTAATACCAGGGCTTGTCAGAAATATATAACATAGACACTGTGATTTTTCACAGCATGTCGTTCTCACTATGTCAGTAGGTAAGAGAATTTCAGAGAGGTGGGAAAAAAGCTGAAGATACAACATGCAACTATGTTGTGCCATGCAAGGGGTGCTGCCTCTAAGTTTGCACCTGATTTATTTCCTCTGTTTTGTTAAGAACAGAAGCTAGAAGGGAGTTTCCATTGCATGTGTATTATATTCTTTAAAAGACAGGACACTTGTGAAATACTAGACAGCATAATGAGACATAAAATGATATAAAGAATGCCTGTGCTTTGGAATACAGGTTAGTACAGCTTGGAAAAAAGGGGGAAGACATCAGTCAAACTTCAAAATGACCAAGCCCCTGCTAACCTAGCTGTTGATTTGCAAAATATACACCAATGTTTGTATCAACTACTACACCACATCTTGAGAAAGGAAAAAGTAGATGTTAAAATGGCAATGATTTTCGGACCAAAGCTTCCTATGTTCCATCGTCAAATGAAAGTAGCCAGCAAGGATTTAACCCCCAGCCATTCTCTGCTGGACTGTCTCAAAACAGGCAGACTGGAGGGTGAAGAGCCAACGAGGAAGGTTCTTTCAGAGATATTAATATTGATATTCCATTGGCAACACTTGCAGCCAGGCCCTGCTGAGGACTGTGCTGACACAACCTTTAGATGTTTCTGATGACACTGTAGAACAACCTACAGCCATGACTGTGGAAGTGGCAGCAGCTCTTTCCTCAGCACAGTGTGTAATTGCTGCCCCCACAATATCCAGAGACACCACACAAGCCTCTTTTTCCTCCCCACACCCAGCTGGTTTTTTAGCTCTGCAGAAGCCTTCCCTTTCCTTAAGTCTGTCTCCACTTAACTCTCCAGCCACTTCCAGAAATCTGGTGCCCCAGACAACACCAGACAACCTTCAGCTGGCCAAAGTCTAAGCTGACCAGACTTGGGGCACTTCACTTCAGCAGCACTGCTCTCAGCATCATGTGCCTCTGGGTCCAGTTTCCTGGGATGGCAGGAAACAACCCTGCCTGACAAACCCTTTCAGAAGCAGAGAAGCTCTGTTATAAACCTGGGTAAATTCACCTCCTTCACTCCTGCTACATGGAGGCTGCTCCAGAACTTACTTCCTGTGATAGCTTGAGGTTTCCAGTTTATTGATGGCCAGTCTAGACCTATTAGTTCTCTTCAACAGCTCTTCAGCATCACAGCATAAACTCCCTTCCTCCCTGTGGGCTTAGAAAGAGCAACCATATCTCTGCTCAGCCAGGCTACTGAAGCTTTCTGTTTGACAGAAGCTCTTCATCTTCTTGATCACCCTTAACAGCCCATCTCTGAAGCTCTTTCAGCACAGTCTCATGCCTCTGACTCACCAGAAAGAACTACTGAAAGCCAGTTCATCTACTACAGGTAGAGCCATGTCACATTTCTTTCTTTTTCCTCATTAATGATATTTAATGTTAATGATATTAATGTTATTTTCTTCAAAACATACTTGAAATCCTCAATTATTTTGCTTCCATTTTAGTTTCAAAGAGAGAAGATGGTGCAATTCAGTGAACCACTGCAGGCTGCCCACAACCCATAGAGCAGAAGTCACTGCTGGCCCACTCACAGAGAATCACAGAATCATTTTGGTTGGAAAACACCAAGACCATCAAGTTTAAGACCATCAAGTCCAACCAGTCCTGTGGTCAAATATTGAAAAACTATGCACCAGACCAAAGCCAGAGGAGCTCTGGGGATGTCTATCCACACTGCAACCAGATGACCTGGGAGCAGAATAAGTCAGACCTGAATTGGTGTTTTAGAACAGCTCCTTGTTCAGTCACACAGCCCCTAGTGCTCCTGCTCAGCAAAGCTTGTACACCAGACTTCCTCCCTCTGGGAAATTCCACCACTCAGAAGAGACATTCCAATTTCTTTTTAAACAGATTTCATGGGGTAAAAAGAGACAACAGGTTAGGCCAGTTCTCCCACATGTAGGGTAATCAAACACTGGGAGAGATAAAGGGGGAAATAAGGCATGGTACTGCAGCTATTTTAAAGGTCATACCCAGCAAAGTTTAAGCATATGCTTAATGTTGAGCCCTGCACATGAATAATGGCACTAAAGCATCTTGTTTGAACCTCCACAGGTGAGCCCACCTAGTGACACCAGAGTGGGAGTCAGCCCAGTTTCCTGGTGATAACACACAGTCCATTCTGGATGTTTTACAGGATTGGGACCACCTTTCAGTTCCTTTTTAATACAGCAGGTGTTATTACATCAGATGCTTCAAATTGTGCCTCTAAAATATTAATTTCCCTGAATATTACATTTCTAGTAATATTATTTAAATGTATCAGGAAAGCTTCAACTAAATCTTTTAATCCCATTTGATCTACAAACAGAGCTGCAACATGACAGGTTGGATTAATGCATTTGGCATTTGTGAAATTATAAACCTCACACAGCAAACAGACAGCAACTGCTGCTGCTCTTTCCTTTCAGCTTTAGTAATACCAGGCTAAACTAAAATAAACCCCTTCCCTACATCTACATTTGATTGAAAGATAGACATGCAGGAAAGGGTGAAGTATCCTAAGTGATGGGCTCAGTGGGATATTGAATTTATGTCTACGCTTTGATGCTTCTGGGTTTCGTTTTCTGCTCCTGAGTAGAATTAATTCTGTTCCCCACAGGAGTGGATTTGGTATTCTACATAAACCCCCCCATTTTATTGTCTTAAATCCAACTTTTAGGGAAAAGCAAGAGGTCAAGGGGAGACAGAAGGAATGAAAGGTGGAGAAGGGACCTTTTACAACCTAAACACCGTTAAGACCCTTTTTAATATACTAAGCTCCATTTTGTCTGTCTTGGTTTCAAAAAGAGATGAGAGCTCTTTTAAAGGCGCCCCTGAATCCTCATTTCCCATTCCATGTTCTCCCTGACAACCCTTTACCTTGTGTTCTTGACAGTTACACAACCAACAGAATTACTTTTCCTTTTGTGCTCCACAGTAAGAGCCAAAAAAAGAGACCACCAGCTCCTGCAGGGCCTGATCCAAACATCCCCAAAACTAACAGGGGAAAAACCCCCTTGGCTCCAACCCCACGCTCCTGCACCAGCTGTGCTGGAGGGGTCATCTCTCCTGAAGAGCCCCAGTCCAACCAAACAGTGCCCAGGCTTCCAGAGATGCTCATCAGCATTCAGAGCAGCCACCTCCATGGCATAGAGAACACTTCAAAGAGTGTGAAAGTAAAAGTAGGTACAGAACAAAGCAGTGAAAGGGAACAAAACAGGCAGTGGCAGGTAGGGAGGAAGGAAAGGGCAATGCTATAACCCAAAGGGCTTTGTCTGCAAGTTTGCTTTCTGACAGCCTGGGCCCAGCTCACAACATGATGTTGCTCCAGATTTTTCAGTGGTCTGAATGCTAAGCTGATGGTCAGCTAGAAATGTGAATATCTGGGTTTCCAAGCACTGCAAAACCACTCCTCAGCCAGCAATGACACAGAACCTGAGCCAACCTTGCTGGCAAGTGGCTACTCCAGAGGTACATGCATGTGGTGAGAAGGGATGTTTCACACATCTGTCTGGTTTCTTACACATGTGCCCATTTTCTTACCAGTATCATCCCAACAGACATGCCCCTGGACAATGCCAGAAAGGTGGTGAAGCCCTTGTCCCTGGTACTGTGCCCTTCCCCAACTCCCCATCAATGGATCCACAGCAGAGATGGTCCCCACCCTTCAAATGCCAGAGCAGAGGGTTCTGAAGAGCAACGTCATACCCAGGACCTCAGATCTCAACTCCTGAGAAGACCAGTTGTCAGTTCAAAAGTATAGAAATGAAGTTTGAAAACTAAGGACCTGAATATAACCAATATTTGACCTTTGGCTGAGCCTGCAGATGGCTTGACACAAAACCTATGACCTGTACCAAATTCAAACTGTGCCTTTCCTTTCCAATCTACTCTTCTGTTGAGAATTTATCAGCAAAACCCTCCTTGGGGGAGGGTAAGTCTTCTTGCAGAAGCTGTGCAGAGACCCCACGGAAAGGCAGCAGGTATATATAGCACCCAGCAACATGCAAGAATTGACTGACTGACCCTTCCTACCCTAGAGGGGATGTACCTACAGCCCTGGCACTCAGCAATGTTCATTTTGGGCCCAAAGTTGCTAAATCCAAGGGGTTTGAATAGCTTGAATGCAGTCCTACTTATAACCTGCAATATGTGAATGACTCTCTGCTATTCTGGCACTAATAGTGTCAAACAGCATTAATTAAAACAAATTATTTATAAAACAGGCTGGATTCATCAACAATAAGTGAGGAGGTATTTTTTGGTCCTTTTTTTTTTTAGAATGTTAATGAATAAACAGCAATTCCTATTCATTATTTATCTACTTCTGAATTTTAATGAATAGTTCCCAGTGCTCATTAACAAATCTCTGTATTTATGGAAAACTGGCACTTCATAAATATCAAATTGTGCTATTTTATCTGCTGGTTTTATATAAATATAGAAATTCTGTAATTATGACTCGAACTGATCATTAAAATTCAAAAGCAGATAAATAAGCCTAAGCTTTCTGCTTCATTATTCAGATAAAATATCTTTCCTTCTCTAACTGGGTCCCTGTCCCCCACGTGTCACACCCTTTCCTCAGGTGGAACACAGTCACCACTCACCTTGCAGGTAGCACCTTCCTGCTGTGCTGTCTGGGGTTTTTGCTCTGTGCCAGAAATGAGGGGCTCTTTTGTCGGTGTGCACAGACTTTTTCCCAGCCTCATTTCTGTAGGTCATGAGATTCCAGGTTGGCATTCTCATTCTACACTGATCTGTCCTTTTTTTTCCCCCCCCTGACATTGTTATGGCTTTTGTGTTATCACAGCTTAAGCCATTAGGCATTTTATGAAAATCCGTGTGTTGAATGAAAACCGTGTCAAGACCATAAAATCAAATCCCAACTTGCTGTGAGATGTCAGCACACAGAGCTGCCTTTGTTAGGGACAGCTGGGAGGAAAACCCAGCCCCTCTGACCCAACCCAAAGTAAACCAAAGCAACCCTCTCTTCTCCTGATCACACTCCTCTCTGAGCACAGAACAAGTTGTATCCTGATCCCAGTTGTGTGAGGGAAAAGCTGAAGCACCACTGCTGCTCTCTGGGAAGCTGTCCCAGGTTTATGTATCTTCATTTGATAGAATCATATATTAGAATCACAGACTAGTTTGGGCTGGAAGAGACATTAAAGATTATCTAGTTCCAACCCCCTGCACAAGCAGGGACACCTCCCACCATCCCAGGTTGCTCCAAGCCCCATCCAACCTGCCCTTCAACACTGCCAGGGATGGGGCAGCCACAGCTTCCCTGGGCAACCTGGGCCAGGCTCTCACCATCCTCACAGCAAAGAATTTCAGATTAGTGCTTGTTCCAGAAATTGGTCGTGCACGTAAATAAGAAGAGTGCTAACACTGAAGTAATACTTGAACAACACTCTATTAACCTGCACTTTAGCTGGCTCCACTACTAGACATGTATCCATATCCACAGGATACACCAACACGTTCTAGACATATGGTGGTACTCTCATCCTGTAGGACAAGGAGCTAAGGTGATGCAGAAGGTAAAAATGTGTCCAGGGTCACAGAGGGGTTCTGGCACAGGGGCAGTACTGCAGCATCTACTCAAGGGGAGGAACACACAGGTGTTTAAAAGGCAGACAAAACCACAACTCTTGCAAAGCAAAATGCAGATGGACCTAAAAACTCAGTAGATTCTGAAGGTAGACACATAATCAGGGCACTGCAGCAGGTTATTCCCTTAAACAACAGACCAATGAAAGCCACTGCATTTAAGGTCAGGAAAACTGGTATGTTCCCTGACTGCACTAAGCCATAAAGCCAAGGGTTGCTCAGGCTTCACCTCTCTCTCTAAAAAAGTCTGTGTGCAACATCTCCCCCAGGTTTTTTAAGTTATGCAAAGTTATGACACAGTGCTGGAGATATTTGTGACAACTGTTAAAGAAGTTAAACATCATGTGATCACCAATTGGAACAGCTTTGTCTCCTTTTAATTTTAATTCTTGGTGTTCAAAAACCTGTTATCTCCCTGGAGGTGTGCATGTCAACACACCTGTAATGAAACAGACTGGATCTCAAAGACTATGGCTCCATCTGAGCATCAGATCATTTATCAGGTTTGCCATGGGAAAATTCTTTTCCAGTTTCCTGACTAGGCTTAATTGGTTTATAATGGCTCAGTTCAACACTTCCCCTGTGTGCACACTGGTATTTATTTGTTCCTCAGAGCTACATCAGACCAGCACTGTTCCAAATTGCAAAGTCAACTGAGTAAACACTTGTTCAATCACCTGTGAGAAGAAATGACACTTTTCTTCTTTTTTTTTTTAAAATCCATTTTAACTGTAGATCAGTGGAGTTTAGAGAAAGTGTTGAGTTTGATGTGTTTTAAGACTAGCTTTCCCACAGCTCTTGGCATTAAGGAGGACATGTGGTACATCAGCACTTCACCTCATTTCTTCCCTGTGCTTTCCTTTGCTTCACATAAGCTTTGCCTCTTCTTTCACACTGAACCTCTTTCACACTGAACCTGCAACCACCCTGGAGGAGGAAGAGTGTGTTTAGTCTGTGTTGCTAAAGCACCTTGAGTGATGAGGCTCCACTTCACTGCTGCAGGCCCAGAAATAAAGACAAGGCAAAAAGGAAGATGGATTAGCTATGGCACTTCCTCACAACCATTACAGGGAGGCTGCAGAACCAGCTGGCCTGTTCCTGGGAGAGATCACTGAAATCCCTGCATGCAAACCTCATCTCCCAGGATGATGCCTTTCCTGACACAGAACACAGAAATCAGCTGTTATCAAAGGAAAAAAAAAATCCACAAGTTTATTTTCTCTTACACCTTTATTTTCCCCTTAGCTCTTTATTACTTAACTCCAGCTCCACTTTTTCTGCCTGACCCCTTCTCTCTTGTGCTGAGTTTCTGCCCAGTGCTGGCAGCTGCTATTCAGAGAGGCTGCAAGGCAGTGAGGGCTGAGGGTTTCATTACAGCAAAGCCCTCCTCATGTTGTTGTTCAGCAGTGCAGTCATTAAGCCTCTCCCACTGCTCTGCCACCCCCGGGGGAGGTTCTCCTCCAGGAGACATATCCCCTTGGCCTGTCATCTTGGGAGCCAGAAGCTCCTGAAATATTTTTTAATTTATTGTCACAGTTGCAGCAACAGAAATATTTGACTTCTCTGTCTAAATCAATAGAGTTTTTTCCTCTTTTTTTTTTTAAAGGATATATGCTCCACTGCCAAGCTCTTCAAAAGCACAAGCAGAGGAAGAGATGTTGGATCATTCTGGTTTTAATTTCAATATGTCTTTCAATTGCCCATACACAAGCAGGTCGGTCTTGTACTTTTTGACCACATTTCCCCCTCTGTTCCAGGTTTGATGTTGACCTACTTTTCCATGCTGTAATTCACTAATATTCCCCTCAGCATCCAGATAATAAAGTGAGAGGAAAAAACCCAAATCTGACTTGCACCAAGCAATTATTTTCACGTCCATCTGTATCTGCTGTGTTAGTGCCAGGGTTTTGTTAATGCACAATAGAGGATAATGAGATCACTTTTTAATTCTCCATCTTCTTCCATCTGAAGCTCTGAAAGCACTGGGGAAAAACAAGAGCTGTCATGTTTTACCAGGGTAGTGCTTCAACCAGCAGTGTGCCTCACAGTGATTATGGCCATGTGTTTACAGGAAGGTGCAAAGAAACGAGTGGATAAATAAATTAATGAGTGGAAATCCTTATGTTACACATTTGACACAGATTCAACAACACCTCAGGCATTGTCTCTCCCTTTACAAATATTGATCCTTTAAACTAAGTCCTTGGGTAACCCCCAGACAAAAGCAGAAGCAAAAGTGGGGAGATGCAGCAGGTTAGTTGTGTAAGAGACAGAGGGTTTATTTTACAACTAGCCTGAGCTGTACATATGAAACAACAGGAGTGAAAAGCATGACAGTACAATCTCTGCTTCAGGACTGTCCTTGGGAGAAGGAAATGTAGGTCCAAACCCTCCCTGTCACCTAAATGTGTGAGCCACATGGCATGATGCCCTCCCTGGGGCAAACTCCCCTTTGTATTTACTGCTGAACTGGGGCTGCAGAGAGCTGGCTGAAGAAAAGTGCTGACTGAACTGCAGAGCCAGCCCTGGACACCCCTTTCTGCTCCCAGAGCTGTGCCAAGGCCCAGAGCAGCCATGAGTGGACAGGGATTGATAGGCCTGAGGGCCAAAAGAGCCTGTGCTGATCATCCAGTCTGACTCCACAGCCACCATATGCTGTAAACATTTCACAGATGTATTACACACTGCACAGGACTTCTGGAGGCTTAAGCCTAACAGCTCAGTGTGTCCTGGGAGGCTGCTGCCTAGGAGAGGCTGTACAAATGCCTGTGACATGCTGCAGAAAAGTAAGGAAGGCCTCGATCCTGAGCAATGCTTGCTGCAGGAGAGCACACACAGAGCTGCAGTGTGCCAGGAGCTCCCTTGGTTTTGTGCCTTTCAGGGCTGTCACACAGCACAGCTCGCTGCCGTGTGCTCTCCCCGCTGATACATGATGCAATGTCCTCACCATCTGCTGCACAGAAATCTCTCTCCACTCCCCATTCCAGGAGATGTACATCAGGTTTTGCATGTCTGCATGTGCCTGGTTAGTCCCGTGCCCGTGCCCACGGCAGCCGTTTCAAGGAAGCACATTTTGCTGCTTGCAAGGGAAGCTGAGCTGTCATGATGAGACCAGACTTAGGTGGGAAATAGGTCTGGGTATCAAGCTCCATAAATTTTTGCAGCAAAGACTGACTAAGACTCCAGTGTGACAAAAACACACAGGCTGAAGGACACACTGGCTCTAGACTGGAGAAGAGAAGGCTCCAGGGAGACCTCAGAGCACCTTCCAGTGCCTGAAGGGGCTACAGAAAAGCTGGGGAGGGACTAGGGACAAGGGCAGGGAGGGAGAGGACAAGGGGGAATGGATTAAAACTGGAAGAGGGGAGATTTCGGTGAGACAGGAGGAAATCTTTAGTGTGAGGGTGGTGGGATGCTGGGACAGGTTGCCCAGGGAAGCTGTGGCTGCCCCATCCCTGGCAGTGTTGAAGGGCAGGTTGGATGGGGCTTGGAGCAACCTGGGCTGCTGGGAGGTGTCCCTGTCCATGCAGGGGATTAGAACTAGATGATCTTTAAGGGCCCTTCCAACCCAAACCATTCCATGATTCTATGATGATACATTCAAATCAAAGGACTCGGGAGAGCACATGACCTCCTCTGAGTCAAGTCACAAATAAGGATTTTCTGAATTATCCCAAAGCATGGTCTGGCCAATACTAGAAGCCCTCAACACAGAAGCAGAAGTTTTCCAAACTATATTTTTTTCAAAATATGATAGATTTTGGCTAATAAAACTTCACTGCATTCAGGGAGTACCAAAAGATGAGTAACATCAGCCAGAAATAACTAGATGAACTTTCAGATCAGGTGTCTTGACATACTCGTGAAATGATACTCTTCACCTACAGAAAAAAATGCTAAAGAAAGCTCTGAGTTACGTAAATGAAGCAACTCTTGCCCTCAGAAGAACTGAGACATTTGTTTACATCAGGATTAAACTTGGTGCACACATTTTTACCGTTCTCAAGGTCCTGCTTTGATAGAACGACTTTTGCATTCATGAACATTTAGGAAATTCCCCAGAGTACAAATTCCAGGGGTGGGCAGAGAGATGCTATTTGGGAGGTTTCCTGAGTAACAAAGAGTCAACAATACCATGCCTCATCTAAAAGAAATTATGAAAAGGAAAATTGTAGACCAAAACACACAAGGTTGCTTTTTTTTAAAGTCGGAGATGTTTTTAAATTGCCAGGGGGCTGAGCTGCTGGAGAGCAGGGTAGGAGAAAGGGACCTGTGAGTCCTGGTAGACAGGAGGGTGACCATGAGCCAGCAATGTGCCCTTGTGGCCAGGAAGGCCAATGGCATCTGGGGTGGGTTAGAAAGGGGGTGGTTAGTAGGTCAAGAGAGGTTCTCCTGCTCCTCTGTTCTGCATTGGTGAGGCCACATCTGGAATGTTGTGTCCAGTTCTGGGCCCCTCAGTTCCAGAAGGACAGGGAACTGCTTGAGAGAGCCCAGGGCAGAGCCACAGAGATGCTGGAGGGAGGGGAACATCTCCCTGCTGAGGAAAGGCTGAGGGAGCTGGGTCTCTTTAGCTTGGAGAAAAGGAGACTGAGGGGTGACCTCATCAATGTTTACAAATATGTAAGGGGTGAGTGTCAGGAAGATGGAGTTAGGCTTTTCTCAGTGATGACCAGTGATAGGACAAGGGGTAATGGGTGTAAATTGGAGCACAGGAGGTTCCATGTGAATATCCAAAAAAATTTTTTTACTGTGAGAGTGACAGAGCACTGGAACAGACTGCCCAGGGAGGTTGTGGAGTCTCCTTCACTGGAGACATACAAACCCCACCTGGATGAGTTCCTGTGTGATGTGCTCTGGGTGCCCCTGCTCTGGCAGGGGGGGTGGGCTGGGGGAGCTTTCCAGGTCCCTTCCAACCCCTGGGATTCTATTATTCTATGATTCTATGGCCTGGGTTTTCAATACAAGTTAAAGTTAGTTTTTCACTGGTGGACTCATTATGATGTCTCCTGGTACTTTTTAATGCATAAATATTAACTATGGGTTAAATATATGCCATTGGATCCACTTGCAATTGTAGTATCTATAAATGGTGCAAGGTAGTTCCTGGTGCGTGTCTGCACGTTCCACTGCTGGGAGAACTTTGTTCTGGCCTCACAAATGCCTCTGGGAGTTTAAACTGACTGGACCCATTGCTGGATAAGACTACATTATACAGATATTTCAAGGTTTTTGGAAAAATTTTGTTTGAGTGCATGAGTAGCTGGTGGCTAACAGCAAGGGAAGAACAAAAGAGGGAAGATGACTAGAGCATAGGAGTGGGATATGCACATAGAAATCTTTTAAATAGAATAAGGAGCCTCATCCAGACACATTTAATGACAAGAGAATAAACTCAGCTCCTAAATTACAGTCCAAGTTCACAGATAAAGTTGTTGTTTTCTAGCTTTCCAGCTGGTACCCTTTAAACCATGTCTAAATACAGCAAAATATAACCTCCTGACTGCTGGGGACTGACTGGGGATGAGGAGACCACAATTGTATCTGCACAGAAGTCAACTGAGCTCTGTGGCTTTCACCAGGCTGGCTGCATGGTCACCTGAACCAACCTTCTCCCAAGGCCAGCAAATAGCTCTGCAGGAGAAGCTGTGGGCAGCTGGAAGAAACATCCCTGGCACTTAATATTTCAAGAGAGACATGTCATGGTTTGGGCCCAACATGACAACAAAGAACCAGTCCCGTGGCCACTCACTCAATTCCCCCCACACAAACACGTGGGGATGGGGAGGACAAAGGCCAACCAGAAGCTCGTGGGTAGAGTCAAAGGTCAAGGAGGATTCTTCACTGGCTAAGATCATGGGCAAAACAGACTCAACTTGGGGAAAAATAGTAATTTGATTTAACACTAATCCAATGCACACAGGTCAAAGACAAAGAGCACTTCTTATATACGTTACTCCAGCCCTCCCTCCCTTCTTCCAGTGGCACAGCTGCCATCTCACCATAGGTTGCAGGGAAACTTCTGCTTGGGCACCTTCTTCCCCTTCTTCCTCACCAACCATGGTCACTTCTCCAGCTCAGCTCCTTACCTTGCTTGCTCTGCTCAGCTCTCATCTCATTTCTTTCGTATGTTACTTGCAGAGGCACATTCATTGTCTCTAATGGCTCCTTGGCTGGTTTTGGAGCTGGGAGAGCTTTTCAGCTTCTTACCAGAGCCATCTGTGGAGCCCTTCCCCCACTACCAAAAAACCCACCAAACCAAACAAGCACAAGACATTAAAAAGGGACCACAGGAGCCAGAAACCCAAATCTCATTAGCTGTGTCCACACTGTACTAGATCTGAATGGTTCTGGTGTCCTGGCACTTACTCCTGTGCCAGCCCCACCAGCAGCCTGTGCTCAGCTCCATTTTCAACTTGATTTTTTACTGCCTGTAAGTTCCTTTTGCCCCACAGCAAAGACTGAGTGCTTTGGGAGAGTAATTTTTTCTGTCTGTCATGATCATCATGATGGAGATCAAACAGCTGGAGATTGAGCAAGTGCTGGGTCATGCCAGAGCAATGGTGCTTTCAGGATATTGTAACCACTGGATGCACCTTAGAAATGAGATTTTTCCCTCAGGAATGTAAATTGGAAGCTGCCAGACTAAGAAGATATATACAGGAGGCTGATAAGTAATGAGAGAAATAGGTATAAACTGGAAGCAAAGATAAACCACTACCAGCAGGATTTGGTTGTGCCTTGGCTGTCCTGCATGTTCACATCCAAAGAACTGCAATGCCAACCAAAGCAATATGCATGCAGGATGAAGCTCAGGGAGACTGGGAGCATCTCCCCGTGCCAGGACAGCCCCCACAATATTTTGCACATCTATTTGGAAACAGAAACCTTTACAGAAAGAACCCAGTTGTAGCTCAAGCCTTGTAACAGCCATTGCAGGCAGGTGCAGATCTTCCTTGAATTTCTGAAGTTTCTGGCAGTGGATTAAGGTCAACAAATGCACAAACCTGCACAGGGTGACTGACATGGCTGGAGGTGGGATCAGGGGCAAACAGCTACTGCTGAGACACTTAGGCAGACAACCCTTCTCTGAAGTTTTACATGTGGCTTCACTGAGCTTATGGCTGTTTCCTCACCTTTCTTCTCAGCAGCAACTGAATGGCTCTAGAATATTGTTAACCCTGTGCAGAAGAAAATACATCCTGCTTAATGCATTCTTCTGCAGACCCAGGATGTTTCACCATTTCTGTAAACTTGGCAATTTTGCTGCCTAGTCACATTCTCCTCCCTACCAATCTGAGCAGTCTGATTTGCTGCCCTGGAAGAAAATCACTATTATGTGAGCAGTAAACAGCAGCAACAGCTCTAACATCTGACACAGCAGCAGTAAGTTTCTAACTTGACATTTAGAAGAGGCTGTTTCTGAATCCAGTGTGCTTTGGAGCAAGCCCTACAGCCCTTGCCCATGCTTTACACCAGCAGTGTTGCTTCTGATCAGCACTTGACTCTTCCATCTGCTGAGACTCCTGGGGTCTTTTCATTCTTTCTGAACATTCAGCTTCCAGTCAAATGTCAGCTTCTTGAAAATAAACGTTGGCTTGTGGTTAAGGAATGGGAAGAAGGCAGCTCAGTTAATTCCCAGGTCGACCACAGACATCCCAAGTGAAATTGGCCAGATTGCTCAAGGCCTGGCTTATTCCAGAAGCACTAAGCTCCCCTGAACTGAGTTGCTACCTAGCAGGGTTTTTACTTGCCTGACATACTTGGAAATCAGGCCTTTAATGTCTCTGCTAACATCAACAGCTGCAGGGCAGGGATGATCCTGCTGCCTTCCCTGCACTTCTTGCAGTCTGGAAGCCCATCCAGGCACCCTTCTCTGAAGCACCTGTACAGCACCCAGCTCACACCATGTGGGTTTACCAGCAAAGCAAAGAGCAAGTCAAGGAGCAGAGATGGTCCCTATGAGAGCGTCAGCAGAAGGGGGTTTTCCCACACCCTGGGAAGCTGATCAGAATATGCCAGAAGAAAAAAAGAGAAATTATAATTCTCTCCAACACACTTAGCAGATTACACAGGCTGACTCATGGGCACATTTAATGGGTTTCTGGTGGAGTGATTGCACCTCCTCATTTGAACTGCACAAAATGATGGCAGAATTTTAGTCACACAAATTACATCAAAAGGCAAAGCCAGATGTTTTGTGAATCCCACCACTAATGAGCTACAAGTGCTGTTTTTTCCATTGTACAAGAAAATTATGAATTTTTAAACATATACAAAACAAATTGTTTGTGATTACATTAGACCTTCAAAAGAAAATGGGAGCATAAATTCCAAGATGAATAGCATAATATTGGATGCTTGCCTCACTGCTTGACTTCAATAACTTATCTCAATAAATCCCCCAGCAGAAAGCATCTTACATACTTGAAGCCTTGAGAAGATGAGACACAAATGCTGGAGGAATTACAAGACAGAGGGGCTTTCTTGCAACAGTGAACAAGCTGAAAATTACAAGGTAATGGAAAGGCAGCAGGAGGCCCCCTTACCCTGCCATTAGTTGCCTCCTGCAGCGACTGCTGCAGAAATCACTGAGGTTATGCAAGCACCACCCTCTGCTCCTGCACTCTGCATTTCTCTCCACCTAAGCCCACCAACAATTTAATTAGGCAAGAGGAGATGCCTGAGCAACAGGGACTTCGGCTTGCAGATGAAACAGAGCTGCCTCCCTGGCTGAACAGCAGCCCTTTGTCCCAACACGACCCACTGCCTGTCCCTTCTTTGCTGCCCTTCGCCACTGCCTGCACAGATTGGTTTATTAAAGCATTTACCATTTTTAGACCATTATAGCCCTGACCTCCCCAAACCACCCTGCTATCCTGAGCTACTGTGGAGTTCAGGAAAATGAAGATTAAAAGCAGGAGAGTACTAGGCTTGAGTTGCTTAAAGGGCAATTAGTCCCTGTTCCTCATGCTCCTTACCATGGTCTCGTCTCACAGAAACACTTGTTATTCCAGTTTTAGACAGTAAGTCAGCTTCATAAAAATGTCCCTGTGCTGTGGGTCTTACTTGACTAACCAAGAGGTTAATGAAGGCAAGACACTTTTCTAGTATCAGAAGGGAAGGAGAAAGCCAACCCAGCAGGTACAATATGGCAGAGCAGAGTGGGAAGTGCACGCACAAGAAGGCACAAGAAAGTGAGCAAGAAGAAAATGCTTCCTCCAAGCAAATATGACACAGAAAGAGAGGAAATCCTCTGCTGAGAGGTTCAGGACATGAAGGGGATACAAGGGAGATCATGTTAGGCTTTCACCAGAAGCTGAGGAAGGAAAGAGCAGTAGTAACGGCTAATGGAGAGTCCATTTAGAAAATGACACTGGTGCTGTGAGTGGACTTACAGTGCTAGCACAAGGAGGCACAGAGCCAGGATTGCAGAGCAGTGTGCTCTGCACACTGCAAAAAGGCCCTCCACAACAAGTAGTCACCAGCAGAACATCACTGTCCCTCAGATTTTTCCCTCTAAGAATTGCTTTCTCCTACCCTCCATTATGCTACCACATAACAAAGCCATCAGCAATCTGTCCTCAACCCTGCGGGTTAAGGGTTGTTTGGTCTCAGAAAAGCCAGGTGAATGAGATGCCCACACCAGCCTGAATTTCCTGTTTCTCACCCCTCACTATGAAGTTTAACCCCACAAGACCCTGGGCTTGGCACCACTGGCCAGGTCTGGCCCTACCTTGCTTGAGGTTTAGAGACAGAGAAGACAGGTTCTCCTTCAGGAACCTCAATGCCCACAGAGAGAGGTTTCACTCATTGTAGCAGAGAGACAACACCAGTCACAGGAGATCAAACCTGCAGCCTGATCTGTGATCTTAGGTGCTTAAAAGGTACACAGCTAAATCCATATTTAGGTAGTTATGTGTCTCAGTGAAGTACCTGGGGACAGAGGAAAGCATGACTCTGAGGAACTCCAGGCTATATATACTTTGACACTTCTCATAGATGTTATCTCATACACCTGCATGCAAGTCAGGCCCAACCTTGCCTGATGTCCATCACAGCATCCACTGGAGACAGGTCAGAATCCAGCCCAGACTGGAGCTGGTTTCAAGCATGCCTTAATGGGAACTGTTGCCCTGCATGTGGAATTCTGCAGCTCTGTCTCAGCTCTCAGAAAGGGTTGGAAGTTATTTCCCCAGAGGCAGTGCCCTGCCCTGCCTGGAAGCCCCTTCCATGCTGTCAGCACACACTGTACCCACCAGCAATTCCTTTGACATACACCACTTGCATTTAAACTCAAGACTCCTCCAGCATTTTCCAATCAATACTATCTAGGATTTCAAAGACACCTTGGTATTTTCCAGGAACTACAACAGAAAATGCCAGATGTATTGCAAATGCCACTGAAGCCACGAGATGACATTTATTCCTGTGCTGGGCTTCAAATT